>NW_025333880.1:3600000-4200000 GCF_019186645.2 Phyllostomus hastatus
AGAGTTCTTTGAAGGGACTTGTGCCTTTCCTTTTCTCAGGCCCTGTGGTGCAGACGGGATTGCCTGTACCACCTAGCTCTAGGAGATAGCAAGTCATTCAGGCCTGACCTGGAGTGTGCCTCTTCCTTGGCCATGATGGTTGTTTCATAGATGGGCATGTGATCAAGGTGTTCATTAAGGAACAGTCCTGGGAATCTTTCCTGGGAAAAAAGGGAAAAAGAAGTTCTTTTTCTGCTAGGGTAATAATGGATAATTATAGGATAATATATGATATTTTTTACTCTATGCTTCCAGCTTCCATGTTATCCCCAGGAGAGGAGATTCTGCCTCCAAATAAAGCCACAGCTGAAAGCTGGGCTGTAATGCAGAAAGATGTATTCCTGAATATGTGATTAAGTATCTGGATCCCAAAATGGCAGGCTATCTGCTCTCGGCCATGCTTTACAATTTTAAAGCCAATGAATAACCTTTGTCTTTAAACCAGTGTAAGTGGGTGGAAACTTTGCTCATTGAAACTGAAAGAAGCTTGCTTAATACCACACTGATCTTTGCTGCCTATTTCAACCAGAGAAATCAACTCAAAATATTTATCTGGTTATGTCAAACACCCCATTTTTCTCTCAGCTTATGGCATGTAGGGTAACAATAGCCCAAACTTAACATTGGGACCTTCCAATTTCTGTCTCCTATCTGCCTCTCTAGCATTATCTCTTTCCATAAGTAATGTCAAGTTTCTCCTCTCTTCTCTCAGAACCCACAGGGGCCTTTTTATCATCACCGGTTCCCTCTTGCCAAAGGAGCTTTACACATTCTGTCTGCAATCCTCCTTCCACTTCAGTTCACCTAGTCAATTCCCGATCTTCTTTTAGATCTCAGCTCAAGCATTACTTCTAAGGCAAATTTTCTTTGAACTCTTTTGCAGTATCAAGTCTTATTCTATGACCTTAAAATAGCACATACCTCTTTTCTGTAATATGTCTCATAATTGTACTTATGCATTTTTGTGTGATAGCTAACATTTGTTTCCTCCACAATGAAAGCAAGGACATGTTCTTGCTCAACAATATGTCCCCTGGACTCTAGTAGGATATTCTGTGCATGTATATACATGAATTGATATTGCTGAAGAATTTGTTGTGAAATGTACTCTCGTATTCTAAACTTTTTCCTTCATAGACTTCCTTAGCATTATTTTCTATTTTTTCTTCTGGTTCTGTAATTTTCTGTTTTATGTTAATTTCTTATACTGATATTTCTTATTCTGGCCAATTTCTATTTATTTATGTCTCAGGGTTTGGTTGTGTGGCCTATTTTCTTTTTGGTCTACTGTAGACCTTCTCTACCTCCATAGCTTCACCCTCCTGCCTTCTCCCATGGCTTCCACCATTGCTTCATCCAGAGCTTTTCTAAGGGAAGCAGCTCCTCACAGCTTCTGATTGGCATGATTAACTGTAGTCAGCTAGAGATGAAGATCTGAGTGAAGGACAACCAATCTACAGACTGATAAACATAAAACATATAGCCTGCCTGATTACAATATATGCATTGAGATAAACATATCCTTTTTTAATCAGGAATTCAGACTCAGAGAAGTAAATTATCATTTAATAGTGGTAATTAAACTGAAAGGTCATAATGTTGACGGGGCTGGAGGGGTTGGTAAGTCATGCACAGACTGGAATTATGGGGGAATATAAGAGTTAGGTAAACAAAGAAGCCCATCAGTAGAGGGATAGAGTGAACTGAGAGACAGAATAGAGTACAGCACCCATGATATGCCCACTATTTGTCATAGATCTGGGGCCTGGACAAAAACTGAGGTTGATTCCCTCTAATTTACCAACCACTTATTAGCTGAGGGAACTTAGGTAAAATTCTTAAATTCTCAAAAGTTGTTCTCTTACATATAAAGATGGATAACAATAGAATATGTTATAGAATTTGTGAGGATTTTGTGATACAAGACATATGATATGCTTAGCTTAGTACCTAATACATAACAAATATTCAAAAGATGATAATTAATGAAAGAAGTCATAATGGTTGAGGACATCCATCATTTAGGATAAAGACTCCTAAGAGCTTGGTGTGAGGATCTTTGGAACCGTCCTATTGGAAACATCCTCCTGGGCCTTGTGCCCAACAGATTACCTTATGACTTTTCATGAATCCTATATGTGAGCTAGCTTGAATGTATCTGCAACTAAAAGAATCATGTTAAATATCCTCCGAATATTAATCTGCAAGCTTTTCTTAAGAAGGCCATTCAAATTTTTAGTGGCCAACTGAAACTTTCTACCTCAATGGTAATCCTAACATGAACAAAATTTAACTCTCCTCCCATATTCCCATTTTTGTAACATCATATGCATATGTGAGCATGCAAATTTTGAAATAAATTTTGATGTTCTCTCAAAGCAATGAATTTAGTTTGTCAGCAACATAACACAAAAAAGAACTGTAAAAATAACAGTAGTAATAGCAATAGAAACAATGTATATTCTCTCAATAAGCATAATTTTCTACATCGTGATTTATGAAGTTAGTCTGACTTTTATACCATTTGCCTATATTTAATGAAATATGGTTCCTTTTTTATTCCAAAAGGTTTTTTTAATTGAACATCTTATAATCAATGGAGTTTTAACTGAACATCTTATAAACAAATGTTGACCTTAAGCAAAAGATAAGAAAAGACATTGATTAAATGCTTCTTTTATACTGGAAATGGGGTTTTACATGTATTATTAATTTTGATTGCTGACAGATACAAATAATTACTTCTTCTCACAGAGTGACTGCTGTCGCTAGAACTGTGTTCAGAGTCTCAAATGCAAGACATATAACTAAGCGCATAAACAATCCAGTGATATGAATGCTACTCACTCCAGGCTGAAACTCAAGGTGGGTTTACACACAGAGAGAAATGTAACATGTTAATTCATAAGTGGGGTTCTTGTAAACCCTCCAATTATGGGTCTATGCAACAACTACAGAGTTCAGTAAAAACTAGAAGCAAGTACTTTGAGCAAGCAACTAAATGGTGTTTTATTATTCCGGTAGTTTGGAAAGGGGAGAACAGAAACCTAGGAGGACTAATTAATAGAATATTATAATAACCCATACATGAGGTGACGCTGTCTGCTAGCATCTGCTGAGGTGTCCAACACAAGGGGTGGGTGGAGTGGTTCTCAATGCAAGTTGTTGACTGATTGAACCACTGAGTTTGTGCCTGCATCATGCCAGACATCTGGATGTAAAGAGTAAAATCCAGTCATCCAAATGTTTAAGTTACACGATCTGGACACATCGCCATCAAATATTTAAAACTTTTAACTTTTTGACTGCCTTACTTTCTCATCCCTATGAATAACATTGAGTTAACTCAGCTTCAGCATGCACCAACGGCTGTTTGTTGAATTTTTACCAGGGAATGGTAATCAGGTTGCCAGTGCAGATGAATCATTCGAATAGAAACGGTGGTACAGCAGACAGGTGAACGTTGAAATGAGCGAGACTTAGTAAAAAATGAAGAAAGTGAAAGTTTCCTATTATCAGAAATCCATTTTAAACACTATTTGCTGTGGTTTTTCTTCTTTTTATTCAAAGAGTTTTCATTGGGTTGGGTGTCTCAAGCTTACAGCATTACAGTTCTCTAGGTAACTATTATTTTTTCACATCAAAGCTAACTCCTTGAAAATATTTCACAGATAATTAAGTGTTAACACTTTCCTTCTGTGCACAGTTAAAATGTGATATAAACGTAAAGCATTGTAATACCATATTCAGTTCACTAAAAGTCAATTTTATCCTTTTAAACAACTATATTGCATAGAATAATGTATTTGAAAGTCCTAATTCTGACAAAGTTGTACGGCTGCAGTTAAGTAATGGAGATACCACAAAATAAATATACTTTTGTTCTTTGAAAAATTGTCTCCAAAGCACAATACACATAACTTGAACATAAGAATATATTAACTTATCATTGAGGATAGCAACACCTTTTAATCAAATTAATACTATGTCCAAATTCTAGCCTCACTTGTTGACAAATAAAAGTTTGAGTTAAATAACTAGTTAACTGGGTGTTTTGTGTGCATGATAATAAAGATATTAGCTAAAGATACTGCTACAAGGTTGACCCTATTTTTTCCTTGAGAAAATTACTAATTTTTAAAGTTACTTTTTGAATTACTTGGGTGGTTTTACATTCTGTGCATAAGGACAATAGCATCTAGCAAGATGAGTTATCCACACAGAAAAGTGACAAGGAGAAAGGAGGTAATTTCCTAGATAACTACAACTCCACCAACTTTATCGGTATATTTTAGGAAGAATGTATGTTTAGGGAGGAATGTGTTTTGGGGGAGGTATGTGTTTTTTTCTACTGGAGAAGTTTTGTGTTCCTTGACTGCAGAACTATTTTCTGTCTCCCTAACTCCTAGGCACATAGGTGCTTCGGGCACATAAAGTAGATAAAATAAATGCCCATTGAATAAATTCCTGTATTCTCATATCAATTTGTATACCGAAGTAGAATATCTATGGAAGGAAGTAAAATGTCTTTCCATCTCTAATTGTAGATCAGAGCATCCATCCTGTTTTAAATGTTATAATCTCTTTCAGAAAGACAGGATATATGATATGAATAGGCTCATACAAATTTAGAATCAATTCAACATGAAGACATGAGCATCCGCTACGAAAGCCATCTCTTTACAATCACAGACTTAATAATAGAGCTAGAAATAATTGCATCAAAACAATCTGCCAACATTTGACTGGCAGTAAATTTCTTTATAAAGTTACATGAAGAATTTTGAAAGTCTTTCAGGCTTCCTATGCTGGAAGGATAAATGTCTTCTGCATTACATATTGCCAACTCAAAGCATCTAAAAGTCCTTTCAGAACTACATAAAAACAAGAATCATTGCACCCACCTCTGGGCTGGAATGTGACAGCTGGTTAAAGTAAGCATAGCAACACCACACAACAATGTCAAACAGGATGAGTGGCTTAACCAATCAAAAATAGAGCATCGAAGTAAGACTGCCTAGGACAGAACTGTTAAATGTTCTTTACTGGTATAAAGTCCCTGGGATCCTGGATGAACATAAAGGTCATGTCAGTAAGCCAACTTAACTCAAGGTGTGATTCAACAGCTCCAGGGTTCTTTTATATCACATGGGGGCTATTTGTACTTTTCTGATCCAACCTAGAGAATAGAAAGCTATGTGTATGGTAGTTAAGTGAATGAGCTGGGAAGTAAAAGAGACCTTGGTCAGGGCACCAGTTCCCAGTTTTTAAATTGGTCAAACACCTACCCTTCCTGTGCTTTATTTTTCTCAGTCATAACATAGAGCTCTTAATCACCTCTGAAAGCTGTTTTTTGGATTAGTTTTATATATATATATATATATAACTAATATAACTATATATATAACTAATATAACTATATATATATATATATATATATATATATATATATATGATGTATATCAAGCTCTGAAATCAAGTCCTAGTGCATAGAACAAATGCCAAACCTGGAGATAATTAATTTTACTTATTAGTGGTCAGCAGAATTTATACAAAGTTCTGGGGAGGGGTTCTGAAAAATATTTCCCAATATACTAAACTATTATTAACCTAGGTATCTGACAAATGGTTCACCCATAGTCTAGTTTAATTTAAGGTATTTTAACAATAGCATTTGATTAAATACCATAACCAAACCTTGTGTTTAGGTAGAACTAGAGAAAACACAAACATATGAATTTTTCCTTTTTCTTTTGTTTTTGTCTAGCAATAAATATTTAATCAAAATTCCAAAACAAATAGTTTCAAACTCATTTGATAAACTCTAGAATTTTAGATATTAATGTTTGTATAGGAAGTTACAAAATACTATATCATTAAAATTATTTAAATAAGTTACCTAAAATTACTACTCTTTTTATTTTGATCAATTTAAAAGTTTTAATAAAATCTTACTTTCAACACCAAAGATTGTATCTTTCCAGACCATTTCCCTTCTGAACTTTGATCTTCATTCTTTGAATTAATAAATAATAAATATATAATTTTAATGTTTTTCACAATATAAATTAAATTCTGATATATTAATAAATGCATGTGAGCCTATAATACAAAAGTGTTATGAAAGCCATTTACTAATAATCTTTAGAGGAAGATATCTGAGCTATACTTTAAAATCATATACTAGTGATTGGAGTACGTGATCTACAATCATATTGCAGACACAGTGTTCTGCAATCTGTCTAGATTTATATGGCTATTTCAGCATACGGGAAAAGATCATTTTTAATTCTTAATTGAGTATTGTAGGAAGATTCATTTTTTCCCTTTTTTTACATCAATGAATAACAAAAGTAGAGTGGCAAAACATAGCTCACTGAAACTTATTTACATAGGATTCTAATTGTTAGTCTAATCCTCTCCAGAGGTTAATTCTTAAAATCATGGCTATTAAGTTCCATGTGTTGTATTTACTGAGGTGCCTGAGAATGTTGGCAAAGGGTTGAGTATCTCTAGTATGCCCATTCTAGCTTTCCTCACTGAGCAATATCATTTACTGGTAAGTTATATGAAACACTTGTATTTTTATGGGTGCTATTTTTTTATTTAATTTATATATTAGCCCCCAGTAAATGTTCAGTCAAAAGTAATGACATTCTCTATAATCTTTCTTTTATAGTTCTTTCTGCAGTAATTGAACTATACATCCCTAGCTATTAATAAACAAAGAATAACAGTGTATTTGGATGAATTTTTTTTTCTTTTTAGTTTTTTCCAAGTTTTCTTAATGGATACTTTCATAAAGAAAACCAAACAGTTCATAGCAATTTATTAGCATTAACTCTTCTTATATCACCATTATCCAATCAGTAATTTCTCTTTTAGATAGTTGACTTTTGAAAGCAGCCCTAATGTTTCATGTGCTGTTCACACATTTGTACATCTACTCTCCTTAGATTTAACCATGAGAAGTAAGGATAGGTTCAGAGGGAAGAGAGACATGGATGAAGGCAGATACTGGGATGCTTCCCACACTTACTAAGCTTATACAGAACCCTTTGTGAAAGCTAAAGCAAGTGTGTCTCCTTCCCTACTGCCCCAGTAGTTGTACAGGCCATCCCCTATAGAATTGGTCCACCCCACGTTATTTATACTCAGGCCATCTTTAAGAGATACCATACTAATTTAAAGACAGAAAAAGTATGGATCTCAATTAAAGAACTTATTCTAAGTCTATTTCAGAGCCAAAAATAGGTACTAATAACTGTAACTTCACCATCTCTGCTAACCTTCTAATACAATTATTGGTTTTAGCTTGCAGCACTACACTATAATTTACGTTAATCCCCTTAGCATAAATTTAATTTTTGCTATTATATGACAAGTTTATTTATATATCCAAAAACCTAATCAACATTTAATTGTGGCTTTATTACCATTGTATCACTATTATTTTTTGAAAAACAGGTACTTAGAGCCATTTGAAGAATATTCCAAGAGTCCTTTGTAAAATTAGTCTTTACTAAAAGCTAGATATGAGTGATTTGTGAAGTTTTAATACAATACACAAAACAACATGAGGACACACACTTCATGTGAATTTTCTAATAGATTTACAGAAAATTTTCTTTCTCATGAAAATGATAGTCTGGTTATAAGTGATGGAGAGAAGTCAAAGAAAATGTTTTGGTAAGATGTTTCTAAAGCACCAAGGCACCTGGAACACATTCCTTTATTTTTCCTCTTTCCCTCTAAATCCTTTTGAGATTTTTGCTCTTGTTTTTATTATAGTGGCATATACTTTCATATTTGAAACATTCTCCCAGTGAATTATGAATCCCAAATAACTGTGAGTAATGTCTGTAATGCTTGCCTTCTAAAGGACTTCAGCTGGGCTGCATACTTTATAGCTGATAAACTGGGAGTCAATCTTTCACTGCAATGATGTATTCGCTTGACTAAGAACCATTTCCATTGTAAATTAATTCTTGAAATGTTGGGCCGTAAATGTCATCAGTATCATTACCCAATCTGCTCCCAGAAGCAGCGTCTCTGTCAGTGTGCTGCAGGTGCTAGCTTCCAAAGGCAAGGTGCTCCAAACTAAACACATTAAACCATGACTCCATTCTTAAGGGCAACTCCTTTCAAAGGCCTCTCTACTTTACGCTGCTTGGCAACAAGATTAATGGATGCCATTTCTGATATGCAACTGCCTTCAGCGTTTTTCTTTTGCCCTTTGAGAAGGAGGCACACTTGAGTGCCTCTTACAAATATATTTCCCAAATGTTCCTTCTTGAGAAGTATACACTAGTTCAGCCAGAATTCATCCTCTTTATGCCTCTGTCTGGATATATGGATTTAAAATATAACCAATTGTCAGGCCTTTATGGAGTCATCAGCGTGCAGAGAATTTACTAGGGATTGTGTGGAAGGGTGAAAGAACCAGACAATACAGGTCTGCCCTTGAGTAGCTTAGGCTTTTGTTGGGTAAGAAATAATCCTATTATGATGAATCGGAACAAATAATAAGTGAAACAAGTTTTAGGTATTAGTTACTTAGGGCCCTCATCATACCTTTTTCAGTGTTCACTGGGGGGAAATATTCTTGGGGAAATAAGAGTAACACACTGGTTTAAATCCTTGATATACATTTTGTTGACTAAGTACATCATTTTAAATATTACATTGATTCCATAATTGCTATGCAGAGCAGAGATGAAGTTTAAAAGTAATTTCTTGTTTGTCTTGAGATGTTTTCTTTTTAAACTGTACAGATTCACTCCGTGGAGTGCATAAGATCTACAGCTCAGGATGCATTTATCTGGTGAAAACCCTTTGAAGCTGCCAGAGAAAACTGTTATTTCTTTAATTTGTCTTCTTATTTTGTATTCCAGGAAAGTGCCGGAGAAGTGTTCTGCTCCTTTGGGAATTCTATAACATTATGAATAAACCTCAGTGTCTTGGTTGGCCTATGTGCTTGGGCTGTGACCTTCACAAATGCTTCTTATCTTTTTTTTTTAAAAAAAATTTACTTCCCTCCAGTTAGGTGAGACAGCTAGAAGAGGCTAGAATTTGTTAATTGTCCTCCAGGAGACAAAACTCTGGAAATGTATTTTTCAATGAAGAGTAAGCCTTTGCATGGAGAATTCTCTGAGTACATTTTAAAAAGGTAACACAGAAATAGATGTCAGGCATTGAGGGACTCAAGTTTGCCACTCATTACTTACACTGATTGAGCGCCAATTTAAAATTATTGAATCAGACTTTTGCTTTCAGGTGAATGGCTTCTGACATTTTCCTACTAACAGCTTAAGGAAGCAGAACATATCTTCTGTATAAGCCTCATGTATAAGCCCCTCTGTTGTCATATTTTCCTCAGAACCCCTTCTTAACGGACACTGAACCTCAGCACCACTGTCAGCCGTCCTCTGAAGATGAGGTTTCTATCTCTCTATCTCCAGTTTCTTTGAAGATTTTCTCTTCATCTTTGGTTTTCTGCATTGTGAACATGGTACGTTTAACTGTTAAAACTTGCAGCTCCCTGGATCTGTGTTTTGGTGTGTGTTGTTAATTTTTGAAATGTTCTCGGCTATTGTTACTTCAAATATTTCTTGTGTTTTATTTTCCTTTTCTTCTCCTTCTCAGATTTCAACTACATGTATGTTACACCTTTTGAAATTGTCACACAGTTCTTAGATAATCTGGTCATTATTACTATAAGTTATAATTATTTTATAAATAACAAGAGGGACAAGTTACGAATATTCTGTTATAAATTACCTGCATCATCACTACCCATGAATGGGAATACTGTTACTTGAAAATATACTTAGATTAGTTGTAAATGTTGCATATTTCCTATCTCGTAATTTGTCCTTATGAAAGCAAAAGAATTGCGCTTTCATTTTTATCAAGTCAGTCCCTGCCTAAGGGCCTCGCTGGCGACCTCCCAGAAACTTCCTGCTCTCTGCGTTTGCAGGCAAAGTGGCTCCAGCTGAGGTCAGCATTTTGCATAGTGACAAGGCACAGTGAACCTGGAGATGGACCCAGAGATAAGATCAAAGACATGTGAGGGGACCTTGTCTCAGTAGGAGACAATACTGAGAAAGAACCAGCTAGGGTCTCAGAGGGGTAAAGTGGGCATAAACAGAAACGCTTCCAGGGGCTTCTAGGACACTTAAAAATAAAATCAACCCCCTCTCTGATAAAATAATTTTTTAAATATGAAAACTGGAAATGGAGGTAGAGATTTTAATTTTAGATTTTAGATTGTAGTTTTCTACATTTTATTTACTGTGATAGGGCTGAAATAATTTTGGCATGCCAGTCCCATTGCACATATATGATTTAATTCAATTGTACCTTAGAAACTTTAAGGATGAGTTCTTTGGCATAATTCAGAGGGCTAGGGGAGGATACAGAGAGAATATATTTCTTGGGTGAGCCCACGCCCATTCTATGGTGATTCTGTGAGTTAACAGACTGTATCTGTGGCTAGTAGAAAAAAAGAGTATACAACGTGGATTTTTCCAGGTTTATTGAGGTATAATTCACAAATAAAATTTGCATATATGTATTTAAGGTGTGCAACTTGATGTTTGATGTGTGTATACATAGTGAACTAATCACCACAATCAGGCGAATTAACATATCCATCAATCTATCACTTCACATAGTTACCCTTTTTTTCTTCTTTGTAGAGACAATGCTTAAGATCTATCCTTTTACTAGATTTCAAGTATATAAATGTTTCTCAGCTGCTATCAGCACCAGGTGAGAGAAACATATGTCTAGAATTTTAGGCCTTATAAGAATACAGATATAAAAATAAAATACAAATAAAAGTTATGACCCAGTAAAGAGAAAGATGTAAATAATAGTGCTTATGAGAGTAAATAGGAGTTTGATTGAAAAATTTAAAAACTTATTTTCTCAGAAAGAAACAACTATAGTTTTAAAGAAATCAAAGTTGACCATTTCAATCATATATCAACTAGAAATGCTTTGGGAAGAAAGTAACAGAAAACTGCATAAATAAGATAGCACAGGGGCTTCTGGCTAAGACAGAGGAACAGGTAGATAAGCTTTGCTTCCTCACACAACCAAAAGAGGACAACAAATTTGAAAACAAAAAACAGCCAGAACGGCCAGAAAATTGAACTATATGGAAGTCTGACAACCAAGGAGTTCAAGAAGAAACATCCATCTAGACCAGCAGGAGGGGTGGAGAAGGGTAGCCTGGGCTGAGAGGACTTGCGGTAGGTGGTGGCTGGAGAACCAGAGCAGGCAAGGATGCAGCTGGTGGAGTGGGTGGTCCCACATTTGTTTGCAGATAACTGGGAAGAGCAACTGGGGAGTGAGGCAGTTGTGCAACCCATGGTTCCAGCATGGGGAAATAAAACCTCAAAATCTCTGACTGTAAGAATCTGTGGGGGTTGAGGCAGCAGGAGAAACTCCCAGACTTATAGGAGAGTTCATTGGAGAGACCTACAGGGTTTTAGAACGTACATAAACCCACCCACCTTGGAATCAGCACCAGAAGGGCCCAAATTGCTTGCAGGTAGCAGAGGAAGCAACTGAAAGCTGGCTGAGAGCTGAGCAAACAGCAGTGTTCCCTTTCCTCCCCCTCCCCCACATACAGCACCACGATGCAGCAACATGAGTTGCCCTGCCCTGGCAAATACCTAAGACTCTACCTCTTACAGCATAACAGTTGTGCCAAAACAAAACAAAAAAATATATGGCCCAAATGAAAGAAAAGATAAAAACTCCAAAAATACAACTAAGCAATGAAGAGATAGCCAACCTATAAGATGCAGAGTTCAAACACTGGTAATCAGGATGCTCACAGAAATGGTGGAGTATGGTGCACCATTTGGTGGAGTATCTTCCTCCACCTAAGTGGAGGAAGAAGCAAAGGCTATGCAAAGTGAAATGAAGAGAAATGTGCAGGGAACCAAGAGTGAAGGGAAGGAAATCAGGACTCAAATCAATGATTTGGAACTGAAGGAAGAAATAAACGTTCAACTGGAACAGAATAAAGAAACAATAATTCAAAAAAATGAGGAGAGGCTTAGGAACCTCCGGGAAAACTTGAAACATTCCAACATCTGAAGCATAGGGATACCAGAAGGAGAAGAAAAAGAGCAACAAGTAGAAAAGTTATTTGAAAAATAATAAAGGAGAACTTCCCCAATCTGGCAAAGGAAATTGATGTCCAGGAAGTCCAGGAAGCTCAGAGAGTCCCAAAGATGTTGGACCCAAGGAGGAACACACCAAAGCACATCATAATTGCATTACCCAAGATTAAAGAGAAGGGGAGAATCTTAAAAGCAGCAAGAGAAAAGGAGACAGTTACTTACAAAGGCATTCCCATAAGATTGTCAGCTAATTTCTCAGAAGAGACCTTACAGGCAAGAAGGGGCTAGAAAGAAGTATTCCAAATCATAAAGGGCAAGGACCTACATCCAAGATTGCTCTATCCAACAAAGCTTTCATTTAGAATGGAAGGGCAGATAAAGTGCTTCCCAGATAAGGTCAAGTTAAAGGAGTTCATCATCACCAAGCCCTTATTATATGAAATGTTAAAGGGATTTATCTAAGAAAAAAGAAGATAAAAAACACATACAGTAAAATGACAGCAAACTCACAATCATTAACAACCACACCTAAAACAAAAACAAAAGTAAACTAAGCAAACAACTAGAACAGGAACAGAAACACAATGGAGATTGCATGCAGGGTTATCAACAGAGGAGTGAGAGAGAGGAGGGAGACAGGAGGGAAGGTACATAGAATAAGTAGCATAGATGGTAGATAGAAAATAGAAAGGGGGAGGGTAAGAGTACTACAGGAAATATAGAAGCCAAAGAACTTGTATGTATGACCCATGAACATGAACTAAAGGGGGGGAATGTGGGTGGGAAGGGGTGTGCGGGGCAGAGGGGAGTGAAGGGGGGAAAATGGAACAACTGTAAGAGCATAATCAATAACATATATTTAAACAAAAAGAGGGAAAAAAGAGGTGGAAAGGAGTAATTAAAAAATTTAACTTTTCCCAAAAATTAAGAACAGGACTTGTTAGATTAAAGGAGTGCACTGACTGCCCAACACAATGGGTCAATACTGATCCAAGCTAAATGGTGTTAATATGCAATTTCAGAAGACTGAGAACAAAGAGAAGATTCCAAAATCTTCCAGAGAGAAAAACACAGACTTTATACACATGCCCAAGATCAGAAAGGTGATAAACATCTCAAGAGCAATAGTTAAAGATTTAAAAAAGGCAGCAAGCCAATACCTTTATAATTGTGTGAAAATTATTTTTGATCTAAACTTATTTTCAATTAAGTGTGAAGGTAGAATAAGGACATTTTTAGCAGACATGCATGGTTCCAAAAAATTAGTTTCTTTCAAAAAGTTACTGGAGGATGTATTTCACTAGGAGAAGAGAGCTTACAAAGAACAAAACACAGGAATGGGCTAGTGGAAATTTTAAAGAGACAGCTATTCAGCTGGCACATCAGATTGCAGCAAGACAGAGGTCTCCACAGGAAACATCTTCAGAAAGAGAAAACTGTAGAATATCTTCTGTATTTAAGTGTACTGAGAAGAAAGCAATAAAACATTGGGGAGAGTTAGGGGATGGATTTTATTTATTTCTATATTTTTAAATATATTTTATTGATTACGCTATTACAGTTGTCCCATTTGCCCCCCTTTATTCCCTTCTGCCATGTACCCCTCTCCCACCTGCATCCTCCTCTTTAGTTCATGCCCATGGGTTGTACATGTAAGTTCTTTATATAAATGTAGAAAAAGACACAATAAATAAAGAAAAGAAAAAAGAAGTTAGTTATATGGGGGGGGGGGAGAGTTGTGCAGGAAGGAAAGAATAACCCATGGCCCCTTGTGTAGCATTTACAGAGCCCCCAAACCTAAGTCTGGGAGTATCCTTGAGTGGGATGAAATCATAGGCTGGTTAGAGGATTTTAATTCAGAAGCTTGAGGTTGGTCATTTCTCAACTACATTTGATTACAAAATCTCAAAGCCTTATTACCTGGGTGGACTGAGAAAAATATGGCCACAGTATTTTCCTGCACATTAACCATGGGCTGAACTTGTGGCTTGCTTTGACAAATAAACTATGGCATAACATATTGTACAGGTTCTTGACCTTGTACAGGTCATATTGTACAGGTTCGGAAGCCTTGTCACCTTTGTGTACTTGGAACCCTGAAACCATCATGCTGTAAAGAAGCTCAGCCAAACCTTCTTGATGGCAAAAGAATACACAGAGGGAAAGACCCTGCCCTTCCAGCTGTCCTCATTGAAAACAATTCCCAATCAACAGACCAGCTGAATATAAGTTTCATGAGAAAGCTCAAGTGAGACCAGCAGGAGAGGCACCCAACCAACCTACAGAACTATGAAAAATAATAAATTGTTCTAAGCTACTAAAATTTGGGGCACAATGATATGCAGCAATGGATAATTGATACAGTATATAGTATTTATTTATTGATTTGCTACTTCCAGTAGCACCTCTTCCCTTTACAGCCCAGTGTTATCATTCTTACCATGAATATCACCAGCTGCCACTTTTCCTAGGACACTAAATATTTTCTTCATTATAACTTTTTGAAAAACTTGTTTGGTTTCATGTTTCCTTCTAGCATATACTTGGTATCCACTATGGATCAAGGGTTTTTGTTTGTTTGTTTGTTTGTTTTAACATAAGATCTGGCCTCTGACTTTATTTCTTGCCATTACCCCATTCCATCACTTGACCTGGTTGGAATCCTCCAATTGTGACATTTACCTCAGGCCTCTTAATCTTTTTTTTTTTAATTATTTTATTGTTGTTCAACTACAGTTGTATGCATTTTCCCCCACTACTCCCCCCTACCCCAGCCAAACACACCTCTTTCCCTTGCTTCCACCCTCCCCCTTGGTTTTATCAATGTGTCCTTCATAGTAGTTCCAGAAAACCCTTCCCCTCCTTGTTCCCTCCCTGCTCCCCTCTGGCTATTTTCAGATTGTTCTTAATTTCAATGTCTCTGGTTATATGCTGTTTGCTTTTTTCTTTTGTCGATTATGTTCCAGTTAAAGGTGAGATCATATAGTATTTGTCCCTCCACTGCCTGGCTTATTTCACTTAGCATAATGTTCTCCAGTTCCATCCATGTTGTCACAAAGGGTAGGAGCTTCTTATTTCTCTCTGCTGTGTAGTATTCCATGGTGTAAATGTACTATAGTTTTTTGATCCACTCATTTACTGATGGGCATTTAGGTTGCTTCCAGCACTTAGCTATTGTAAATTGTGCTGCTATAAACATCGGGGTGCATAGGTTCTTTTGGATTGGTGTTTCAGGGCTCTTAGGATATAATCCCAGTGGTGGAATTGCTGGGAAAATGCAGTTCCATTTTTAGTTTTCTCAGAATTCCATACTATTTCCCACAGTGGCTGCACCAGTCTGCATTCCCACCAACAGTGCACTAGGGTTCCCTTTCTCCACAACCTCACCAGGACTAATTGTTGATTTGTTTATGAAGACCGTTCTGACTGGTGTGAAGTGGTATCTCATTGTGGTTTTAATTTGCATCTCTCTAATGGCTAGTGATGCTGAGCATCTTTTCATATGTCTCTGGGCCCTCTGTATGTTCTCCTTGAAAGAGTGTCTGTTCAAGTCTTTTGCCCACTTTTTAGTTGGGTTTCTTCTCTTCCTGGAGTGGAGTTGTGTGAGTTCTTTATATGTTTTGGAGATCAAACCCTTGTCTGAAGTATCGTTGGTAAATATGTTTTCTCATATAGTTAGCTCTCTTTTCATTTTAGTGCTGTTTTCTTTAGCCATGCAGAAGCTTTTTAACTTGATGAGGTCCCATTTGTTTATTCTTTCCTTTATGCCCCTTGCTTTAGGGGACACATCAGTGATGATGTTGCTGCATGGAATGTCTGAGATTTTCCTGCTGATATGTTTTCCTCTAGGACTTTTATGGTGTCATGACTTATATTTAATTCTTTTATCTGCCTTGGATTAATTTTTGTATATGGTATAAATTGGTGATCGAGTTTCATTTTTCTGCATGTAGCAGTCCAGATCTCCCAACACTATTTGTTGAAGAGGCTATTTTTATTCCATTTTATGCTTCTTCCCCCTTTGTCAAATATTAATTAACCATTTATAAGAAATTACTGCAAAGAACTATATGCCAAAAAGTTTGAAAACCTAGGTGAAATGAACAAATTTCTAGAAAAATATAATCTTCCAAAACTCAATGAAGAAGAAGCAGAAAGCCTGAACAGACCAATAACAGCAGATGAAACTGAAGCAGTAAGCAAAAAGCTGACACACAAAAGCCCTGGACCAGACAGTTTCATAGGAGATTTTTACAAAGCATTTATGGGAGAGCTAACTCCCATCCTCCACAGATTATTCCACAAAATTCAAGAACATGGAAGACTCCCAAAGTCTTTTTGTGAAGTTGGCATTATCCTAATCCCAAAACCAGATAAAGACATAAGAAAGAAAGAAAACTTCAGGCCAATATCACTGATGAACATAGACACTAAAATCCTCAACAAAATATTGGCAAGCCGCATCCAACAATACATTAGAAAGATCATACACCATGATCAAATGGGATTCATCCCAGGGATGCAAGGCTGGTACAATATTCACAAATCAATTAACATAATACATCACATAAACAAAAAGAAAGAAAATCACGTGATCGTATCAATAGAGGCAGAAAAAGCATTTGATAAGGTACAGTACCCATTTATGATTAAAACACTTAGCAAAGTGGGAATACAGGGAGCATTCCTCAATCTAATAAAGGCCACACACGAGAGACCTACAGCCAACATCATACTCAATGGGCAAAAACATAGAGCTTTCCCACTAAGATCAGGAACAAGACAAGGATGCCTGTTTTCACCACTCATATTCAACATAGTATTGGAAGTTCTAGCCACAGCAATCAGACAAGAACAAGAAATAAAAGATATCCAAATTGGAAAGGAGGAAGTAAAACTGTCACTGTTTGCAGGTGACATGATAGTGTACATAGAAAGTCCTATAGACTCCACCAAAAAACTACTTGACCTAATAAATGAATTTGGCAAAACAGCAGGATACAAAGTCAATATACAGAAATCAAAGGCATTTTTATACACCAACAATGAAATATCAGAAACAGAAATCAGGCAAAAATCCCATTTGATATCGCAACAAGAAAAATAAAGTATCTAGGAATAAACCTAATCAAGGAAGTAAAAGACCTGTACTCACAAAACTATACAACACTGAAGAAATAAATCAAGGAACACACAAACAAATGGAAGCATGTACCATGCTCATGGATTGGAGGAATTAACATCATCAGAATGTCCATACTACTCAAAGCTATTTATAGATTCAATGCAATCACTCTTAAAATGCCGATGACATATTTCACAGATATAGAACAAACATTTCAGAAATTTATATGGAATCATAAACAACCTCGGATAGCTGCAGCAATTTTCAGAAAGAAGAACAGAGTAGGAGAGATCACAATACCTGATATCAAACTGTATCACAAGGCCACTGTAATCAAAACAGTCTGGTACTGGCATAAGAACAGACACATTCATTGATCAATGGAACAGAACAGAGAGCCCAGAAATAAACCCAACTCTAAGGCCTCTTAATCTTGAAGACACTGTTCCATCTCTCTGGGAATAATCTTTCTTCCTCATCAGCCTAGAAAATACTTACCTAGAACACATTGTAATACTGCTATTTCCTTGCAAAGTTTAAAATTTGCAATGTGGATCCCTGGGACCAGGTCTTCCATGTTTTTACTCATGTTTTAAATGTTTTTATTCAAATCTTCTTTATCTTCATCTCCTGCTAGAATTTGTGCTTCTTATGCTGTGGTTCTGCACTAATTGGTGAAGCCTTCGCTTTCTCACAGTACAAGCACAGTGACTGCTCTCGCTGCTTTTGGTTTTGTTATATTTTAGGCATGTGAAGCCAGTACACTTGTGAAGGCTTTTACCTTGCCTCTGCATTTGTTCACTTTCAGAATCACCTTCAACAGATTTCTGAACAAACACTGCTGTTAGAATTTCAAAGCTTGTCTTCCAGGGTACAGTAAAGACCAACACCTCTGCTGTGTGCTCGCCAAGACCTTGTCTTCTGGAAGCTTTGAGTCTTTCAGACCTATCTCTCGCATATCTTTTATAGAGTTGTTATGTTCTTTATTTCCCTTTGATATTTCCCTATTTATTTTAGAAAAGCTCACTTCAGCTTTAATAGTTTACTTGATTCTTAAATTGCTCCCTTTTCTAGTGTAGACAGACAGAACTAACACTATTTACTGGGTTTGAATGTCTTTTTCTTTCCTTGTTTTCTGGCCCAGGATTTATTTTTCTTATATAATCCTCTAGGTTCTGTCTTACTGATATCTGCCATAGTCAGAAATATGAAGTTTATGGGGCTGCTAAAAGCTTCCATAATTCAAATTGTGCCCACTTTTACTTCCCCTGAGTCAGGCAGTCTCACCCAGGAGGTAACCTTTCACTGGACACACATTTACATCAAACACGATTTCTGTTATTGCCCTGCCAGGCATGCTTCAGGATGTCTCACTGTATCTGTGCCTTCCCTTGAATTCATAACATCAAAACTTCCTCTAGCACTTTGGTTCAAGGCATAGGCAATATATATGCAAGCCTATTGACATTAACTGTCATCTTGAAAGTTTACCAGGTAAAGCTTGATATCTGTATCAATATTTTCAGTTTTTCTTTCTCAATAAGTCAATACTTTCCATATTAAACTTGATATAGTTGACCTTTTCTTAAGGTGGTTTCCCCACATGTGCTCACATTGATTTTGCAGCTTTGCTTGGACTAACTGCACCGTTCAAAGTCAGTAATTTCCTGAATCTTGCACTTTGGAGCTGTCATTGCAATCTGATTTTTAAGATCATTCCACTGCTGGGACTCTATCCTAAGAATACTAAAACACCAATTCAAAAGAACCTATGCATCCCAATGTTCATAGCAGCACAATTTACAATAGCTAGATGCTGGAAGCAACCAAGATGCCCATCAGTAAAGAATGGATCAAAAAACTATGGTACATTTACACAATGGAATTCTATGCAGCAGAAAGAAAGAAGGAGCTCCTACCCTTTGCAACAGCGTGGATGCAGCTGGAAAACATTATGCTAAGCAAAACAAGCCAGGCAGTGAAAGACAAATACCATATGATCTCACCTTTAACAGGAACCTAAATAACAAAACAAAGAAACAAGCAAAATACAACCAAAGACACTGAAATAGAGGACAGGCTGATGGTGACCGGAGGGAGGGGAGAGAAGAGGGAATTTAAGGGGACAGTGGGAAGGGTTCACAGGAACAAACTTAAAGGACACATGGTCATAGACTAAGGGGAGGGTGGTAATGGGAGGGAAGTGGGGAGGGTGCGAGGGGGACTGGATTGGGAGTAAAAAGGACAAAACTGTATTTGAACAATGATTAAAATAATAATAATAATAATTATAATAATAAAAGATCTTGCCTCTCTTTCTCTATTAGAAGTTGTCGGACCCTACTTACCCTTTCTGAATAACTGAAATTATTACTCTGTTTCATATATCATCTTTAAAATACATGATATCTCAAAGAAGCATTTCCTTTTATTATTTTATATCTGCTTATTGTGACTTTGAAGATCTAATGCTCATTTTCTCTTTGTATCTGTCTATAGTATCATCTATGATCTTTCCTCAAGTTTAATTATTTGCTTTCCTTTATTTATTTTTATTTTTCTCCTGCTCCTTTCTGAGTGTACGGCTGAAACCTATTTTTCCAAACCATTTCTTGATTTCCTGGGAAATGTGATTCTAAGAAGCCTGTTGTTTCATGGAACTCTAATTACTTTCATAGCCTTTAGTTTAGCCAAAGTTCCATTGGGTTGTTTCTCTGTCTCCAACCAAGAAGTTGTCTATATGGTAAAGGACAACATAATTTTATCTTTTTCATAATTACCAAAATTGACCATCCTAATACATGTAATATCAAAGTTTGGACCTCTGAAATTTAATGACCTGGTCAGAGCTTATGTAATGAACAAAGCTGTAGCCATTTAAAGAGCATATGGTGATGGAAGTGAAGAGGTATAGGTATGAACATGTGGACACAGCACATGAATCAGAGATGTCAGCTTTTTGCTAAGAATGCATTTTAAGACAACAAAAAGAATTACAAAATGTTAGGCAGCTGATCCAACACTGTCTGTTTAGGTCTAATACTAATCATTTAAAGTTTAAAAGTCACTAGTGGAATCTACATGGAACTCAACAGCTTTTCCTGTTCAAAGTCCCAGTCTGAAAACCTGGCTGAAAAACATAGCATAAGAAGCATATACTTCTCTCCCCAACAATGCCCAAAGGGAATCAATCAATTTTTTGTTTCTTTTGCAGAGCCAAGTCAGAATACAGTTTACTATCAAGCTACAACAGCTTGCATTCTAGAGCCCAAACAGCCAACACCTGCCAAGGCCATTATGACTCATTTTTGCTGAGATTCAGCCAGTTGCCTAAGGATAAAGTCACCCTAAACTGTGGCGACCTGTTAAGGTCAAAATGACCATGTAGCTTGCACTCACAAAATCCCAAGCCCTAAAGCCACTCACCTAAATCAGGCCAGTTTACAGTGAACTACAGAACCTTAAAAGAATGCCATGCAGTACAGTTTTGACCATCATCTAATTTTAAGTAAACACTTGATTAAATAAACCACCACCAAAACTTAAGATCCAGGCAATATATTATCTGAAGCCCAAGGCTAGACAATAATATAGATTCTCTGGAGGCAAACAGATCCCCCAGGGAATCCTGAAGGTGCTGGGCCATGCATACTTAGTCCCTTCCTTCACATTCTCCAAATATGTCACTCCTCTTTCAGAAGAGGCCTGGCATTTTACTGCAGGGCAGTTGACTACACCACTAGTTCTCAACTGGGGTAATTTTGCCCCAGAGACAATGTTGGGGAAAATTTTGGTGTTCTAACTGGAGGGATGTTACTGGCATTTAGTGGGCAAAGGCCAGGGATGCTGTTAAACATTTTACAATGAATAGGAAAACTCCCACAACAAAAAATCTTAGGCTCAGAATGTCAATAACGCTGAAGCAGAGAAAAACTGCTCCATGCAGAAAATATAAATGTTGAGAAAGAATATTTTTCTTAACACCTAGATTCACCATCTCACCAAAATTACACTTGAAAGAGGAGGCAGACATGATATTCCATAGGATGGCAGTGCTGGTAGGTAAGAGAAAGATACTAGAGAATAAAATGTCAAATATCCTTCTCAAAATTATGTGTATCTGTGTATATGTGCATGCATTTAGAACTGTTAAGAGTAACAGTTTACATGACAGTATTTTAGGTGATTTGCATTTTCATGTTTACTTTTTACTTATATTTTAATTCTTTATCAATGGTTACTTAATATTTCCATAATGATAAATCTTGAAGAGAAAATAACCTTCTTTATCTGAGACATTCAGTCTTAGGCCAAGTCAGGGGAAAGAATATATCCTATGACATGATTCTGAGCTTCCCAAAGACACCAGGGAGCCTGTGTCTCCCAGTTGCAACACTGCAAAAAAGTGCTGTTCAGATTCTCATGGTCCTGCTTGGAATAAAGAAGAATTATTACAGTTATTATTATTTATCTTTCAAGTAACAAAAGAATTCTTACTGCTCTGTGGAATAGAAAGGAACACATGACTTGGTGATTTCTTCATCACAAGTTCCCTGGTGTCTGTACTCTCCCCTTTTGTATTCTTGATTTGTATTCTTCCACATTCCCGGGAAGACAGAGTTGCTTGACTCTTACCATATTATTAACTCCAAATGACATCTGAAATGGGAGCCCTGTAAGGAGGATTTAGATAACAGCACATCAAAGAAAAAACACAGTCTAAAAATATTGGGTTTAAAACCTCATTCACAATGTGCCAACTATTATTTTCTTTGACATGCTCTCTTGCCTGACTTTGAAAAACTATAATCAGAATAATTTCCCACTCATATTCAAAGAGAGAGAGCATAGTGGTTTTGTGACCCAGATGGCAAATTTATTGAACATGAGGAAGGTCGAGTTTAAAGAACTCTAGCATCAGGAAATTCTAGAGTGAATATATAATCATTATGACTATTCAAATTAACTTTTCTATTTTTTAGAAACAGAGAAACTGAGACTCCCAAATGGAAGTATATCTTCTCAAAGATCACATTGTGTGTTAATGAAAAGCCAAATGTCCTAACACCTGTACCACTCCTTTCTCTATTCTGCATTATCTTCATCAAATAGTCATTGAACATTCATTATAGGCCCTTTGGTAATCCCCCAAAACACAGAATTCTTAAAGGGCTAGGAGTTAAGTAAGAGAAAAGACTTGTATATTGATATTTATAAGAACAGACATGAAATTATACTTGCCCTAAAAAAGATATAGGCACTGATAGAGAAAATCAGAAAAATGAAACTCAAACTCATATTGAAACTAGACAGATCATGTAAACAAGTGAAGGAGGCTGTGTGTGATTAAAGGGATGAGTGAGGATTGGGGCAAAGAGGGTCCAGGGGTCTTACACTGCCAGCTCTACCTATTATCATCAAGGAGTGCAGGCCTATTTTTCCCTTGAGAACAATTATAACTCTCAATTTTTATATAAATGATTATAATTTTGAATGGTGTCAATTAAAATTGTTTAAAGTTCCCAATTTTGTATGTGCATTGTGACTAAGGAGAGAGATGATAGAAGAAAGATCATGAGAGGCTTCAGGTTGAGACGCCATCAAGGTAGAGCGCCAAATATTATGTAGGTTTGCAACTGGCAATCCCTCTCCTTAGGATCCTGTTATATTCAACATGACAATTTTGGTTTGGTTTTAGAGTGAGGTAATGATTGAACTATTTATTTTGTATGTCTTTTCATTTTCTCAACTGGTACATTTTCTGACTCTAACAGACTTTATATGTACTCTGGGTTCTACCATTTGCATTTTTCTTACAGATCGAGATGCGAAATATCTCTGCAGCTTTTGTGCTACCCTTTGAATTTCACTGGGCAGTGAATCTCTTTTGTGACAAGTTTGTATTGAAACTACAAAACAGATGGGAGTTGGCTAGAAATCATAAAGAACAGAGAAAAGCCAGCCATGAATTACAATTGCCAAGAAGTCATCCAAAGTTATTCTATACTAACTAGCATGGAATATACTGGAAAACCCAGAATATTGAAAGTCTAATAGAGTTCATCGTTTTTGCCAAAGAGTAGTGAAAGCTTTTTGATAAATTTTAAGCACCTGCATTTCTTCTCCTAAGACAAGAGAGTGACGGTTTCTCTTCAATGCTGGATGGTTCAGGTACAGAACAGGAAAATGGTTGGCCCCCAGGTCCTTTTACCACCACAGCAGAAGTTGTTGTGTCATTAAAACAGAAAGCACTGTGCAGTAATGACATTCATAGAAGACACAGATTCTGCCCTTTAAGGTACTTAAAAATACAATGTGCACAGCAATGAATCCTACTTGATCCATATATTGATGCAATAGGAGGCATAGATAATATTGCTTTTAGATAAAGCAAAGAAAGCACAGAGTAATTCATTATGGATGATTTTCTAGTTTCCATAATTACTCTGTTTGTCAGTGGGAAAAACAACTCTTGAGATAAATATTTATTGAGTAGTATGTGCTAGATATTGTCTCCTTTCTGGGATTTGCCAGATGAACAATGTGGCTGTTAACATATGCCATACTCTCTTTTAGCTTCTAAGCCTAGGAAATGCCATTGCTGCTTTCTGAAATGTAATTCCCTTCTACTCATTCCTCAGATCTCAGCTTAGAAGTCTCTTCTATTGAAAGCCTTTCCTGACCCTGGGAGGCTGAGTTAAGAGCTCTTCCAATGCACTCTTTTGGAAGTCTGTGTACATCTCAATCTTAACTCTCCACTTCCTGTCTCCTCCTCTAGACTATAACATGAAAGCAGAGTTTTATTAAATCATATAGCTTCAAGGTCTCTCAGAATGCTTAGTATACTGCACATACTCACTGTTTGTTGCATGCATGAATAAATGAATGAACAAACAAATGAATAAATGAATGTATGGATGAATAAACTATACCCCTAAATAGAGTATAAAGGGAGTAACTAATTTTACCTAAAAGAATCTGGAAGGACTTTACACACAAAGTAGAAATATTTGTTGGGGCATCAAACTTCCTGTGCTGTTCTATGCCATGCTCAACAACACCCCTTCCTTCTGTTCATGTAAGTTGAAAATTAAACTCCAAATCTCTTAAGCAAGCAACCTGTATCCCTTTTGGTTTCTCTAAAAATTATCTAAGGAGAATGCAAGGGAACAGAGAAGAAATTGGTGTGCTTTGTTTAATCTTAGAGTGCATGCGACAGGTTGTGGGGCTGGGCAGGAGGCCAGCAGGCATGGAGGCGAGAGTCTTCCTCCCAGGTGGAAAGGACAGCACTGTGGAACTGCCTTGCCCTGGGGCTTTCCACATGGATGTGTAATAGATCTCTGGCTATCATGACACAAATGGCAGTCCAAAACTCTCCTGCAAGCCTACTTCACTAATAAGCAAGGAATTTATAATAGATACTGGTCAGCCTAGAATATATATTACAATTGAAAAATATCCAATGGAAGCACTGAAGTGTCAACATTCTCTCTTTGATTGAACATGAGCATATGCAAGCCAGGTATTTCATAATTTATACCCATAGGCATTGTGGCTATGTTCTTCAAAAATCTTACAATTCATTAGAGGACCTAGGTGTGTTTAACGAGTCAAATTCATTCACATTTACTGCTTAGTAAGCTGTGCTCCTCCATCAGTAATACATAGCTTTTAGATACTGGGACTAACAACAGGTCACATATGTTGTCTAAAACATCACTAAGCATGAATTATAATATCTATTATTCTAGCATCTGCATCACTAAGGCAAAAAAATCCAGTTTCACGGTGAATTTAAGATGCCTATATTGCATGCAGAACTTATAACTTGAGGCTTCTGATTTGGACTTTTTAAGTGAAAATAAGCACTTTAAGAGAGTTGTCCTATTCCACTAGAACCTAGTGACAGGTACTTTCTATTTATTGATTCACTCAACAAATATAAATAAAAACCTACTATGTAACATGGCATTATGCTATTTGCTGGAATGTAATGGAGTATACTTTCTAAGTAAGAAGATATTAATCAAATAATTACATAGATAAAAGACAAATTACAAATGCTCCAATGGTTACAAAGGAAATACATATGGGGCTTTAAGAGAAAGTGATAGAGACCCTGATATAATCTTGACAGTCAGGGAAGGCTTTCCTGAAGAAGAAATAAATAATGTGGGATTTAAGGGAGGTAACTGGATGAATGGAGGGTAGCTGGGGAGTGGGACCGGGGAAGAGAGTTCCAAGCAGAGACAGCTATCTACAAAGTCCCTGCACTGAACAGGGGTCCAATCAAAATGGCCACTGTGGATAAAGACAACTGTTGTGAGATGAAACTAGGAAGGTGGGTTGGGGCCAGACTTTGCAGGGTGGATCCAGGTGGACATTTTAGATATTTTGGTCTTCATCTTAAGAGCAGCAAG
The DNA here is from genome assembly GCF_019186645.2 of Phyllostomus hastatus. Taxonomy (NCBI): domain Eukaryota; kingdom Metazoa; phylum Chordata; class Mammalia; order Chiroptera; family Phyllostomidae; genus Phyllostomus; species Phyllostomus hastatus. The sequence goes on from NW_025333880.1 coordinate 3,625,725, forward strand.
AAGCCCTTGAAGAATTTGAAGCAGAAGAATGATGATATGGTCAAGCTTGTGTCATGTTTGAAATAAACTTTGTTTTTCTTACTAGCTGTTAAAGTCACAAACATGTTTATTCCATTTTAGATAAGTATAGAGCCCCTCACTTAAAGGAGCTAACCACCTGCTGTGCCTCAAAGATGTAAACATATTTTGAAAAGTAAGGAAAGTTCTGGCACATATTCATGAAGAGTGATATACCTTGCAAAAATATTATCTAATACATGACGCAATGGTTTATGGAACCTTGGGTCTAACCAATCAGAATAAGATTGATACAGCTGCAGTCCAGCCAAATGTGAGGCACTTTCAGAGTGCCGGGTGTCCAATTAGCATAAATGCCTGCTCCAGACTATGAGGCACATTACTCCCTGTGTCCTTGTGAGTGTGTAGAGCTGGCTGCAAATTGCCATATGTATTAGGCAACTTGTACTCTTGGCAAAGACATCTGCAAGTGAGACCAGGAGACACACCAGCTAGTAGTGAACAATGAGTGAGCTAATAGAAAGACTGTCAATTACTGGACATGTGGCACATGCCTTTCCCTTCCATCCTATCTGACCTGCTTGAAGATGTCTTAGCTTCTTGACAAAATTAAAGAATGAGAGCTATTTAAGCTAAGTAGTGTTTATGTGGAATTTTTCTTGGTATTGTCAACTCCTTAAAACCTAAAACTTAGGTTTCTGTTTTGACCTGCTGTTTATTTCCATAGAAAGAAAAAGAGAGAGAAGGAGGGAGAGAAAGAGAGGGGTGAGAGAGAGAAGGAAGAAAGGAAGGGAGGGAGGGAGGGAGGGAGGGAGGGAGGGAGGAATAAAGGAATAAAGGAAGAAAGAAAGAAAGAGAGAAAGAAAGAAAGAGAGAAAGAAAGAAAGAGAAAGAAAGAAAGAAAGAAAGAAAGAAAGAAAGAAAGAAAGAAAGGAAGGAAGGAAGAAAGAGAAAGAACTCAAGCTTTGAATCAGAGAACAGCATGACTGGACACCTTTTATTTTTTATTTATTTTTTTATGCTAGCTACCTAATCTACATACATTAGTGTGACTCAAACATCAGTTTTGGGGTGCCTTTTCTAATCTTGCTCTATTTATTTCCTTGGTGAACTCAAATGTTGAAGATTCCTAAATTGTGGCTTTAAATATTATCAAATGTTGAAGACTCTTAAATTTATACCTCTAGCCTAAATTTTTCCCTCTGAACTATAAACTCATAAATCCAACTATCTGATCAATCACTCTAATTAGATGTAAATTAGGCATCTCAAACTGAACATGAACAAAATTGACTTTTTTATTTCCCTGCTCAATAAATGACAATTCATTATTTCCATTACTCAGGCCAAAAAACCTTTGTGTTATATTTAACTTTCTCATTTCATGCACTGTGATGATTTACCAAAAAGTTCTACTGGCTCCACATTCTAAACACGTAAAAACCAAAGAACTTCTTACCACCTCCACTACTACCACATTGGTTTACCACCATTTCCTCACACAGGATTACTGCAATACTCAGCTAGCCTCCCTGCTTCGGCCTTGCCCCCTTCAGTCTATTCTCCATGATCAGAAAGATCCTGATGAATCATGCATCTGATCGTGCTATTCATCTGCTTAAATACTTTAATAGTTATTTCATCTAGTTCAGCACAAAAGCTGAATTCCTTAAAGTGATCTACAAAGCTCTAGAAGAGGTGTTTCAATGTTACCTTTCTAATCTCACCTCTACTGTTCTCACCCTGGTTCACTCTGCTCTAAACACATTGGACTCTGCTATTTCTTGAACACATTTTTTCTTATTTCAAGACCTGAACCTTGCTTACTCTTTTTGGTACCTGGAATGCTCTTCCTCTAAATACCCATGTGGCTCACAATCTCATTATTCAAATTTCACCTTCTCCAAACACAGAAGTGTTTATTGACCATTCCCAATCCTTATATATATATATATATTTATACCTCTTTTCTTGCTTTTTCTCTTGTAATTATTACCATTCATCATAATCTGTATTTTACTTATTTGTCTTGTGTATTTTCTGTTTCTACCACTAGAATACGACCTCCTGAAGGCATGGTTTTTTGGTTAGTTTTATTTGCTCTTATTATCTCCATCACCTTTAAACTTTCCTGACCTTTAGCTGCTGCTCAGTAATACATTCTGAATAAAAGAGTTCATGCTCATAGCATGATGAGTAAAATGTACTGACTGCATTCAATAAAGTACTAGGCAGCAAGTAGAAGTACATAGTTAGATATACAAAGAGTGTCAGATAAATTTTAAGAACATAGTGTTGAGTGAAGGTAAGATACAGAGTATAATCTTTTGCATTGTAACATTAGTATGGTTTTAAAGCTGTTATGCTTAAATAGCACATTTCTTACAAGTATATCTACCTATATTAATAAGCCAAATGAGAGGAGAAAAGACTAATGTTGGGGATACAGGGGAAAAGTAATAAAATAAGAAAAAAACACTGCATAGACTGATGATGACAGCATGCCATGAGTTAAGAAATATGACCCAATTCTTGACATTTGGGGTCTAAAAATAAGCACACATACAAACAAGAATCATTCTTGCTACAGTGTGCAGAATGACTTGTAGGGGATAAAAGTCAATGTGGTATTAATCCATTGTGACTATCTGGGTGAGAAACGGTGGTAGATTGAACTAGAATAATGCAAAGATGGAAAGAAATGGGTACGTTTGAAATACTGAGAAGGTAAAAATTCATAAGATATGATGTTGCACTGGCTATTGGATGAAAGGAAAGATAGGAAGGTTTCAAAGACAATTTTTAAGTGTCTGTTTCTCATGTTATCATTCACTAAATAGGAATATCCTCATAATTTTTGGTTTAGTTGTATATTTGGAAGTTTGATCATCTAAGTAAAATACATTCAGACAGTAGTGTTCATAAAACTAACACCACAGTATTTTTGACAGGTACTTGAATTATGGTTTATGAAATTCATAATTCTTATTTTCTGATTCATCTGAACTTCAGATAATAAAATGAATTAGAGTCCAGTTAGCACTTCAGATTATGTAAAGTTACTGATTTTAAAAAGTAATCTTTTTAAGTATATTTTATTGGTTATGCTATTACAGTTGTCCCATTTAATTCTCACCTTTCTCCCCTTCTGCACTGCATTGCCCTCCTACCAGTATTCCCCAGCGCCCAACTTAGTTCATGTCCCTGGGTCACACATATAAGTTCTTTGGCTTCTCCATTGCCTATACTATTCTCATACTCCCCCTATTTGGTACCTAATAATTATGCTTCTTATTCTCTGTACCTTTTTCTCCATTCTCCCCTCTCCCCATTCTCGCTGATAATTTTCCATGTGAACTTCATTTCTGTAATTCTGTTCTTGTTCTAGTTGTTTGCTTAGTTTTTGTTGTTTTTTTTCTTTTAGGTTCATTTGTTGATAGTTGTGAGTTTGTTGTCATTTTACTTGATCTTCTATTTCTTAGATAAGTCCCTTTAACATTTCATGTAATAAAGGCTTGGTGATAATGAACTCCTTTAACTTGACCTTATCTGGGAAGCCTTTCCATTCTAAATGATAGCTTTGCTGGCTAGAGTAATCTTGGATGTAGGTCCTTGCCTTTCATAACTTGGAATACCTCTTTCCAACCCCTTCCTCCCTGCAACGTTTCTTTTGAGAAATCAGATGATAGTCTAATGGGAACTCCTTTGTAGGTAAGTAGACAACTCCTTTGTCTACTTTTCTCTTGCTGCTTTTAAGATTCTCCCCTTCTTCTTAATCTTGGGTGCAATTATGATGCGCCTTAGTGTTTGCCTCTTTGGGTCCAACTTCTTTGGGACTCTCTGAGCTTCTTGGACTTCCTAGAAGTCAATTTCCTTTGCCGATCAGGGAAGTACACCTTCATTATTTTTTCAAATAAGTTTTCCATTTCTTGCTCTTCCTCTTCTCCTTCTGGATGTTGGAACATTTTGAGTTGTTCTGGAGATTCCTAAGCCTCTGCTCACTTTTTTGAATTCTTGTTTCTTCATTCTGTTCCAATTGAATATTCATTTCTTTCTTCTGCTCCAAATAATTGATTTGAGTTCTAATTTCCTTCCCTTCACTGTTGGTTCCCGGTATATTTTTCTTTATTTCACTTTGCATGGCCTTCACTTGTTCTGTTTTGTGTCCATACTCAATCACTTCTGTGAGCATCCTGATTACCAGTGTTTTGAACTCTGCACTTGATAGGTTTGCTATCTGTTTGTCTCTTATTTCTTTTTCTGGAGTTTTGATCTGTTCTTCATTTAGGCATATTTCTTTGTCTCAGTGTACCTGCTATGTTGTGAGGGGCAGAGTCTTAGGTATTAGCCAGGGCAGGACAACACACATTGCTGGTTGTCGCATTGTATGCAGGGAAGGGTCAGAGGGGGTACAGTAATGCTTGCTCAGCACTCACCTGCTTTCAGTCACTTCCCCTGCTACCCACAAGCAAATTGAGCCCTTCTGGTGCTGATTCCCAGGTGGGTGGGTTTGTGTATGTTCTAGGACCCTGTGGGTCTCTCCAGTGAACTCTCCTGTGAGTCTGGGAGTTTCTCCTGCTGTCACAACCATCACAGGTTTTCACAGCGAGAGGTGTTGAGGATATAGTTTCCCCATGCTGTAACCCTGGGTTGCATGGTCTGTCTCACTTCCCAGTTGTTCCTCCCAGCTTATCCACACATGAATGTGGGACCACCTAGTCCACCAGCCACCATCAGTCTACCACCTTGCCATGTGTCCTCTCTGTCCCAGCTGCCTGTCTCTGTCCTTCTTACCAGTCCAGATGAATATTTCTTCTTTAACTCCTTAGTTGTTGGACTTCCATACATTTTGATTTTCTTGTAGTTCTGGTTGTTTTCAGTTTTTAAATTTGTTGTTTTCCTTCTTTTGGTTGTATGTGGAAACAAAGCATATCTACCTACACCTCCATGTTTGCTGGAAGTCCTAAAAAGTAATTTTTAAAGCTTCAGGATTCAGGGTTTGTACTTTGCAAAGCATTACTTAAACAAATTGAGGTAGTGACAAATTAAGAGCAGAGAGCCTGATAATTTAAAATAATACCCATAGCAATTGGGTATTATGCAGTTGGCTGAAGTCAATTTAGTTAAAACATCTTGCAAGAGATAAACACACGCACACTTTTGAAATGAAATTTGAAAGTAAATATGTCTAAGTATTCACATTAATCATTCCTATTCCTATCTTTCTATTGTGCTCTGTACCTTTATGATAACACTTATCACATTCTGCAGTGAATTATAACTATTGGTGTTATGTGTCTTGTGTCTCCTACCCAGCTACAACCTCTTCCTAGACAAAAGCCATGTCTTATTTTTTGTATTGCTGCTCACATTACTTAGTGCATGATGTTCACTAAATACATGTTCGTTGAATTCAGTTATCTGTTAAATGATCAATTTTCACTTTTGCTGTAAGTGAATTCACTTCTGTAAGTTATTACAATAATTCAAGTGAAAAGTAACAGCTGAGACCAAGATGATGACAATGGAATTAGTGAAAAGTGGTCAGTTTCTAGATATATTTTGAAGGTTGAAGCAACAGAATTTCTTGACACACTGGATGTGGGATGTAAAAAAATAGTGGAATTATGGGTCACACCAATGAATACGGCTTAAAAGATTGTCCAGGTAGAGCTGCTATCAAATGAGACAAGAAGAGGCTGCATGTGGGGCTGGGGTGGTTAAGAGTTCATTTTGGATGTACTGGTTTGAGATGTCTGTTAGTCATCTCAGATATTATCTTGGAACTTTTTGAGAAAGAGCTATGAGACTACAGCTAGTATATTTGTCTAGTCAGTAACATTGCTTTACAAAATAAGAGGCACGCTTGTGGAAAGGGTTGGGTGATCTGCACAGACACACCGCATGACAATTATTGTCATGAGTGTTTTTTTGAACTGCAGACTAAGTGTTAAATCATAGTCAAACTCAGGATCTTGCGGCCCATTTAAGAGAAAACCTACCAGGGGTAATGATTCCAGGCACCTGAGAAGGGGCTTGTAAGAACCTTTCTTGTAATGAAGACATACAGCAGTCATTGAGAGTTTGCATCATGTCAGACGCACTGTTCCATAATCTCAGTTGATGCTCATGGCAGCCCCATGAGCTAGGTCCTATCAGCATTGTCGCAGAGGAAAAGAAACCACACAGAGACTGAGCAGTTTGCTAGTGAGAGGCAGAGCTGGGGTTTAAACCCAGCATTCTGACCCCTGAGTCTGAAGTTCTGGAAATTCTCCCTTCAACTTAAGCATTCGACCCCTAAAAATGCAGTCAGTTCTCAGAAGGCTACGTTTGAAAGCCAGTCACTATATCTTTTATGGCAGTTAAAGTGGTGACAACAGGTGTTCAGAGAGGAAGAGAAGAGCAGTCATGTGTGCACTCAGGAAAGATGGGGCTGGGGGTACAGAGTGCATACCATTTAAGGAATGGAAGGGAGAAGACAAGGATTCCCAGATTTCAAATACAACTTTTTTAGCTTATTCTACCAAAGACTAATATCCTTTGGAGAAAGCTTGCTTAAATAAAACCCTGGGGAGGTTTTTTAATAACATTAAGTGATGAGTTCATTTTATTTCCTTAATTTTATTTTTATTGTTGACACTATTGCAGATGTCCTCATCCCCCTCTTTGTCTATCTCCTCTGAGCCCGTCTAACTTTGAATTAAAGGTACATACTATGTTGGTGTTGTGTATTAAATAATACTTTGTTTGAACTTGCCTACAAACAAAAGTTTACATTGCAGTTTCATTGATATACTGAATGAAGGGAGAATTTTATAGGTCATATACTGGAGTTTAATTTAAAATGTGCCAGTGACTCTACAGAAAGAATGAAATCTTATCATTTGGGACAACATGGATGGACCTAGAGGGTGTTATGTTAAATGAAATAAGTCCGACAGAGAAAAACAAATACTGTATCATCTCATTTATATGTGGAATCTACAGAAGAAAATAAACAAAATAGAAACAGAATCAGAGATAAACTAACTGAGGGTTTCCAGATGGGAGAGGTGTGTGTGGGGGGGGATTGGTGAAAAAGGTGAAGGGAGTAAGTAGTTACAGAATAGTCATGTGGGTGTAAAGTACAGCATAGGGAATATAGTCAATAGTATTGCAATAATCATGTATGGTGCCAGGTGGGTACTAGAATTGTCGGGGGAATCCCTTCATAAATTATATAGTTGTCCAACCAATATGCTATACACCTGCAACAAATAGAAAATTTTAAAAATGTGCCAATGACTAAACTAAACTTTTTATTGGCACTTAACACCAAGTTAAATTGAGAACTCACTTTTTTTTTTTTACAGCTAGCTTTGTTATGACTAAAGAGAACTAGGAAAGTCTGTGTCATAGAATAATAATGGCCATGTCTCACAATGTTCACCTTCTTTAGTCTTGCCAAGTAATTCCAGGCAGTAGGCAGGATGGGTGTGTGATCTTTACTTTCACTAGTACTTGCTCACTTCCAGAGAGAGGGGACACTGCCTCCTCAATCCAAATCCACCAAGTAGTCCACAGTTGATAAAACCTTTAAATATACTGAGATGGAAAGTGACTGAGATGTTTTGTTTTAGCATATGCCTTCTGGTATTTTTTATTTTTCAAACAAGAGAACCATTGTGTTTATCATTGCAGTTTATTTCCTTGGCTTTATTTATGTTCTCTGTGGTAAGTTTAAGACATTTTCATGTCTAAGTGATTGAAGAGCCTTTCTTTCGAGGCATTTGTCTGCTACCTGGTGGTCATATTGAAAATTGCACTTTCTAGCACTGGAAAACCATACGTAATTTCCCAGCCACATTAAAAAAAATGATAGTATTTTAAATTTGTGTTTAGAAGTCCAGTGTCTCTAATTTTACCAGCATGCTGGTCAGGCATTAGGCAAAATAATTACTCTCTTAATTTTATTGAGGATTCAATTGTCCCTTTTTAATAAATATGTTAGAATATAAATATTCTACAGAGAAATTTCTATATGCTTAATATCTATTGTACAGAGCTATAGTCTTGGAGGTCAGTTGTTAGGAAACCAAAGAGAAAAAAAGAGAGAGAGAGGTGGGGGGGGGGCGGGGAGAGAGAAAGAGAGAGAAGACTGAGAGTGATTCTTGGAACTGGGAGGGAGACTGGTGTTGTATACACTGTCTCTGAATTGCTAGAGCGGTAAAACTATGGCTTTCCTCTGCTTCCTCTTCCTTTTTTTCTTTCACACACACACACACACACACACACACACACACACACAGAAAAAAGGATAGGCTTCCCCATTTTTCATAATTTCTCGTTTTGATACCCAAGCCCAAAGCAGTATGGCTACTGTCCAATCGAACCCAGAATGCCTAGAAAATGACTGCATCAGCTTCTCTACAGTTTTTCTCTCCTCAAATCCCTAACATGTAAGCATGCCCAAGCAGAGGAAGGGTCACCTTGCATGTCTGCAAGTGAGCTCTGAGTGAGCCTTAAGCTCTGCACCCCTCACTTCCAAAGCCTCAAAAGAAGCTCCATGCCCATGTTTTCACATCATCATATGTTCTTATACCATTTACAAGAAAAAAATGCATTTTAATTTAATTTGTCAAGGCCTTTTTTCACTGTGACTAGCCCCATTCATACTTCCCCTGCAGTGGCCTTGGGCACCTTGAGTTTGGGGGAAGAGAACATTGAATTGCAGATACTCCATTTGAATTGTAATTTAGAAAGACAGTTCAGAATGTTTTAATAAAAAAGGTGAAAAATTACAAACTCTTGATGTGAATATACATGATCAGGCACAAACAATGCCCTTTTTATTACAAAATCATAAGCATGTAATTCTGTAACATAACAATATCACACTGAAGCAAAACACACCATATGGCATTTTAGGTGAAATGTTCAAGTTAAGACTACACTTTTACACCCAAACTATTACCCTACCGACCACACTCAAGCAGGTGTTACCTCTGCCAGAACCTATTATGCATGCTTTTGATATTGTAAAATGTATTTCTAATGAACTGAGAGAACATTCAAATTCACATGAGAGAAATATGAAAAGGCCACAAAATAAATGATGAAATTAATAGAAATTAATCTGCTATCGAGAAGTAAATTATAATGAAAACAACAAACATCAGATCATCCCAAAGAGCAATTCATCAAGAGGAAAAGATAAGCTGGAAGGGAAGCCCTGAGTGGCCTTGTTACAGAACAGAACAAGGGGGGCCTGGGACGATATACTATTATTGAAAAGGCCCCCAGGTCCGTCATGTCCGCCGCCCGAGGAAAGATGTCTCTCAATGCCAGAGATTCGTGAAAAGGAAAAGAAATGTTTATTTAATGCTATACAAACTTAAAGTAGTGACCTAATGTCTTTATCAAAAATCCCAAAGTCCCCCAAAACACCCACAAACAGACACAGTCCTTCCTTCCTTCCCCCTTTGCCCAGTCCAGAGTACCGTATTTCAGGAAAGGAAATAGAAGTCCATGGCTCAGACAGTCCTCTGGTTCTTAGTTAGTCCTCCATCTCGACTGGGAGACCTCCCTGGGTTCCCGGCACCCTCGGCTGAGTCGCCGGGATCTCTGCTAAAACCAGGTGGTGGTTCCCCCTTCTAAAGCTGTGGGGGTCCCCACTCTGTCCAGGCCTCGTGGTTCTCTCTCCTAAAGCAGCACGGTTCTCTCTGGGATGCAGGAGTCTCCACTCCGTCAAAGCCGCGTGGTTCTCTTTCCTAATGGCCGCCAAGTCTGGGTTTTAAATCCCCGCAGCCAATCTTCCTCTGCAGCCTCATTTCCGACTCCTCCCACACTCGGCTTCACATGCCGGAACTCGTATCCTTCCAGCTTTACTGGGCTGCCATCTTGAGTCTGGGCAGGTGTGGTCCCATGTCCTGGAGCCAATCTTCTCCGAGCTCCCACGCAGGCGCTGTAGCTTGGGGGATCTGCCCCCAGTCACGTGTTGGTGGGGAAGTTACTTCCATTCCCCTGGCTCAGAGATGATCACAGCTATTTAACATATCTAAGCGACCAGCCAAAGGCTATAGATATGTTAAATGACCACGCCAGAGGGTAGCTGCAAGGCTGTTGCTATGCAAAACAGCTCTCAATGGCCTTGCTCCATTTGTCCCTTCCCCCAACCCACACCCTGGGTGGGGGGATGGAGACATCTTAAAATCTCCTGGACACCTTAAGTTCTGGACCCCATTTCAAATGCCCATTTGGGGTACCCCCCTCTTGGCTGCACCCTGTAACAGCCTCTCGACTACAAACAATCTAATCGAAGGAAGTGTTTCACGGGGACAAAGTGGGAAATGATGTAATTTCTGGCTGATTTGACAAGAAATACTAACAGAAGTAAATTTTAAAACACTCATAATGCACCACCACAACAGTGAGGATGTCAGTAGTCAAGTGTTTAAGAGTATTGTCAACTCAAAGACAATTAAAGTTAATTACCAAGCAAAAATTGCCCCTAAGGACTTATGACTAATATATGATAAATAGTGGGTTTTCCAAATGTAGCCACAATCATAAGAAATTGATTTGACATTCCAAATATCAAGTTATGAAGTTGTTAAAAACCTCTTATACACTACCAAAAATAAAATAAAATTTTGACCAACCATTTTAGAGGAAACTGCTAAATTATTGTTCTCTCTGTTAAAAACATTGTATTTTGCTACAAACACTTAGGAAAATATTATGTATATTTTCAGGTTACAAATAAATAAAATTATGTAACACATCTAGATTTTGTGGTATTGGTCAACTTCTGACAATTTATAAAAGCACAAAGCTTTGGGTATGTGAAAATCAGAATTTAACCCCATACATACCTTCACTGTAACATGAATGTGAGGATCATTGACTGGTTGTGACTATGTTCCAACCAACTGAGCCACACTGGCCAGGGCCCTTCTCAGTTCTTACACAGCAAGGCTATGCACACAGTCACTCACTAGCAATTTAGTTTCCTCTAAGAATAAAGGATGGATAATCACTTCATACTTAACAAAAAGATCACCCTCTTAGCATTTTATCCCCAGGGTGAATTGATACCATATTTCTAATGGAAAAGAGACCTGCTTACACCTTTTAAATTTGCTATTCTTCAAGTCTTCCACATCACCATCTTGGAACAGACAAAACAAAATTAAACAATCTTAGAATCCCAATTTTATTGAGGACCCTCTCCCCCATATATTGTAATGAGTGACAATTCTTGTTTAATTTACTTGCTTCCCATGATTGAAAAAGCTTTCAAGGTGTATTTCTTGTAAAACAAAATAATAAATAAATCCAGGTGCTATTAATAAGCACTGGCCAGAGAAAGATAAGCCACTACTCTCTAATTGCAAACAGCATGCTTGTAGTTTTGAGAGAAAAGAAGCATGTATTAGATTTTGTTCAGTAATTTCCAGTTAGGATATGGATGATAATATCTTTATATTGTGGTGTATTTCTGTCCAATAGTAAATAAGAAATACAAATCTCATAATGTTACACTGAGTACGATCACTCTAAAATCGTATGTCAAATGAAAATTATAAATTCAAAAGCTTGCTTAAACATAATAGGCAAATTTTTGTTTGTTTTTGAACATATACATTTCTGCAACTATGTGAACATATAACTGTTGCTGGTAGAAGTGGGGTACTTGTGGTGTCGTGAGAAAAGGCATTTTTGGGACCAGCAATGGAGGATGAGGTCTGGTAGTAAGATCTGTGTGACAATGGAAGGCTCCTTCCCTGTTCCATCTCCATCCATCCTGCTGAAAAAAATCTAACCACATCTTCAGCAAGCCCCCCACAAAAGGCCAGTGCCCAGAGTTTCTGTTTCACATTAAATTTAGTCCTTTTGGAGCATGCAGGTGGCTGCTAAAGAGTTTCGGTTCCCATCTAGGTAGCCTGGCGCTGTTCCTGGCTGCTCTGCTGCTCGAGGGGGCTCCCACCTGGAGGCTGCTTTTGAGTCCCACGTGGTTGCTGGCCGGCAAGGCTGCAAGACCCTCCTGGTTACTATGGAGAGATTGTTTGAACAAGCAGGGTGGGGTCACTGAGCCAGACAGAAAGCTCTTTGTACCCTGGAACTATTATTACCTCTTGAGAAAGACAAGGAGCTTTGTCAAAATAACCAGTCAACTTCCCAAGCTTTCTTGGGCTTCAGCTGGATTCATCTTTTATCTGATCTTGGCTCCTATTATGCTTGCCTCATGGAAGCACTGCCCCACCTCACATCATTTTACCTTTACTGGGCTTGTGCTTACCTCCTCCTTTATTGTTCTATCCCCTCCCCCAGTGACCTGGAGGGAAGAGACCAGTGGTTCTCTGGGGAGGGTGTGAAGACATAATTTCCTAGAGAAGCAAGCCTATGCTTCCTAGTTGATTATGCTTAATAATGTTTGATTCCTTTTGCTTCCTTCCTTTATTAATGTCTAGTTCCCTATGCTAATATAACAGGCCACTATGTATTGGCTAACCCAGCTTCTTTAGTAGGCTGGAAAAACCAAATTTCTTTTAAAAATTTGTAAACTTCCTCTCTCTGACCTGAACCTGGCATTAATCTAAATGGTGCAGAAGGTAAGAGAGAGTACTAACAAGATATTTCATTTTAGACTCAGGAAACACCGCATGAGCTAATTAACTGTGCTGGATGCCTTGCAATTGGGATTCTGGCCAATTGGCTATAGATCAGAGGCTCCAGAGACCCAAAACTTGGGTCAGGACTGCTGACAGAACTCTGAGAAACATTTTACTTATTAGATTACTGGTTTGTTATCAAAGGAACAGCCAAATGGAAGAGGTGCATAGGACTAGGTATTGGGAAAGGGCAGGAGCTTCCATGCCCTCTCAGAGAGCACCACTCTGCAATCTCCATGGCTCACCAAACTGAAGCTCTCAGAACCCCACTCTGGGGTTTTACAGAAGCTCCATTATGTTGATATGATGATTAAATCATTGGCCATTGGTGACTGAACTCAGTCTCCCGCTCCTCTCCCTTACTGGGAGGTCTAGCGGTGGGACTAAAAGTTCCAAGCCTCTAATCACAGAGTTGGCTTCTCAGCCTACCAGCCCCCATCCTTAGTTGACCAGGGGCTTTTCCAAAAGCCACTTAATTAACATAACAAAAGACTCCTTACTCTTATGTCAGGAAATTCCAAGAGTTTTGGAGATTTGTGTCAAGAAAGAATTGGAAGACTAAATCTTATTTTAAATCACAATAGTCAGGCTGTTACTCTGGTTGCTTAAATTTTGAAGCCAGTCCATTGTTATGGTTGGACCTTCTCCAAAGGTAAGCACTCACAAAAGGATAAAATAAAATTAGAATCATTAAATGTAATGGGTTTATTGAAGAATCTTTGTACTTCGTGGTATAAATGCTTTTTAAAATCACTTATTTTCAGGAACATTTTGTTGAGTTTGTAACTAAATTTAGCTTGCCTAAGGCTCTGAGATTTTTGGTCATTAGTCAGATCTGGGCTACTGTCTTCTGTTGCCTCTGCAGTTGCTGATTATCTGGGGGAAAGGCTAGGTCTCTGAGGGATGAATAGATAATAGATACATAGATAGATAGAGAGAGGACTATTATTTCTAAAGCTAGGATTTAAAGACAAATTTAACCAAAGTCAGAAGGACCTTTAGTTTACTTACCTACTGGCCAAACGTAAGTAAAATTAAGTGAGAATAAGCATTTAGAGATTTGTATAGTGACCTGCCACTGATGTAATGTCCAAGCCCATTTCAGCCCCTCCTCTAAGTTTTATACTTCACATGGATCCACAGGCATTGCTGAGACCCCTTTCTGTGAACACTGAGGACCACAGAGACGTGGGAAATAAGTGAGGATTTGTCCTCATCTTCTTCCCAGGCACCACATTCCCTTCAAGCCCTGCTGTCATGGGGCAAGAGCCTTCCCATCTTCAGTCTTTTTGTTCATTTATGCCCTCACACCTCAGGGACTCATATCAAAGCTCTCTTAAGAGTCTTCTCATTGCACTCAGCTACAACAGCAATGACACCATCCAGGAAGGATAGATTTCTGCAGTTTGGCAAGCATCCACTGGGGAGTGAGTTTCTAAAAATGCTCTTATAATTACCCCTGCTGTTTTTTTAAAAGATTTATTTATTTATTTTTAGAGAGAGAGAAGTGGGGGGAGAAAGAGAGAAACATCAATGTGCAGTTGCTGGGGGCCGTGGCCTGCAACCCAGGCATGTACCCTGACTGGGAATCGAACCTGCAACACTTTGGTTCACAGCCCACGCTCAATCCACTGAGCTACACCAGCCAGGGCTACCCCTGCCTTTTACGAGAGGTTGTCTTGAAACTCCCCTTTCTCACTTGACTTTAGTCGGATGAAAATGGAGGTGTAGATAGAAAACTTTTTCTTTAAAAAGCTGCATTCCCTATACTTCTTTCTCTCCTTCTGTCTCTCATATTGTTACAGAACAAACAAGGGGGCCTGGGACAATATACTATTACTGAAAGAAGGCCCCGGGTCCGTTATGTCCGCCGCCAGAGGAAAGACATCTCTCAATGCCAGAGATTCGTGAAAAGGAAAGGAAATATTTATTTAATGCTATACAAACTTAAAGTAGTGACCTAATGTCTTTATCAAAAATCCCAAAGTCCCTCGAAACACCCACAAACACACACAGTCCTTCCTTCCTTCCCCCTTTGCCCAGTCCAGAGTACCGTATCTCAGGAAAGGAAATAGAAGTCCATGGCTCAGGCAGTCCTCTGGTTCTTAGTTAGTCCTCCTTCTCGACTGGGAGACCTCCCTGGGTTCCTGGCACCCTCCGCTGAGTCGCCAGGATCTCTGCTAAAGCCAGGTGGTGGTTCCCCTTCTAAAGCTGCGGGAGTCTCCACTCTGTCAAGGCCACATGGTTCTCTCTCCTAAAGCAGCACGATTCTCTCTCGTCTGAGATGTGGGAGTCTCCTTCTCAGGGCTGCGCATGGCTCTCCTTCTCAGGGCTGAGCATGGTTCTCCTCCTCTCAATGGCCGAGGTCCTCCCCATTCTGCTAAAGCCGCATGGTTCTCTCTTCTCTCAGGGCTGCGCATGGTTCACCTCCTCAGGGCCGCACATGGCTCTCCTTCTCAAAGCAGCATGGTTCTCTCCCAGGGCTGCGCATGGCTCTCTCTCCAATGGCCGCCACATCTGGGTTTTAAATCCCCGCAGCCAATCTTCCTCTGCAGCCTCATTTCCGACTCCTCCCACACTCGGCTTCACATGCCAGAATTCATATCCTTCCAGCTTTACTGGGCTGCCATCATGAGTCTGGGCAGGTGTGGCCCTATGTCCTGGAGCCAATCTTCTCCAAGCTCCCACGCAGGTGCTGTAGCTTGGGGGATCTGTCCCCAGTCACATGATGGTGGGGAAGTTACTTCCATTCCCCTGGCTCAGAGATGATCACAGCTATTTAACATATCTAAGCAACCAGCCAAAGGCTATAGATATGTTAAATGACCATGCCAGGGCTTAGCTGCAAAGCTGTTGCTATGCAAAATAGATCTCAATGGCCCTGCTCCATTTGTCCCTTCCCTCAACCCACACCCTGGGTGGGGGGATGGAGACATCTTAAAATCTCCTGGACACCTTAAGTTCTGGACCCCATTTCAAATGCCCATTTGGGGTCCCCCCTCTAGGCTGCACCCTGTAACAATATTAATAATACTCTCCCTGCTGAGGAGAATAGGAATTGAAGAGAGTGAGGCCAACTGTACTACCTTCTAGAAATCCCAAGGCTTTCTTTAGAGTATGGAAACATATGGAAAATACTGATTTCAGCTTCTGTTCTTAGCCATAAATCCAGACAATAGAAAAAAAATTCCTTTCAACATTATATGATATCTGCCTTAGGTTGCATTCTGTTTGGGAGAATAAGATCAAAACCATCCATGATTGTTAATGTGTCAACTTGACTAGTCGAAGAGATGACCAGATATGTGGTAAAATAATTAATTCTGGGTATGTCTGTGAGGGTGTTTCTGGAAGAAATTAGCATGTAACTCCATAGACAAGAAAGAAAAGAAGATCACTCTTATTAAGGCAGTTGGGCATCATCCAATCCATTAAGGGCCTGAATTGAACAAAAAGGCAGAGGAAGGGTGAATTTGCCCCCTGAAAGGGTCAGGCCAGATCCCCAACCTGCCAGACTGCTAATGACCCAGTCAGGCCAGTTTCCAGCCCACTGGACTGCCCATGACTCAGTTGTCCTCACTTGCTTGGTAGCCCGAGGCTTAATTGAAATTCTCTCCCACCGAGCACAAGAGACCCCTGGCACCAGCCACAATGGCCAGTAGCCAGACTGACCCTCCTGTACCTGGAATCAGCTCTGCCTTTTACCTAACCCACTGTCCCAGATCACATACAGGAACCCTGAGGCACCTGCCCAAAAGAGCAAGAGACTGACCACTCCCCATCCCACCACAGACCCCGCACTTTTTGTTTTGAAAACCCCACTCCTGCCTTCCCCCATGCTGACATCCACCCTGACTCACCCTGCCATAAGTACAGCATCAAATAAAAGCATTTGGATCAGATCACTTGGTTCCTCCCTCTATTTCTCTTGTGTTTCTAACACTCCCTTTTCTTAATCTAGGACATCCACTTTTTCCTACTCCTGGTTTCTAGAGAGGCCTCAAGGCCTCAGATGTGGCTAAATTACCAGCTTCCCTATTTCTCCAGTTTGCAAATGGAAGATTGTGGGACTTATTGGCATCCATAGTCACAGAAGCCAATTCCTATGATAAATCTCCCCATATATGTTTATATCCTGACTAATATACTATGCTATTAACTGTTGCATTCTACAGGGGCAGCTGGGAAGCCAAGCAGCAACTAACTATGCATAGTGTTCGGACTCCTGATGAATTACAACAGCCAGAATGCAGGGAATTCCTGACCTGAAGCTCAACTATGTTTCCTTTACTTCTGTATGCAGGGAGTCTATGTCTCTGAAACAAAGGAGGAGGAGGTTGCAAGAATTAAATTACGTTAATATATGTGAAGTTATTAGGACAGTGTTTGGCACCTAATAAATACTTAATAAATGTTAGCTATTAACTATAGCTTTGGCTATCCATTGAGAAATACTCTTTCCCCAGTCTTTGAATGGGAGCTGGTGAGCTGGCCTTATGACTTGCTTTGGTCAATAAAAGCACACAAGTACGTTGGGTGGGGCAGAGCTGTAGGTAATCTCCAGGGTGGGGCAACCCATGTGAAGCAGGTTGATGGAGTCTCAGATAAAGTGTTGCTGCTCTGTGGCTCTGTGTGGGGGAGGGTTCAGGAAGGGGATAGTGCTGCTGCCTGGCCTCTCGAGTTTTGTCTGGAGGAAGGTGTCTCCCAGCACTTGCCCTGATGCCAGACACTTCAATTCCTCCCCATATGCCACTGGTGCCCTTTCCAGCTGCTGCCCTCTTGCTAAAGCCCAGAGGGAGTGAGTCTGGGCTTTAAGTCCTAAGTCCACTGTGGGCATTTTGAGAGGAGACTCCTGAGAATCCCACAGTTTCTTCCACCACCCCAACCCCCACTGATTTTTATAGCCAAAAGTTATGGGGACTTATCTTCCTGGCACTGGAACCCTGGGCTGGGTAGTCTGATGTAAAGCTGGGATGCCTTGTTCCTTAGGTGTCCGTCTTGATTTTTATTCACCACACATTGGTGTGGAACCTCCCATTCCATGTCTCCACATCTCTCTACACATCTCCGTGTCTCTGCCTCTCCTGCCCATCTGGATGAATGTGATTTCTTTAATTCCTTGGTTGTTGGACTTTCAAACAGCTCAATCTTATGACAATTCTGGGTGATACTTGTTTTGTAGTCTAGTTGTACTTTTGTTGTGGTTGTGAGAGGAGGCAAAGCATGTTTACCTACACCTCTATCTTGGCCAGATGTCAAAAATGCCTGTCTGAGCCCAGCCCAGATTGGTGAAATTTAGAATTAAGAATTAAACAAATGATTCTTGTTTTAACTCAAGATTTGGGGTAGTGCTCCTCTTCCAGTCAATGTCTATTTCAGTGCTATTCCAGACTTCCCATACCTGCAAAATGCCACTCAATTTTCAACACTCATTTCAACTGGTAATGATTCCAAAAAGATCTTTCTTATTTCCTCAATTAATGTGTTATTTCACCTGTAACTGAACTCTCATTTTGATATTTGTGTCTCTTTTGTAATTGCTTTCTTAGTGTGCCTTGTAGAACTGTTGGTGTGCTGCTCATCTTGGTTTCCCTACAACTGGTGAGCAGACACTCAGTAGGCACGAGAATGTGACCCGAGCATAGCCAATCATGTCACTTTCCTCAAAATGATTTGCCTCAAGAGGTGAGCACCAGAACCAAGCAGGGCCATTCAGAGTCTGCCTGTATGATGTAGACTCTGAAGAAGAGAGGGTAGCTTTCCTTTCAGATTAAAAGATCTAAGGATACAGATTGGGTGCTGCAAGAGACTAGGGAAGGAATGGAAAAGGGAGAGAAACTGACTATAGCATAAATAACCAGAGCCACAAAGAAAACGAGGAGACAAGCAGAGCTGAGGAAGAGAGAGGTTAAGTAGAGGTGAAGATTGTATCAACATCGAGATCCTGGATTTGGCCTGCTTTGGTGGTGGTGAATTTTTTTTCTTCAAGCTCTATTGAATTTTGTTTCGATTATTTGCCAAAAAAAAGAATCCTTCAATTATATTGTGAATTGAGGAAGGTTAATGTGAACCATCATGCCAGTGCTTTCATGTCACTTCTAGTCAGGTTGACACCACAATGTGTTGTCTAAACAGAGGCACTTCTGAGAGTTAGAGGGTGCTATTAATAATTATTCCGAGAAAACAGGTGTTAACTGAGACTGTCTCTGGGCTTCCTAGAAAAAAACATATGAGCCCAGATCCATAAATCTGATGACCAGACGCTGGAAAGTTGTATTTCAAAAAATCCAAGCATAGACCCTCTATTGGTCTTCCGTGGCAGTTGGTCAGCCTCTCGTCCTTACAGCCCTTTTAGGTACAACAATGCAGTTAATAAACAAATACCAACAGGCAACAAGATTTATCAGACTGGAAGCAATGAAACTCTGAAACCATGCTGTGTTCATGTTGAATATTTCCTGAAGTTCTATTTGTAATTATTCTAACTTAAAGAATGGGGAAAAAAACAAACCCAAAGTGTGTCTCAGTTTAGAGGTGGGAGTTTTCCTTTAAGATATTGTGTTTCCTATCCTTGCTGGGGATGGGAGAAGAACTAAATTAATATCATGTTTATATTAGTTGTCGCATTAGTTTGGTTTATAAATGTCATACTCAGATAAAACTTTGTGTTCGTCCCACAATAGAACACAATGTATGACTAAGGCTGGAGAAATATTATAATTATTATTAATTGTCTTTTTCTACATAAGCTAAAGCAGTTGAGATACTAGTGATTAGTTTCCCAATCCCCAGGCTTCAGGGGGTGGGGGGTGGGGGCGGACTTAGGAAGAGTGGATGCGTGTGTTCTGATGGAAAGCAGCAAGAGGCAGGACTGTTAACACAAGATTGAAATACAACTGGAAGTAGTATTATGTTGCCCATCTTGTTTGTTCAGTTGCAAACTCAACACCCAATTTTACTCTTTACAGTTTCTCCCATGGAATAAGCAATCAAACATGTGGGGATAAATCAACAGTGTATGTGTATGCAGATGAGGTAGTAGTGGTTGTCATCTAAAATATTCACATCAACCTTCACAGTCACCCCCAAAACAAAATTCATATCAGAAAAACCTAAGGTATAAGAGATAAGGGTTACCACTTTTATCTTTAAATTCTTTTTCTTTCAAAATAAAAATATTCAATAATCAAGGCTCTTTTCTCCTTTAAAATGTCTAGTGTTGAGTTCTCTGTTCAGATGAACTTTGTAGGTTCACTACAAAGAACTGAGATAGACCCTAGAGTAATCCAGAAGCAATTCTGCAAAGTTGAAAAGAGAAAGGTAACTCCAGCTAAGAAAAATTACACACTCATTCTATGCATAATTAGGAACTGAAGGGGAAATTAAGACAATAAGGACACAAATGGGTATACTATACGACAAGCTAAGAAAAGACCTAAAAAAGGTTTCAATGATCACAATGGGGGCTGATGATGGAGTAGATAGCATCAGTCCTGGGAAAATTAGAAAAAGCTTTTTGGAAGAGGGACCATTAGAAATTGGCCTTTAAAGTTGATAGTAATTTTCAGGCATAGATAACGTAAGGAAAGAGGCATTTCAGAAATAATCACAACCTCAGGGGAAGGGAAATTTGGAACAGTTTTTAGGAATAGGTAATGGTAAACCTGAACTGCAAGATAGAACAGGAAGGCTAAAAGAGCAGTGCTATATAGTAGAGGAACACACATCATAAACCATACCGCTTCCTAACGTCAGCACATTAGATAGCCTATCCGTGCACATTTGTATGCACGTACACACATATACACACACAAACACACCCCAAGCAAATACTTTGGAATTGGTGGGTCATAATCAGACGTGGTCTTGGTAGATGCCTTCGCCATATACCACTGCTATTCTCCCCTCATATTTAACATTTGAATAACTTGTGGTATTTTCAGTGTCAAGGAATTTTGACATGTTTCACAGTCCAATGGTCAGATTTCAATATCACCACATTTCATGTTTTCTATGTTGTATTCATGAATGTATTCATGAGGGCACTATAATGTCCCCCTTGCCCAATACCATGCAAGTGTTTTGGTCCAGAGACTCTTGACTAATAATCAGATGTGTGTGTGTGTGGGCACACATGTGTATGTGTAGGTGATGGGCACCCCCCCTTGGAAGATTTTGAGTAAAGAATAGCTTCAGGTGCACTTATCTATATATCAATATATAGAAAAAATTGGGGAGACAAAGTAATTGGGAAAATAGTTAAAAGCTTACAAAAATATTAGTAGGATCTAAGCATAGGTAGGAATAGTGAGAATGAATGAGAAGATAGTTTCAACAGACTTTGTCAAGGTGAAATCAGTAGAAATAATGCTGTCAAAATGGAGGTAGAGAGAGGTGACAGGTATGATTTTGAAATTAAGGCATTTACATTTTTCCACTGGTGTTTTATGTTTAAAGATAAACTTCCCAAAATGTTATTTAGAAGGAACTAATTGGTAGTAGGAAAGAATGAGATAAAAAGTTTTAAGAAGACTCTTGGCTTCTGCCCATATGAACCAGCATTTAAGTTGCATCACATGCCCAGTTAACTGGGAGGGGCATAGAAAGAACAAATTTAAATAATGCATGTGATTGCTATTTGTGATGAGATGGGAGTCATGAGCTTACTGTTCCCACAGAAGGTGTCAGCTCCCGCTAGCCTGTAGAAGTGTGGACACTGATCTGATTGTGGTCAGACCAATCTCAAATTTGCCTTTCATGCTGGGTTTAGAACCTAAGCACGCAACAGTATGACCCCACTCTGTGGTTTGGAAGAGAGAAACACACACGGCACTTGGTGTCCAAATATTCAGGTTCCCTCAGCATCTAAACATCTGAAAATCTTTCTATATCCATGCTTTAAAAGAACTTAAAGTCATTTGACAATGAAGACGACACTTCCAGTCTGGTGTTTAATATTTTTACTTCCCAGCAGCATACCACCACTTTGGTCAAGTTGAACCACTGCACAATTTTGCAGCTCTTTCAGAAAAATAATAAAGACAAGGGAAAGACAATCACATGCAATGGTGAGAAAATAGTACTACTGCCCAATTTCTTCCCATAAATGTGAAATATCCTTGGTCCATCTTCACACTGTGTATTTATTATAAGCCCTTACAGCAAGGGTTTTTCTTTCAGGTTTTTTTTTTTTAGCACCAAATAGACACAGTGGCTTACAACAAATAATTCTGCAAAGTCATCAGAATGTTTTATCACATGTCAAATATTCTGGATATGTACTTTTATCCATCCATGTTCCTGGCTTGAGTGTTCTTCATGAGAGAAAGCTACAATATAGATTGCATCCTGTTTCTGCCACTGATGTGGTTTACTGACTGTTAATACCGTATGCTACCTTATACTTCCAAAGTAATTTTATATAGTGATTCATTTATTTTAATGTAATGGTGTTTCCCAAGCCACAGATGATGGTTAGACACATGAGCTCTTGCGTTAGTGCATGGGTTCAAATCCTAGTTCCACCTGCTAGCTGTGTGACCTTGAACAAGTCACATATATATCACTGCTTCAGTTTTCTTGTCTGTAACATGGAACCTACTGAGTTGTTGAAGGGATTCAATGAGATAATCTTTTAAAGTAGTGAGCATAGTAGAACCTAGTAAGAACTAAATGTTAGTTATGAGTAAATTATTACTTACGCACCTTGTTGGGGTATAACTATAGTATATAGATAAATTAAGGAGAATTTTTCAGTGGTGTGTTTAGAAAAGTAAGCTCATAAATATATGCATGGAGTCTTTGTGATTTCCACGGGGTTAGGGATTTTATTTCTTCTATCAGCTGTAAAAAGGGACCCGATGAAAGGAAACTCTAGTTATGGCTGGTGTAGTGTTGAGGAGTTCCTCCGAGTAAGCTCCTCGAGGGCACTCTGTCTTGTTTGCCATTGTATTTCCAGAACCTAGTACATATTAGGTATGCGATATTGGTTAAACGAATAAACACAGGGAAAAGTCTTCATAGCGATGTCATTAATCTTAAACTCAGATGCATTCTAGGAATCAAATATAAGAGTGAGTGATCTTTTAAAAGCAAGACAAGAGCTGGAGATGGTAACTCCAATTATTATAAGCTCCTCAGAAAAAATTAATACATATCAAAGGGGATATTAATATGCTTGACGATATGACATCATTTTTTAAAGATAAAAATATAGTTTGTAAAATTTATTAATGGAGTTCCATGTTTGGATTATCCTTGCCAAGGAGCTTTCATAAAGAACTAGAAAGTCTGAGTTTTATTCCTTGTAAAGTCTCTGAATCTCCAAAACATTATTCCTATCAGAATAATAGAGTTATTATTCCAAAGAATAATAATAAACCCTAGGGTTAATATAAGTGTCCTCAAACCCTTGAAGTCTTTTAAGTAACTGATTCCAAACTCATATATCTAGCACGTATTTGTAAGGAATAAATTCTAGTTCTCACTATAAAATTCAGAAATTGTAGTCCTAATTAGTATAAGTTGGTAAAATATTCCAGTTATCCGAAGGCAAATTTACTTGGGTATCCACCTGTTCTGTCATTCATTCATTTAACAAATATTGACCACCTACATTGTGCCAGACATTAAATCAGGAGCTAAGGATACACCAGCCCACAAGCCAGTCACACAGCCCTTGCTCATTCAGCTTGGGATCTAGAGAGGGTCAAGGTGGGTAGGACAAGTTTGGGGAAATTTAGCCTTATTCTGCCTTCCGAACCTTTGGAACATAAATTTCTACTTCACAATGCTGCCTCAAGCTGATCTAACAGGCTGTGTGTGTATGATAAACACAAACTAGCTAGGAGGAATTCAGGCATTATTCACACATCCACAAATATCTACGGAGGTTTAAAATGTCGACAAAACATTACAATGTCTTAGAGTCCTACAGGCACAGCTGAGTAAAATATACTGAGATTGGACCTGTTTGATGTGCCATGGTTGAAAACTTCGTTTGTATGTCAGTGCAATTAATCTCTAGGCAAGTTCTTGAGAGACAGCCTTGAAGCCCCCTAATGCTGGATTTTGTACTTAGACCTTAGCATTGTCTTACAAAAGAGTGGTAATTCACAGAGAGAATTTCCTATTGATTACAGGATGAGGCACAGAAAGTTTGTTATTCTTTCCAAAGTCAATGGTAGTTTAAGTTCATTATCTCCCCAAGGATCTTCTATTTCTATTTGAAATGGTACCAGAATCAAAATACAAATGCCCATTAAAAAGGTTCTGGTACTTGTATTTGCCTTCAAAATCACAGCAGCAAAGAGTTTAGAAAACTCCAGCCACCAACCTGACCAAGAGAAAGAACAAAAATTCACCAGGATCACTGAATATTCACAACTGATTTTCCCCCATAACTTTTAATATCAAGTTTGTTCATTATGTTAAAGATTGAGCTTCATATAAGAGCAACTGATAGGTCTTTAGTGTTTTGGACGTATGAATGGTTCTAATATCATCATTACTATAAAGAGCACTAAAACAAGTTGTGGTAATTTCTTCTGTTACCTCTGGATTCAGGGAAGCCAGAGAACCGCAGGGATCCTCTCTAAGTCTTTGGAATGGTTATTTTTGATTAAAACTTTAGGGAAAGACTTACATTTTAACAACTAGATTTCACTTTAGAAAACTGGCCATTGGATTGGTCACTTGCACACCGGATCACTGTGACAAGTAATCTGTCCTTAGATGTCTTAAGTGTAATGGGTTGTCCTTTCACTGTGACAAATGGCCTGGCATACATTTATTAGTACTTCACATTATGCAAATGAAGCATAAAAATACAAAAACTTCTAGAAAACACAAATGTAAGGTATCTGCTCATTTGATAATTGTTCTGTAATTCTGTGACAATATTTATAGGTGTGAATACATGATAATTTAACATTAACCAAACACAGCTAAATAAAAACATACTCACCTTAAGCGCCAAATTTATACAATGTATTAATATGTGTTGAAATGACCATTTTCTCATTACAAGGGTTCAATGATCTCCCTTTCTGAGAATCTGTGGCATTGCCCAAATAGCTTTAATATTTTTTTGTCAAATGATAAATAAAATATATGTCTTATTATATTTTTTTATAAAAATGAGAACTATCTCTTATAAACTGAATGTGCTCAAGCAGTCCCAGTCGTCTCCTTTAGTCGTGCTTATCTCTTCTGCAAACCTATGTTTACGTCACAGTCAGGGTCCTCACCTTTGCCCCCTCAACCCCTTTATCCAGTAAAAAACAGTAAGTTTTCAAGGGTGAGACTCCATTACCACAGCAGAACCTTGTTGAAATTGGTGTATCTCCTGGCTTCCTTGCTGTTTATTCTCTATTGGATGATGGGAGTATGAAGAGTAGGCAGAACTTGACATTGACAATACCCCCTGAGAGGGCAAACTAAAATGTGCTAGGTAATTTCTGATTAGTTTTATTTTATTTTCAAGGGAAGAGTTCCTAAACTGAGCTTTATACATTTTTAATTTGGAGGACTATTTACAATGTGAAATTTACTGTATCTTGGGGAATCAATTTCTGCATTTGAGAAAAAAGAATATTCAAATACTTGCCTCAGTTTCCATGATATATCTAGAATGTTGCAACTGGACATTTATTCTTTTTTCAGGTATGCTTGTGTGCTTCAGCTATTTAAGTGCATGAATAATTATTGCTTCCTATTCATTCCATAGAGTAAAATCAGACTAATGTGCCTAGATTTACTGTAAGTCAAAAGTTATGATCTATATATGTGGCTGTAACAGATCATTTTCCAGTAAATAGTACTTCCTGAAAGATGAGTAGTCATGTCTATTTACCTACATGAATCTGAGTAATGAAGTGTCTTCACCTTCTAGCAGCAGCAGTGTTTTTTCATTCACAATATTAACATGACTGATTTTACACATGCCTAATTTTAAAAGGGATAATACTTTGAACCTTAGATTGCCAAAAATATCCTTTTGGGAAAACTGATCTAAACTTTGTATCAAATACATATATACGTAAATGTTTGATAATTCAGGGGTTTTTTTTTAAGCCATCAGTTTTAAAATATCAAATAGCCTTCTAGGACAGTGCATTAAGTATAAGCAGAAAGAGCTTAGATTTCTGTACAGTTCATCAAACAAAAATATAAAACAAAAAGTACTGAAAGCAGGGTTATATATAAATATCATATGAAGATCAGTTCATGAAGCTAGGTCCTTTGCTAATTATTCTCTTACCAGGTTCATAACACTTGGTAAGAAAAGACTTAGCTGGAAAGAAATACACTCTGATAATATATATTTTGTGGAATAAATATACATTATATTCTGTTAGAATTCATAATAGATACGAGCAATACTTTAGTTAAAAAAAATACAGTACTAGAGTTCTCTATCCTTGCTTCTAGCAAACTAAAACTGAGCTACATTGCTCCACTCTATTAATGCATAATAAAATTCATGGAAACATAAAATAAAAAGCCAACTGCTTCAAGAACCTGAAAAGAGTATAAATATAGTATAATTACTTGTTTTCAAAAGGGGAAAAGACGTTGACTTTGCAAATGAGTGAATTTCTAATTCTGACAACTCAGCAATATGGATATGAAATAGGTCAGGGTCGGGGGTAATGTGTAGGTTTAAGTGGAGACAATATTGAACTGATGCAGTTTGAACTATAGCCTAATGAGGGATTTGTTAATCTCTGAAAAAAGCTATAGACCCAAGATTCGCTTAATCCTGGCCCTAGTGATTTATCTGAATGTCATGGACTTTATTCTTATATTGTTTCAGTCTGCAGCCTGGAAAGCCTCTCAGCGGACACGGAGAATCCCCACTGCAGTGAATGGAAGGTCTGTGTGTGAAAAGGGCAGTGAGCGGCGGGGGCGTAGCCCCAGAGAAAGAAGGTGTTGAGTTGCCTTGGTAAAGAATTTATACACCATGTGTTCACAGCCTCTTGACAGGTACACTTATCAGTGTTGTCTTCTTTTTACTGTGTGCTGGGATTCAGAAGCCTGGTTTCAAATTTGTGACTACCAGATGTTTGATCAAGCAGCTTTTCTTCAAGGACCTGAAAGGGGGAAACGAGTGACGAGAAAATCGGTGATTAGCATTCGTCAACTACAATATGCTAAAAATATCAAAAGAGCATGTGCTGTGTGAGAACAGTAAGGATTATTTTGGGTGCTATCATTCATGCACAATCTTCCACATGTGAAAAAATTTGTTTGATGTTTGCAAAGGAAGTAATTTTCAAATGAGGACAGAAAAGACACCAGTTGTTCCCTAAAATGAAATAACGAACACCAGTTTGGAAACATTTCAAATGTAAAACATTTCTTCCTCCCAGATAACCCTATTTTTCTTCATGAAGACAAAGAATGGATAACCTTTACATTATGACTCTCAGGGCAGTCAGTGATGCTCTTGTTGATGTACAGCCTGTAAAGTCTCTCTCTGACAGGCAGGGAGCACCAATATTTCTTCTCTGAAGCAGCTATTAGGCCCATTTCTTCTCACAAGGTCAGCCTGACATCAGGTACAACAGACCAGGCAGCTGCCCATATGGTCAACTCATATGGGGGAACAGCCTCCCCAAACACTTTCCCAAGACCTGTCACTCTTCCACCATTATGGGGTCATTTCTTTCAGAGAGAACAGTAGTTTTCAATCTTTGCTTTTAAAGCTGCAGATATTTTATTTCAATGAATGCAGAGCACCATACACAAAACAGATTTTAAGAAATTGTTCTAGTTGATGTGAAAGTGGAGGTGAGGGTGGGGGACAAGGGGCTCACATGCTCCAGCCACCATGCCTTCTAGAGACGTGCCTAAAAGCCTGTGCAGCCGATGGAGTGCACCTGAAAGCCGTGTGTGAGACCACTGTGCTTCTTCAGGAGACACCTAAGTAGACACTGCATGTTAGTTACCTCTGCCGTTAACTCTCTAACTCCTACAACAAGATAATGATGACTACTGCTGCTATTATTACTGCTACTATTACTACTGAGGGCTCACTAATTGCCACATATGTTGTTAAGTTTTATATGCTTTTTCTTATTTAATCTCCACAACAAACTCTTTTACTAAACCTTACATTAAATGACTTCCTATCAGTCTCACATGACAGTGATCTAGAATTCTGTTTTTAACAAATTTATTTTATTATACATGTATTTACATGTCCCAAGGGAATGAGTCTCAGAATAAGTAAATTTTAGTAAGGGTCATGGATCTCCTTACCCATCAAGAAGGGGAGGAGGCCAGTGGGACATGCCAGCAGCTGAGAGAGCAGGGGGCATCCAAACTATGGGTCACCACAACACCCATGGAGAAGATCCATCTGCCCCAAATGCTCTCATTATTTTCCTCATTCCCACAATTTATAATGTAATATGTTAGTGTTATTTTTTAAAAATAAAGCCATTTATCCAAATTAGTGTAAATTTTATTGATCAAATTGCTTTGCTAACTTTTCAATTAGCCATTGTGGAAGGCAGAATAATGGATCCCCAAAACGTCTACATCCTAATCCCCAGAACCCGTGGATATGTTCAATTCCACAGTAAAGGAAAGCTGAAGTTGTAGATGGAGCTAAGGTTGCTCAACAGCTGATGCTAAAATAGGATTATCCTGGATTGTCCACATTGGCCCAGGGTAACAAAAAGTGGAAGAGGGAGCGAGAAGCACGAGTCAAGGAAGGAGATGTGAAGATGGAAGTAGCAGTTAGAGCAATCCAGCATGAAGACACGACCACTGTGTCTGGTTTCCAAGATGGATGATGGGACCACGAGGCAAGGAATGTGTGCAGCCTCTAGGAACTGCAACAGGCAAGGAAATGAATTTTCCCCTAGAGTCTCCTGGAGCCCAGTGAGACTATGTTGGACTTCTGTCCTACAAAATTACAAGACAGTAAATTTGTGCTCTTTTAAGTAACAAAATTTGTGTTAATGTTTCAGGCATATAGGAAACTAATATGGCTGCAATAATGAAATACTTTGAAGGTAGGGTACTGTTTCAGAAGTGAGTGGTGAGGGTGAGTTGGATAACTCCAACTCTAAACAGTGAGGGGATGACTCTGGAAAGCTCATGTGGATGTGTCTGTGAGGAGGGATAGAGGAATGTAAGGGCAGGTGCCACTGAAGAAAGAGGTGGAATAGCACAGTCATTAAGAGAAAAAGGCTCTGAAGCCCATGGTTCTGGGTTTGAATCACTGCCCCACCACTTACTAGCTTTGTAAAACTTGTGTCAAGTTACAAAAATCTTACATGACTTTCTTTCTTTAAGATGAGATTAAAATAGTACCTAATATTCATAAGATTACTATGAAGATTAAGTAATTTTATGTGTGTATATATATACATATAAAAATTTTATATATATACATACACACATATATAAATTATATATAAGATATATATGTATATCTTAAAAGAGTTCTTGGCACACACTATTGAATAAATTTTATCCAGCATGATGACGATTACTTCTGGTCCACTGTCCCCCTTGGTAACTCTGGATTCCTGAGTTTCAGTTTCAGAGTCACCCTCTGGGACCTGGTCCTCTCCGTGACTGGCAGTTCTGGCACAGCTCCCTGGGTCACAGCATCAGGCTGTGGCCGTGGCCATAGCAGTGGAAAGTACAGAACAATCAGTAGTGGGCAAAATAAGGGAAGTGAGGGCCTGAAGAGCATGAGGAGAAAAAAGTCAGTGAGGCCTCTGGCAAACGCCAGCTGCTTTGTAAATCTGCTAAGATCCAGCCTGGTTTTGAATGTAAATGAACTCTCCATCCATGTGCCAGTAACAGGAGGTCAGAAAAGTTAAAGAGGCTTGTAGTGGACTTCTTCAGAATGCTGACATCTCAGAAAGTATTCCTCATTCTTTCCACTTTTATTCTTTGGAAATTTAGGTGAAATATGAAATATATATTTCCATACTTTATGAATGTATATTAAGTCAGACTATAAAAAAACAAAATGCTTAGCCCTGACTGGTGTGGTTCAGTTGGTTGGGGGTAGTCCCACAAAGTGAAAGGTCACAGGTTCTAGCCCCGATCAGGGCACATGCCTGGGTTGTGGGTTCCCCTAGTCCAGGCACATATGAGAAACCACCAATCAATATTTTTCTCTCACATTGATGTTTCTCTCCATACTTTTCTCCCACCCTTCCCCTCTCTCTAAAAATAAATAAATAAAATCTTAAAAAAAACAAAACAAAACTGAGATGCTTAAAGCTGAATAAATGTTAACTCCCAAAACATTAATTCTTTGAATATATGCCTCTCTATGTTCATTGCAGCAATATTTACAATAGCCAAGACATGGAAGCAACCCACGTGGCCATCAATAGACCACTGGATTAAAAAAAAAATAGTTGTGGTCCATATATATAATGGACTATTACTCAGCCATGAAAAATGAAATTTAACCATTTGTGACAGCTTGGATGGATCTAGGGTATCATATTAAGCGAAATAAGTCAGATAGAGAAGATAAATACCATATGACTTCACTTATATGTGGAATCTAAAGAAGAAAATTAATGAACAAAAAAATAGAAACAGACTCATAGATACAGAGAAAAAACTGATGTTTGCCAGACAGGAGGAAGGTTGAGGGACTAAGTGATAAAATTGGAAGGATACAGATGTACAAATTGGTAGTTACAAAATAGTCATGGGGATGTAAAGTATAGCATAGAGAATATAGTCAATAATATTGTAATAACTATCTATGGTACCAGCTGGGTACTTGAAATATGGGGAGGGGGCACTTTGTTAAAGATATGATTGTCTAACCACTATGTTGTATACCTGAAACTAATACAAAGTAACATTGAATGTAAATTGTAATTGAAAAATGAAATTTAAAAAAGTAGGTATAATGCCCTGGTGGGTGTGCCTCAGTGGACTGAGCACCAGCCTGCAAACTGACAGGTTACTGGTTGGATTTCTGGTCAGGGCACATGCCTGGATTGCAGGCCAGGTCCCCAGTTGGGAGCATTCGAGAGGCAACTGATTGATGTATCTCTCATGTATTGATGTTTCTCTCCCTCGCTTTTTCCCTGTCTTCCCCCCTCTAATAAATAAATAAAACTTTTTTTTTAAAAAAGCAGGTATAGCATAAAAACCTATATTCATATTTCTTGTTTAAGTTTCTGTAATATAATTGTATAGTGATCATTTCTACTACATTTTAGAAAATATAATCTATTCTTCCTGATTATCAAACATGGAAGTAGGAGAAAAAAACAACTGCATTTTACTTCAATAGAGTTTAGCATTAGAAGCAGGTTGAGATGTTCTCCACATACTGTCTGCATTCGACATATTTTTCCATTTGTACCCAGCCGTTAGTATTGCTAATTACGCCATAATTTATATAGTCTCAGACTTTTAAGAAGTTCTTTCAAATTTAAAGAACAGAAATTATATTTTGTGTGATAAACAGTAAGATAATACTTAACATATAATTTGCTTTGCCTGGTCTTTTATTGACTTGTCAAACTTAAAAAAAATCAGATATCTGCTCAAAGTAAATGGGTCAAATTAGCTTCAAATCTCTGAAAACGCAACCACAGTGTCAGTTACTAAGTGTAACAAATCCCATTTAATCCTCAAAAATCTCAATTAATTAACAGTTGAACAAGAGCTGATGTAGGTCTCTGACTACAAAAATCACCACAAAATCTGCAGGTGACCTGACTTGGTTGTGTTCTGCTTGTACTTAGAATGGTCACTACGGTGTCATCTCCAGGGGCCATGCCTGTATTGACTGAAAGTGCTGTCTTGGCAGGTGTGAATATACATTCCATGTTCCCTCAAATAGAGCTTTACCCTGTGAAGCTCTATTTACCCTGTCATACCCTGTGCAAGGAAGAACATAGCTTGCAAATGCCTTTCACTAAAAATGCTAGTCTTTGGTGATGACAATAGGACACTCTGAGGTGATTTAGTGAAGGCTGATGGAACAGAGAAATGGAATCGAGTATATGTCCCAGGAAACATTTATGGCCAAGCTGTATATTTCTAAAGATGAGTGAATGAGCATAATGTTGTAATTTTTAGTAAGACCTTAGAAGTCAGAATGGAAACATATTTCTTTCAAAATACTACAGAAAAAATTTACTATGGACCAGTGACATATCAATTAGCAGAATTGGTATAAGTCTATAATATTGAGGATGGAAGAAAAAAATGACTTAATGGACAGAGTGTCAATGTTTGATTAAAAAGGAGTGAATTGTTGCTATTAGCCAAAGACCTTTGAAAGGATGCTGAAAGTACACATGTAAAGACCTTCACACTCAGAATGGATAAGAGAAGGATATGGACAAAATAACTTGTCCATATGCATCCATGTCACTCCCTATTAATGGTGTCATCCTGATCCAAGCCACCACATCTCCTGCCTGGACTACTAAACAATAGCCTCCTAATTGGTCTCTGTTTCCACTCTGACCCTGCAATAGCCTACTCTCCCTGCAGTAGCTAGAGTGACCTTTTCAATACCTAAATCAGATCATGCCACTCCCTTGCTTAAATACCTCAAATGGCTTTTGTTGCAATAAGAATCTAACTTCCCTCAGTGGTTTAAAAAGCTTTCTGTGACCTGGCCTCTATCTTCTTCACTGTCCTTCTCACTCATTATTCCCCAACTCCCCTGGCTTTCTTTCTGCTCCTCAGACATCAAGCAGCTTGAGTCAGGCCTTTTCCTTCTCTTCTGCTTGTGTCCAGGCTTCTCCTAATCATTCAGTCTTGGCTTTAATGTCATCTTTTTTTGAAAAGGTTTCCCAGACTGCCTGATTGAGAGCCATGACCTAACCAGTCTCTATCCAAGCTTCTATTTTAGCTCTGTGAAGTGCTGGCCTCTACTGGATATTTTAATTAACTTGTTTATTCATTATCTCCTGTAACCAGAATGTAAGCACCGCAAGACCAAGGACTTTGCTTTGCTCGTGCTGGTTCTACAGCCCATTGAACAGTGGCTGGCCCATTGTTGTGCTAAATATTTATTGTTGAATAAATGTAGCTTTTAGAATGGAATGAAGTTTTACATAAAGACACCAAAGTAAGGTGTACATATAAGATGATGAGTAGGCTATATAAGAGAGACAGATAGTTGAGTTCCAAGACTCTCTAAGGACATATCCCATGCTCTGTATTTCCACATACAGAGGCTTCTGCTTTTCATAAGTGTCAGAAAATTGAAAGTTTCATGTCGTATCCAATGTTTTTGGTTGTGCAAATAATAATATGACTTTGAAGGAGTTAAAATCACCATTACCCATTGTTATTTTCCCACGAACTTTTGAACCTCATTTCAAACACTCTTACAGACATCATTGTGTAGAGATATCTGACCATATGAACTGTGGCTTTCAAAAGTGGCTTCTAACAGACAGCAAGAAAAATTCATATGTCTGCAGAATATTGGATGTTGGCAGATGAAATACCTGGTAGAGTGAGAAAAAAATAATTCTGTGCTACTTGTAAGTATGGTTGTGGGGAACTCACTAAAGTTATTGCATCTTCATCTGAAAAATGGGGTTTTAATGATGCTTACCTTAAAGGGTTCTTCTAAGGATGAGGGATAATATGTGAGAAGGGCCTAGCACATAGCAGGCACTTCAAAGATGGTGATTCTTACTCTTAAGATTTTTCTTGAATTTCCTTAAAATATATTAGCAAAATTTGATTTAGCATTCCTTGCCACAAAGTGGAATTTCAAAAAAAGCAGGTGCATCTTAGATACATTCTAAGTGAACATCCAAAGAGAATTTCAAAATCTCTCATAGTGTGGACACTGGCAGGTCTTCACCTCATTGTTTTCAGTGAAACAGTCTCTAATAAATCATACTTCAGTGTTCTAAAGGGGATCTTCCCAAGATCAGCACTATGTGGTTGTTTAGTCTGTACGCTGTGCCAAGGCAGTGGGTCAAGAGCATGAGTGGGGAGCTGGATTTTAGCCCCCACTCTCATTGTCTAGCTTTGTGCCTAAGGATCTGGGTTTGCTCAGAGGTTGCATTTTTCTAATTTGTATAAAATCATCCAATAGTCTGTACCTGGCCCTCCCAAAGTATACTGTTTTCCAAAATATCTTACATTTGCAAGGAATATGGCTGAAGGACACATAATGCAAGCAACTATTTTGTTTACATTTTCTGAGATTATTT
This sequence comes from Phyllostomus hastatus, assembly GCF_019186645.2. Taxonomy (NCBI): domain Eukaryota; kingdom Metazoa; phylum Chordata; class Mammalia; order Chiroptera; family Phyllostomidae; genus Phyllostomus; species Phyllostomus hastatus. The sequence continues at coordinate 3,659,590 of NW_025333880.1, forward strand.
TTATTTGTGTGATTGTTTTTTTTTGGTGGGGATATATCTAATAATTTTGTTCCAGCTAAGAAATTATGTTAAAAAAAAAAAAACAACCAGACTACCTAACAGACTTTCCCAGTATAGAAGAAGGTACTTCTCACCTATGACATGTGGTTTTGCTGTGTTTGTTGCTGCTGCTGCTGTTGCTGCTGCTGAATTAGCAGTTGCTGCTGCTGTCGACGCCGGGCTGTCCGCAGCTTTTCAAAGCGGGCCTCCATTTCTTCCAGGACTTTCGGGGTGTATCGCACCACCAGCTTGACGCTGTCCTTAGCAGCCTTGAGGAGCTCCACGGCTTTCTCATGGTGTTCGCCTTCCACGCTCTAAAAAGACAGTGACATTTCTTAAAGGGGAGGGCTTCCGTGTTGTTTTTCCTGAACGACAAATCTGAAATTAGTATCATAAAATCCCAAAGTTTGAAATTTCAAGAAGGCATGGCAAATAGCATTTATTGCCATTATTATTATTACTAGTTAGTACTTTTGTGGTTGAACTATAATGAGGTTAGGATACACTAGAGTACAGAATGGATTGAATGGGGCCTCAAGTTTAAGAGGGTGAGAAATAAGGAAGACCTAAAATATGATGGTAACATTGTATTTAGCACGATGGGAATGAGGTTCCTAAATTTTATCTGGAAGAATAAATACATCAGCCAGGAAAATCTTGAAAAAAATTTAGAAATAGTCATGTAGAGTGACTTTTCTATCAAATATTAAAATTTATTAAGAATGTCCAATGAGTAAGTTGAGTCTTATTGGTGCAATAAGAGACAGAACAGAACAGAGAGCCCAGAAGCAGATCTACCATATGTAAATTTTATTATATGATAAATGTGGAATTTAGATCAAAGGGGAAAAGGACTATTAAGTAATGATGCTAAAACAAATAAATAATAATTAAATGACCCCAATTTCATAGTCAATGCTAAATATAGCAGATTGATTACAAATTTAAGTGTAAAATTAAAATCATAAAACAGCTAAAATACAACATGGGTGAAAACTCACTATCTTGAAATGAAAAAGTAATTTTAAAGTAAAAATACCAAAGATAAAAATCATGAAATCAGATTTAAAATTTATAAAAGTTTCTATTTTTCACACACCATAAAAAGGTCTAAAGTAGACTGGAAAAAAATATTTTCAATATGTGACAGTTTGTTAATATTCTTCAAATGAAAAGCTCTCACAAGTCAATAATGATATAAGCAAAATGGGCAAGTGAACTCGTGGACAAGTAATAATTTTAAAAACCCATGTGTTCAACAAAACTATGAAAAAATATTTAAGCTCCCTAGTAATCAAATATAGATAAACACAAAATATTTCATTTTTAATTTAAAAACGGTAAACATGTATTTTCAAATATAATATATTGACAAGAATGTAGGAAAAGGATAGTCTTATACACTGATAATAATTTAACAAAAACTGGCACAATTTTTTTTGGATACCACTATTTTTATGCAATGAATAAACCTTTTATTTTTTTAACTTTTTAATAAATATATGTGTTTTTTAAAAGATTTTATTTATTTATTTTTAGAGAGGGAAGGGAGGGAGATAGAGAGAGATAGAGAGAAACATCAATGTGCAGTTGCTGGGGGTTATGGCCTGCAACCCAGGCATGTACCCTGACTGGGAATCTAACCTGTGATACTTTGGTTCGCAGCCCGCGCTCAATCCACTGAGCTATGCCAGCCAGGGCTTATGAATAAACCTTTTATAATAAATAGTTTTAGTTTCAGAGAAATTTATGAAGGATATAATCACAGATGCACACATACCTATAGTTATAACAGAAAGCGAAAAAAAAAACCCAATTCTTGGCTTTTGAGTTTCAAAATAATCATTGGAACATAATGGTATATACAATAGTTAGGGAAACTATATTTACTCTAGGTTAATACAAAGAGACTGCTTCTCTCCAACCTACTAATGCTTCTTCCAGGTTGGAATTAGGGAGAAGCAAGATCGGGAAAGTAGTGATCAGACATGGTAAGACCTTAAAAAAGAGTCAATGTTCTCCCCTCTCAGCTGATCCCCAGGATGGGGGTGGGAGGCAGTGACAGAACTCCTAATTTACAAGACCAATGTACAAAGGCCTTTCTGCTCTGCTTCCTGGATAAAGCTCAGAGAAGAAACGTGTGTGTGGTGAGACACACGGGGACTGAGATCGGCTTAAAGACTGCCACAAACCTGAGAGTGGCACTGAAGTGGCAGGGGAGAACACCCCCATTGGTGAGATTACATTTTCACAGCCCAAGTGGAAGGAGAACTATAAAGTGGATATAATATTTTGAAAAAAGTATTTCAAGCACACTTCAATTACATCTTGAGACTCATATTCCTACTATGATACAGATTAGAGGTGAAGATTTAAAGTGCCATGTCCCATTCTGTGGTCTGCTTCAGCAAAGTGCATGCAGACTGAGATAAAAAAAGGTTTTCAGTTAGCGATGAGGCAGCCCTCGGTGGCTTTTAGGAGCACTGCTTCAGTCATGTGTTCAGGAAGCCAGGCAGATATTAAGGATTTAAGAAATAACCATCACTAGCCCTGCAGACAACTGAAATTACTACTCCTTTGCCAAGTCTGGGTAACATAGAGAGAAGTATAAATAGCTGATGGACAGAATGAAATTTTATCTGTGGCTGAATCCTAGGAAAATAGGCTTGTTCATTTATTAACTCATTCTTTTAATTGTCCACTGTCATTGACTTGTTCACTGAACAGATGCTTATTAAGCACTTATTTTACTAGTTATGCTTGTAGTTCTTTGGAATAACATGAAGGACAAGAGAAACTTTGTACAATATAAACTCTTATTTTCAGTATGCATGTCATTTCTTTGTAATCTGTCTCAATATGAATTGTTGATGTTTGGAATTCTCCTTTAAAAGGAAAATTGGGTGATTTGGCTGTCCGTTCCCTTCTCTCATTTCTTTTTTAACATTAAAACTTAGATGTTTATATTGTTCAATAACTATGTTCAAGCCTAGGTTCATCTAGGCTTGATGATTAGTCTCCAGGTTTCTTTTTGGCTTTTGTTCTATCTGCTTTCATGTAATAGGGTTGGAAATTCTAGGCCAGACCTGGAGAGGCCCATTATCCCAGTTTAGGCACTATGCTTGCGATTTAGAGTAGCCACAGGAGGGCTGTGGTACTAATACCTGGGGCCATTAGACTCTCAGCACCGTGAAGAGCTGAGAGATACATGGCTATACACACACACACACACACACACACACACACACACACACACACAGGGGATTATATATATAATCTCCTCTTGATTCAGGAATTTTCCTTTATAACAATTGGCTCAGTATGAGGAGTCACCGAAAACTTGCAGCACCAGCCTTTCACAGAGCATGGAACTATAGCCCTTAAGTGACTGGAGGAGACCTAAGAAGGCTTCCAATTTTAAAGTGAAATTCCTTTCTCCATTTAAAACCTGAAAGTCTATACTTTCTGTAAAACAAAATTTATACTTCCTAAAAGAACTTCTAGACTTTTAGATTTCATTCCCTTGCTTTCAGGGGTTTGTTGTACATATTGCAATTTGAGGAAGTCACTGGTTGGATTAATTTAACAAGACTTTCCAACGGGCATCTGGTGAAAGCTGGATATTATTAAGGAGGTAAGTAAGAGCTGGCAAAGATGAAGGCATAGGGATGTACGAGGTACCCAGCAAATACTCAGGCCAAAGAGAAGTGTGGTCCTGCAAGAAAAAGCCCCCAAAGGAAATATCCACCCTACAGTTACACCTATTCTGGCCATGAGCATTCACTGAAATAAATTAAAATGCCCTAAGAACAGACATTCCTATCATGAAAATATTTCTATCTGTACCTGCTACATTAAAAAAAGAAACACATAGAAACCAATATGGAAAGGAGAATTCAAATAATTTTATTATCATTTCCAAATGCATAAATACAAGCTAACAAAATACTAAGCTGATGTAAAACCTTAAGAATGGTATCTTCTGTAATGATACTATAAAAAGGAATATATTTTTATTCAGGAAACTGGGGAAAAAATAGCTCGGTAAATAACCAGATGCATACTTGTTTCATTAGCAATCTCATGCATTAGCAAGCCTAGAAAGCCTTAAAATTAGTTACCTTGACAGAAGTTTAGCAAATCAGTGACTGGTAAATTAAACATGGCTGCATTCTGATCTTTCATTCGTTTTTCTATCTCCACGCATTGTGAGACACCAAAATGGGTGATATTTCTGGGTACACCCAATTTTCTGGTTGATTACAAGTCTTCTCTAATAAGAGAGAATTTTGGAATGCACTGCATATGCAAATTTGCTCTCTCCTCCTTTGATAGTGGATAAATTCTGACACTTGGGAGACCTCAGACAGAGCAGATGCCAGCCCTGGGGAGGAATACCATTCTCTGTACACGGTCACTGCACGATGTCCCGTTCCCACGTTTATATGCAGGTCTTTCTCTGTAGAGATTACATGAACATAATCCTGATCCAACTTGTTGATAAAACTACTTAAACACTTTGGTGGATAACTAAGAGGTGGCTACACTATCAGTTATTCTAGGCATACCTAATTTAGGTTTATGCATAGGCTCCCAAAGGATACCAGTCATTCCTTTGGATTAAGGGCCAAATGGTGCTATCACGGAATAAATGTTATCAAGGGTATTGGATTATATTATTTTACTGCAAATAAGGAGCTCAGAAACTCAGAACATTATACCTGTAAAGGCCCTTAGAGATAATCTTGTTCATCTCCTTGCAATTTAGGAAAAAAGACCAAGAATGGCTGTGACCTGGTCCATTTTATAAATTTGTTAGCTGTAGGGCTGAATCAGAACTCACGATTCTTGTTGACTGTTCTTTCAACAACCTCATTCTGCTCATCTAGACTGACTAATGTAGACCATGGCAGGTTGGTTTTTGTGTGATGTAAAGGATAAGAACTAACAAAAGAAAAGGACAATATCTGTCAACTCCTAACTCTAAACGGTATGAGCTGGCCAGTGGAAGAGCAGCGTGAGGCTACAAGAAGGTCTCACTGTTAGTGGGTTATGGTCCTCAGCTTTGAAAGGTCCAAAGGAGCTAAAGACAGACCTACTTCTTCCCCTCGAAGGTAATGGTGATTGATCATTTTGTCCTTACAACAGTTTTGCTTTTAGTCCCTTAATGTGTTTTGATATTATTTTAAGTATGTATGTATAAACATATAAATGTGAGTGTATACTCTAATGTTTATTAAGCACTTATTTTTTTAATTTTATTTTAATTATTGTTCAAATAGTTTTCTCCCTTTTACTCCCAATCAAGCACCCCCTCCCAACCCTCCCACCTTCCCTCCCATTACCACCCTCCCCCTAGTTTTTGTCCATGTGTTCTTTAAGTTTGTTCCCATGAACCCTTCCCAATGTCCCCTGAAATTCCCTCTTCTCTCCCCTGTGGTCACTGTCAGCCTATCCTCTATTTCAGTGTCTTTGGTTATATTTTGCTTGTTTCTTTGTTTTGTTGTTTAGGTTCCTGTTAAAGGTGAGATCATATGGTATTTGTCTTTCACTGCCTGGCTTGTTTTGCTTAGCATAATGTTTTCCAGCTCCATCCAAGTTGTTTATTAAGCACTTATTAAGTGCAAGGCACTGCTAGCTGCTACATGTGCATTATATCTAATCCTCATAACAACTCTATAAGAAATTTATCCTAGATCCCTAGGTAGTAAGTAGAACAGATACAACTGAACTGGAGTCTAGGCTGGTACCTACCAATCCACAGCCTTAAACAAGTTAATAAAGAGAAAGTACATATGGTGGCTTTCCCATTTCATGTTTTTTTCTGTTTGTTTTTTTTTGAGAGCAGAAAGAGGGCTGGGTAGGTAAGAAAATCTTATAATTTTGCCTTGGTATAGCTCTATAGTCATCATTTTTGGTAATTTAAATTGAAAAAAAACTTTATATCGATTGGGTGTTTCATTAAGAATGAAGTATCTCTGCACAAGCTGCAAGATATATTCAGAAAAAACCTTTATGGGTCTTTGATCCTTTTCTTTTCTCAAATATGTTAATTCTCTGTTCTAAATGTACTATATTATCTTTTGATGAAGAAACATGGCAAGTGTATAAAAAATTACCATATTTATCCCTTGAAAAATATGCTAATGGTCTTTCATAGTAATTCCTGCCTGCCTAAATGGTAATATCTATTTCAGTGTATAGTAGTTTATCAGTTTATAATCATTCTGCTGCCATTCAAGTGTCTAAGGGCAGGATACATCTTATTGTCGTGTGCTCAGTAAATAGTCATTGAATAAACTCTCTTTCTTTTCGGCTAAGCAGCCAGTACTGGTTTTGAATTTGAGCTTCTTCACTTATCAGCTTCATGAGTCAGACAAGGTGCTTAGTATCTCCAAGCCTCAATTTGCTTATCTATAAAATGGGTATCACAGAGTATCTACCTGATAGGATCATTATAGGCATTAAATTTAAAATACATCTTTGGAAGAGCATCTGGCCCTTAAATACACTTCAACAAATGCTAAATCTATGTTGAACAATTTCCTTTGTGATAATCTCACTGTAAGGCTTTAGGTACTTAAAGACAAAGGCTGTTGGAAACTGCCCTGGTTTCATTCAGAAGCTGTAACCCCACCAAGGCTAAGGCTGAGGGAGCAACCTTGGACTGTAAGCCACTGAGGAGACAAAAGCTTATCTCCCTGGCAGGAGCGCTGCTTCTGCTCCTTTTACTTCATCCATAACTGGCCCCCAATGCTCAGTTGGTTAGCCAATGATTGGTAAGATTCCCCAAGGAGGGAATGACCTAAGACAGGCACGATTACGTGGAGGCCCCCAGGGAAGGACTTTGGGGGCTATAGAAAAAGTGGGTGATGGACCCTCGCCCCTCGGCTTTGACATAGTCTGAGTCCTCATTGTCTGTGAGAAAATCTCCTAATTTCTTGTCTGCCTTACTTCCCTTGCTCCACCTAAACCTGAAACAATGACAGAGGGTGGTGTAGCCCTTTGCTGGAAAGGGCGGGTTCCCCGGGGAATCAGGCCTAAGAAAGAGTATGTAGAATCTTATGAAACCTGCTTTGTTTAGAATGCTCTCAATTAAATGATAAGGGTCCAAGCAAGGAGTAAGTTTGTTCCTCAAAATTTTACAGCTCTTTAGCTATCTGACCCTGACTCAATTGGCCCTCAGAGTTCTTTGTTATCCATTGTTTGATCCTTACTGCCTGGCAATGATTAATGAGCTTTACCTGAATTCTTGTGTAAACGAACCCAATAAAAGGCTATTGAGGAAAAGGCCCTTGGCCCTTCTCCTTTGAGAGATCGGGTACCTTTCACCCCAAGCAGATCATGTCTGGGTAGACTTATTTTCACCTGTGGCGGCCGGGGGAGGGGGGCCCTGCGAACAGAGCACCCCCACAAAACGCAACAACAAAATATAATTTGCCTTTGCAGTAGTATGAGTTTCCTTTATATTATCTAGGAAGCAAAATTTACTAAATAAATTAATAGTGTAAGTTCATTGGAAGAACGTTTAAAATGACTTAGGTAACTCAACTGCTTCTAATCACAGTCAAGTAATTTAGAAGCACTATTTCCATGCATACAATTGATATGCTAATTACAAGTGATCATTTTTTTGTTTGTAAAAACTGTTCCTGCCAGTCTCCCCACAGTATCACAATCAGTGAAGGAAAGGAAATGTGTATAGGAGATTCACTTGATAGTTCATGCGGAACATGAGCATGCCTGAGAGGGAAACCATCAAATAGCTAAACACTGTGAAAGCGCAAAAAGAAGTTAATGGGGGTGGGGGAGAAGCATATACATTTACACATATTTTTACCCTGTGAAAGTAGTTACAAATATAAAAATTTTTGAAACATGAAAGTGAAGAGTAGCAAACCCAGTGGCAGGAAACCTAAAGGGAACAAAAGCTTAAAAAAAATCAGTGCCAAGAAAAAACAAATCTAACATTCAGTTGATCTCAGCCCACCTTTCTTATCTGGAGACTAAAACTGGAAACAAATGTAGCTACTATATCTCAGTTTTAATGCTTTACAATAACTCTGCTCCACTCTTGACGTTCTAGCACGAAAAGAATGAAAAAAACATTCCTCATGATTGTGGGTGAAGGCTAGACACACACAAATATACACACACACACATATACACACAATAAACACACACATGTGCATATATATACACCCATGTACTTACACATGCACACATGTATGCATGCGCACGCACACACACACACCCCTCTTTCTTCAGTAGTACAAGTGTGAGCACTGAAAACAGACCAAAGAATCATGGGAAAATATTCCTAGAAAATGAGATCTTTAAATCAGTCTGTTACTTTTGCAGTGGTAGGCTTCATCCAGAAAGTCAGGAACAGAGAATACTCTTCCCAGTCATGATTCACACTGGTTTGTGCTTCTAAAATGCATGCAGTGCCTGCCTACACTCTCCCACCCATGACCCTCTGTGACACTAAATCCCCAAGGACCAGAGCTTCTTGCAAATAAATGTTCAGAAGCAGGAATGTCAACATTGCGTTTTTAGTATCCGCTTCCAGGTCCGGTTTGGCATAAGGGAGGCGTTGTGGGGGTGTGAGAACCACCACTCCGACATACCCTCAGAGGACTACCTCTCCTGTGCTCACCCCTTTTACAGCTCCACTGAAACATGCAACTACATCTCGGTCACTGAAATTTAGTGTCACTCCAAAATCAAGTCAATTGCCAAACCGAGAGTCAGTAGAGCCAGGGCTGAAAGCCAGAGATCGGGGTCAGGAAGATTTAGGTGGGAACTGTTGACAAATCACTGACTAAGAGTGTGACCTCCGGAACATGACCTCCGCATTTGCGCCTCAGTTCCCTGACAGAGGCAGTGCCAGTTTTAGCACTGAAAGTCCTGGGAAATGTCTCATTCTCAGACAAACTGAGACAGTTGGTCGCCTATCAAGACACAGGAAGCTGTTACAAAGGTTAAAGAGTGCAGACAAATGCCTGGTGCATGATATTTCTTCAATAAATGTTTGTGTTTTTTAAAAGTCAGCAGCCCTTGTGGAATTCAAATTTTCAGTGGACATGAGGGGAAGGAATTTTATCAAAGGATGAACACCGAAGGGCAGCAAGAAGAAGGGAAAGGCAAGAGTAGATCCGAGTTAAGGGAAGGGTTTGAAAGAGTAGGTTTGAAGGCACCGGCATCATGTTTGCTCACTACAATTCTGCCAAGACCTAGAGGCAGACCTAGTGCCATGGAGCATTACCTCCTGCCACTGTGGAATCCCAAGGATGATGGCGCTGGGCTTAAAAGGCCAAAGCTAGTTTAGAAGTACCCAGACTCAGGCGAGGGCTTTTAAGTGTTGATGAACCAGTGCTGCAAACTTGGGCACTGCTGAGATCCTCAAGGACACACACCAAAGCCCACCCTTCCACAGTCCCCACTGATCTCTACGGCAGGTGGGCTGTTACCGTGGGGAGGGCAGGGCTAATGCTGGAAAAGTTCTACGACATTTTTCAACTTCCCCCACAAAAAAACAAAAAACCCACGCTTAGCCCAAAAGAAGTTTCTGGGAAATGTTATTTTACTAATAAGCATGGAATTCATCATCCTATCTCCTCTCCCTAGATGACAGCATCTATTATGCTGCAGGAACATCAGAATTCTGTCAACCAGAATAGCTGTTTTGTTCCTCTTTAGCATTTATTCTAGTGATCTAGAGGCCACTGTTTTCTAAGGGGTGTCATAGGGACAATTATAGGTTCCTGAAATTATTCAACCAAACCCTTCAAAGATACACTGTTTCATTTGACCTGTTTTAGAATCCTAGGTTCTCAGGCAATTAATATAAAAACATATGGGAGAAACCCAAATATCTAGGCAGAAGTTGCCTGAGAACAGCACTGTCAAATGTGTTTCCTTTGAAATGTAAAGCAGCAGGGATCTTTAAGTTGTTATGTGCCATAAATAAAAAACATTGGTAATAGCTATAACATTTAATTAAATTGCAGACTCAACATCACAGATGCCTTCTTGCAGGAGAAGAAGTGAAATTTTTTTTAAATTCAGGTTTACTGTTCAATATCTCTCTGGCTGTGCATATAAATGTCTTTCCCAATTAAAAGCACACCCACAGAATATTCTTGAGATTTGTCACCAGTGACTTATACTAAGATTTTCAGGTAAGCCTACGGAATAAAACTTATTTCAAATGCTCTAACTGGATCTAACCTCCAAAGATTCTTGTCAACCCTTCTCTCTGGTTCCTGCTACCATTATCCAGGCAGCCACCCAACCAGACACCGTGGGGACATCTTTAACTCTTCCCTCAACCCATACCCAATTAACCTCCAATACAGGTTGATATTCATTCTGCATTTACCATCTCATCCTCTTTTCCCTCTTGTTTCTTGCCTGGATTTTTAAAATGTTATCTGGTTCCTTTCTTTTCTAAACTCTTCTCCAGATTTTGGTTGGAGTCCCTTGGTCTTTCCACGCCCTGGCTTGGAACCTAGTGACACGCAGAAAGAGCAGAGCTGCGGCAGACTGTCACTGAGGGCAGGCAGGCACGGGGCTGCACTGACGGGTTCTCCCCAGGATTCATCACAGGGCACAGTGCTCTCCCAACGCCTGCTTAATTCATCTGGGGAGAGCTGCCTGGCTTTGTGGCTTAGGCCCAAAGATTGCCCACTCAGCGATTTAGGGCAAGTTATTGCGTCTCCCTGAGCCTCAGTTGCCATATGTGACAAACAATGAAGCAACGTTTTCTTCAAAGGTGTCATTTAAGATTTAATGAAATGCCCATGTATAGTGCCAAGTACTAAAAGTGGCCCACAGAATGTACCCAATGGCCCGCAAAGCACTTCCCTCAAAGAGGTTCAATTCTACTCTTCATGTGCATCTTCAGTATATGAAAAACACCATGCTTTTGATTTTACCACCTATCTCAATGTTTCCATAATTTCTCAGTTTTATTCCCTCAGCCTAGAAGGCCCTTCCTCCATTCTCCTTAGTAAACCTCCCCCATCATTCCAATTCCATTCCGAATAGCACATATTATCTGGTATGTCATTTTCTTGTTCAAAATAAAGTGCTAACACCTTACAATGGCCTACAAGGACTTCAAGACCTTCACTCTCTGCTACCAGCTGGCCTTTCCAATTTCATTTTCTAAGACTTTCCTTCCCTCTCATTCATACCCAAAATTACACTGGAGTCCTCTCCTCCCCTCTCCTTTCTTCCTTTCTATATTGTACAGGCCCAGGTCATTTCTGGCAGAATTTTGTAATACTAGTTCCCACTCATAAAAGTTCTCTTGGGAAAAGATGCTCAATTTTATTCTCAGGGAAGTACAGATTAAATCCCAAATGGGATAAAAATGATTCACTAATTTTTTAAAATGAGGATGTATTACAAAGGATTTGTTAAAACATATTATCATACAAAATGAAATAGAAATCAGAGGTCAATTTGGCAGTATCTGTTTAAAAAAAAAAGAGTATGCCCATATCCCTCTTAATCTGGTTTGCTACATTCTAGTATTCACTCTAGAAAAATAGTTATTCTTATACATATTTTCAATACAGCAGTGTTCACAATAACAAGGCACAACCAAAAACCAATTGGGTAACAAACTAAATGTCTATCAGTAGGAAAAAGGTTAAATTAACTAGGGTGTCCACACATTATAGAATACTATTATACACAGCAGATTACAAAACCTAAGCATTGACAAGGCATAATACCCAACACTTCTGAAAATGTAAGTTATAGAATAAGTATATGGAAATATAAGTGTTATTTTAAAACTTAGTTAAAATAATAACAACTACTAATGTTCCTTGAGTGTATCCGCTCAGGTACTCTTGTATCTGCTTTCAACTTACCAAAATAGTTACCCTTCCTGCCAACCTGGTGGGGGAGTAATGTTCCATCCCAGCTTTGTGTATGAGGAAAATGAGACACGGTAAGTTTCAATGAGTGCACAATTAAGAGGTAACAAATCTGTCTCCAAGCGTGGCCTCTTAATCACTGCTATATCATATGCTCATCTCTAAAAATTAATAAATATGTAATTGACTAAGTGTATGTGTGAGTGTGTGTGTGTGTACTTGAGTGCAAAAAGGTTTTGACAAATGTACGCCACCATAGTGATTTTTCATGGAGAAGGTGGGACAAAGGGTAATTTTCCTTAAAAAGTGCCTTGAGGCACAGCTTTGTAGTAATTTGGGCAAAAATCAATTATAACTGTAATGGCCCAGATAATTTAGGTGAAATGAAGTAATTTTTAGCTGCATTACCTCAGAAATTTTGAATGTAGAAGTCTGGTGTGTGAGCACTTCAAAACCCCAATTATAAGGGAATGAAACTGACATTCTGTTTGAACAATCATGACTGAATGCCTTTCCTCCTGGGAGTCTTAATCTGTTGAAATCTGACTTTTCCTTTCCTCCATTTTTTCTTTTCTTTCTTTCTTTTTTTTTTAAATTTATCCATGCTGGTGTTTCAGGTATATGGCCTGGTAGCTCATTCATGTTTAAGTGTGAGTGCCATAAATCCAGCTTTTGAGAGAATGATGTTTGAGAAATAGGGAGAAATAATTATGAAATACTGCATGTTTAAATTTTTGCTTTTCATCTAATGGCTCCTAAGATGAAAAACTGCAGAGATTTCAAGCTTGATAAATGGGAGATCCCAGAGAGAGTTACAAATCAGTCAGCCTAGGAATGTTTTTGAAAATGGAATGAGTTGGTTTTATAGTTCTCCTTTGCTATGATTATTATTGATCCTCTCCCTCCTTTGCCCCAAATAAGTGTGCTGTAACAACAAAGAAACAGCTATTCCCTACATAATGAGATCTGCTTCTAATTCTGGCCCCTTCTAAACCACTCTTCACATTGCAATCACAGTAATCATTCTAAAATGCAAATTTGATCATGTCACTCTCTTGCTTAAAACCCTTCTGAGTCCTCGCATTGCTCAGATACAGCTCAAAGTCTTCAGCCCAGTGTGCCTCATTACAATCTGGCCCCTGCTTAGATTTTCAGCCTCATTTGCCAATTCTTGTGTCTCCAAACGGAAAAATTTGCAATTTTCTCTAATATCTGTACTCTAATATTGTTCCTTCCTGACGTGCCTCTTTCACCTTCCTCACTGCCTCCCATCACCTACCCAACGCCTACTTGCCTGTGAGTTTTCTCCACAGGGGAAACCAGCTCTGGCCCTCCCATGCCTGGGGCGGGTGCCCCTTCCATGAGCTGAGGGAACCCCATACTTATTTATAAAATAGCTTATGTGGCAAAGATAATCTTCCCCCTTGCTTTTTTCTTCTCCACACCTATAAGCATGAAATCAGGGGTACTGATTCTGCCAGAGACTACGACAATGCCTGGCCCAATTATATTTTGCCAAATGAGTGAATAAATATCTAAATTTTATGCATTGGGTACAACAATTTTATGCATTAAGTTACAACAAATTTGTAACTTAACTATGTTGTCACTTCTCTGAGAAAACAATTTCTTATTTAAACCCATGGCTGATGCCTTAATTATGAACTAGTAACAATGATCACAGCTAATACTTATTAGTACTTACTATGTGTTAGGAAGCATGTTATACCACAAAAGTGAGGTAGTTACTAATATCATCGCTTAGCACTGTGGAAACTAAGGTTCAGAGAAGTTACCAAATTACCTGTCCATCTCCATAAATTATAGTGAATTAGTTTGTGAGAGTTAAATGGCACAGTGCATTTAGAATGCTTAGCAAATTTCTGGCTTGTTGGTTCTCAAAGGAAATCTTTTCTGCTACTTTTGTTATCAATTTTGTTACTACACTTGGACTCTGCTTTATTTCTAAACCACAGTGTGTGTGGATTTATAAATTACCATTTCAATGTAATTTAAATAGAAGATTTTTAATTACAATTTTTTAATTAGCAGGAACTTTAAAAATTAAAAAAAAAAAACAACAAGTGAGCTACTACCACTGAACCCTCATGTCTAGCTTCCTTGTTACTTCTCCAGTATGACAGCACTTTCCCAGCTTAGGGACTCTGACCCCCTCCTCTGGATGGAATGTTCTTCCCCAGCTACTCACGTGGCTCACCCCCTTACCTGCTTTGATCCTCTCCTCAAGTCTCACCTCCTCAGAGGCTCCTCTGCCCAGAACCACAGCTTCCCTTTTAATTCCTTGGCCTGCCTGTCCACCTTACACGCTACTGATCTCTCTGTCTTTCTTTTCTTTAATATTTGCCACCATCTAACATTATATGTATTCACTTATTTGTTTTGTTTATTGCTAATCTACTCTACTGGAATATAAACTCCATGAAAGAAAGAATATTTCTTTTTCTTTTTTTCCATCAAAGATTCTTGACTGCTTTGAATAGTGCTTGGTACACTATAGATACTTAATAAACACTTGTTGAATGAATAAATGAGTATTAAGACTATGTCTAGGAATTGTTATACGAACTTGTTTGGTCACATATATGCTCCAGATACAGGGTGTTTATGTATGCTTTCTCAATTTACTTCCCTACTTAATATCTCTTAAATTAAGGGTTTGGTGGAGCAACTGAGCAGATAATCTATTAGAGAAAGTCAGTGATGCTGGTCAGATCTAGGCAGAGTAGTTCAACAAAGACAGTTCAAGTGACAAGTCTGACTCATGTCACTGCATTCCCATAAATAATTGAAAGTTCATCACAGGAATTTTAATGACTATATTGAGTTTGCTTTATTAACAGAATAATCAAATGTGCCTACTAAAATTAAATGCTTGATGATTTTCTTAAAAACTAAATACATTCATTAAAACCCAAGCAGGTTAAAATCACTGGGCTTCTTGGTGGAACACTCCAGATATGTGTAAAATCATATGCAATACAGCTGGAGGAAATCATATTTTAACAGCTGTGAAGATTGATACCATAAAATGACTGATGTGTGATCTGACAACCAGCATCATACAGCTTTGCATTATCCCTCCTGCCAATTAATAAAAAAGGACCCGTGTGAAATGGTGTGTGCAATGGGTTCCTTTGGTAATGGGCTCTGTCTAAATTGCTATAACATGGGCAGTGATGTTTAAAGTTGCTTCCTATACTACTTAACTGTCAATAGCAACAAAATAATGGTCATTTAATACGAACTTTAAACAGATCATGGACACAAAAATAAAGTGAATTTCAGGGTTAACAGCTATCCTCATCTATCCTGGTGCCAGCCTCATTTCAGACCCATGTGTAAAACTCAGAGGCTTCTCCAGTTTTCTGAGGACCCCAGTTACAGACCCCAAGCAGTCAAACAGATCCTATGGCTTTCATACTGAGGCGGAAGAGAAAAGTGGTGAGGCTTGGCATATTTCTGTTTGTGATACTGGCACAATATTTCTACAAATCACCCACAGCTAAAACTAAGGAAAATTGTAAGTGATGCAGCCATTCCTATTTACGAAAAACTTAACTTGATGTTTCTAGGAAAATTAGATAAAACTTATCCCCTGTTGCATATGATTTGTGTTTTGTTTGCCGTTTCCTCAGTGCCAGGCACATGGCACATTGATCTTTTTTTTTTTTTTTGGCCAGTTGATTAAAGCCTTTGAGGCGATATTCTTAAAATACTGTTTGCCTACAGAGACAGATTCAATAGTGATGGGCTGTCAGTCTTTTGCCTTTGTTATCCATGGTGTTACGGTCAACACCATGGCAGGTGTTCTTCTGCCAGGGGCTCTTCTTCATGGACCCTTTTATTCAGTGGCAAGCCTTGGATGCAGTCACCAGAATGACCCTCACCTGTGGAATTCCCTACATGCTACAATTTAGTGGAAATCCATTCTATTCATATATACCACACAAGGCATATGACAGTGGGGAATTGTAACCCGCTCCACCATTCTTTTGTCATCATTTCTGTAAATGCTGACTCTTACTAATATGTAGCTTGTAGATTAACAGCATGCTTGTATAGGAATCCCAGATACCAACTTCCAAAGATACAGACTCGGACCTTCAGGTATCCCAGCTCCAAGAGACTTACTGACCTCCGAACTTAAAGCCCAGAGGATGTGAAGCCAGGGTGACTAAGCCAGGATGACACACACAGCAGACCATCATTTGCCTTATCAGAATGGACAGTGCTCATCACGTGTAGAGGACTTTTCAAACTCCATCCTTGATCTCTTTGTTCTGCTTCCTCTCTCCCTTCTTATAAAAACCTGTGCTTGAGCTGGTATGTTGGGATGGGCTTTGAGACATGAGTGCCCCATCTTCCAGGTGGCTGGCGCCTGAAAATAAACCACTTTCCTTTACATCAGCATCTGTCTCATGAGTATTGGCTTTTGAAGTGGCAGGCAGCTGGACCTGCATTTAGTTACATGCATAATGTATGCAATTCAAATTTTAACAGTGCAGCTCCTAATTGGTTTGTATCAGTCTTCATGGAGATTGGACTAATTTAGTTCAAACAATGGTTCTCAAGTTGGCATAATCTTTGTGCCTCAAAGAACAGCTGACAGTGTCTGGAGATGGTCGCCCTGGAGAGGGGAGTGGTACTGGCCAGGTATCCTGCTAAACATCCCACAATGCACAGAACAGCCTCCTCAAGAAGTGATTATCCTGTTCAAAATATTAACTGCTCCGAGGATGAGAAACTCTGATTAAGACAAATAGAATTTAGTGGGAAGTGACACAGTAGGAATCAAAAAAAGTTTTCTACATTGAAATACTATTAGTTTGCTAGAACTCAGTTAATTCATTTTGAATTAACACCTGTAAAACTAAATTAAAACCTGTGCCCTTCCCTAAAACCAAATGAAATTGTTCTATTTTGTACACTTCCACTGGCATGACCCACAGGTACCACAAACTGCTGAGTGCTAAGCTCCTCACTTTGCCACACGGCCTCTCTCTTCTCCTGTACCGACAGGAGGCAGGATCCACGCCAGGAAACTGGGACTTCTTGGTAATTCCCTTTCCTTCATCTCACATCCAACCAGTCATGAGGTCTGGAGTATAACACCTAAACCTCCTAAATAGTTTTCAAATCTTTCCTTTCTGTCCATCCTATTTTCTCTTCTTTTAGTAAAGACCTTCATCACGTCTGCAAAACCCCTCAGAGAACCCTCGTTTTCCTCCACTTTTACACTGCCCCCATTCACCAGAACAAAACCATGTTATGTTTTCCATTTCCTACCACCTTCAAATGCTAAGCCCAGGCTTCTTATTATGACACAGGGGACCTGCTGTGACAGGGCCCTGACCTATCGCTCCAACCCCTGTACAACCACGCCTTGCCTTACTCTTTAGTTACACACATCATGTTGTTACACACATCATGCTGTTTCTTACATGTTTGTGCACATGTTGTCCCTGCTGCCTGGAGTATTCCCCCCACAATCCTCTCACTGTGACATTTCCATGGATGGCTATTTTTTAACCTTTAAGATCCTACATATCCTATCATCTCCTCTACAAACCCAGAAGGTTTATTGTTGTTTTTTTTTCTTACATTCTGAATTATCTGCCAACACTGTCGACATTCCCCAGTGGCAACAACTGGCTGCAACTGCAGTGGGGCCTTTCCTCCCGAGACTGGCACAGTTCCTGAGTGGTCATCTCCACTCATTTGTATAATCTCCTCTTGGACCCACAGCACTCAAGTTTGTCACTCTGCCTTCAAGGACAGTCTTTTGCAAAACTGAATCTAGTGCAGCATTATGCTTCTTTGCCTTTCAGAGGTAGCTCAGAGACAGTACAGAATCTTCAACTTCTCTAATATCACATTTTACTATTTATCTGATTATTAATGACTAATGCATATGTGCTAATAAGTTCAGAATAAAAAAGCTGAGTTGAGATGCAGGTGCTGGGTGATAAACTAGGCTGGGGCAATGCTAGGAGATTAAATCTGGTGCATACCAGACTTGCAGTAATTTAAATTCATGCTCCATCAAAAACGTAATTGCATCATACACAGACTTTAACTTCAGGATGTAAAGTCTCCCACCTAAGTTCGTAGTCAAAGTTACATTCTTAAATCTTACTATGCTACATTTACATATTTGTGATAATAGGCATACCTATGAATAGAAATATTACTTTTCCTGAGAAGTGTTTAGGTGCCACTGAAGGGTTGGAATGCAATTTAAATTTTGAGTGAAGTTGACAGTGATAAAAATGACTAACTAGTGATTCTGTATCTATGAGAGTAGGCAGCAAACCAAGGATGGAGGGCCTATGGTTCAAAATGACACACTGTGCAAACTCTTTCCTTTTTTAAAGTTTGATTTAGATTTTATTTTATTATTTTCAAACAAGTTGTTTTTATTCATGTGGGTATTTTTAAAAATCAAAAGTATTTATTTTTTCCATTTAATATTATCTTGTATTAGTACCATACAACTCCTTTAAAACTGGCCATGCTCTCTGGCTGAACTAAGAAAGGTGAGGTTCCGCCACACAGCTGCTAAGACTCACTGCACTTCCCAAATCAGAGGCTCAGCAACTTACAGCTGAGTGCAAGTTTGGGTCTCTCGCACGGACCTCCCAATAAGCACACATATGGTATCTTATGACATGTTATTTGAATTTCATCTGTCTTTCTTCCTTTGAGAAAAGTCAAGAAAAAGACAAGATCAAAACCTGCTAGAGAAAACTGTACAAACTTGGAGACTTAACTTGGTTGCATTTTATTAGGTGTACTTATGCCACTGTGGTATATTAACAACATTCCAATTCTGCTTTGGGTGAGTGCTGGAAGTCTCTAGACCTACATTGAATAAGACAGAAGAATGTTCCTTCTCAAGCAAATTAGGCATAAATTGAATCATAAAGTGTAGTTTTTAGGCAATAGAATCTGGTTTCTCTACCAATGATTAAAACAGTAACTGGTAATTGGATTGGGTGAGTTCCACAAAGCATAAATGATGCCAGAACTTGACCTAGCAGAGAATCTGAAGGCAAACACAGTATTATCAAGATGAACCACATACTTCTCAGCCAACAGAGAAAGATCACTGTATTTACATTTTCTGTTTTGTAAATTGAAACTTTGTTGTAATAGTAAATATGGAGAGACCCACTTAGAAATTTGACAAAAAAGCTATTTAATAATAATATACAGCAATAATGCTGTGTTTTGTGGAGAGATAAGATCTAATTTTTGCCAATGCTATATTTATTCATTCTCTCTTTTATCCTCATAACTATTGGGAAAGATAGATAGAGCAGGGGTCATTATATCAATTTCCCAGATGTAAGGATGCCAAAAAATCCAAGGACTTGTCAATACCTTCTAATAAGTGCGATACAACTGCCTCTGGAATTAGAATATTCGATGGGTGACTTTCACTGCCTCTTAAACAGAGAGCAGAGGAAAAGACAGTGTGAGCTGAGAATCTAAGTGTATATGCAGGCAGAATTGTAAGATAGGAAGGGACTATTATTGCCTTAGAGGAAAGAAATTTACATTAACAGTTAATAATAATTAATAGTTAAGAATAGTGAACAGTTATTGTGTTTTTAAAAAGTAGTCACATAGTGGCAGATACTTTCACATAGTCTCTTAGTTAATCTTCAGATCCACACTTTGAGAAACATATTGTTATTTCTGCTTTACAAATGATAAAATCTGCTTCAGAGAGTAAATGACCATATTATGGTCAGAATATCTTAAATTTCTCAGAAATCATAAAAACTTGAAATGTGATGTTTTATTTGAAATCTTGAAAATGTCAATTAACAATAAAGTGAAAGTTTTCTGATGTCTATTAAATGCAACCACATAAAGATGAAAACGGTTTCTAAAGTTGTTAGTAGATGCCAGAACTTAGTAAAGTGGTTTAGAGTATGAAAAGAAAATTTCAATATAATAATAATAATACCCTAGAATAGAGAAAAAGTATTTTTCATTTCTTAGTGAATATTCATAGAAGGTATCAGGAATCCTTAGTGTACCACCAGAGTTAATATCTGATGGACATTGAGATTCTCTTTGCACTTAAAACAAAACAGAACCTTTTTGGTGGCACCTATATGAATGTGCCTCATCTGGTCCCCAACCAGCTCTTTGGCTAGCTTATCTGACTCTCTGTGCTGCAATCCCTGTTTGTCGTTCAGTAACTCCTACAAGATAAGTCATGGACTTTCTCACCTGGGAACCTTCTCATAAGTTCTTTTTTCTGATGGTGACCAACTCTTTCTCATCCTCAGTCTTAGCTTAAATGTCACTGCTCAAAAAGGCCATTCCTAACACTATGAATAGTAGTGCCTCTTACTTTTTTACACTGCACCTCATTTCCCTCTCCTTTCCTGCTTTTAACATTTGTCATAGCATTTAATTAGAAGGCAGTGCTATATCCTAAAGTGTACATTTGGGATCCTTGTGTATTTCCTCTCCCCCTTTGCTTCCTTTGGCCCACATCTAGGGAGCAAAAAAAAAAAAAGACTCAAAATTAGTTGAAAGCCTCTGGCTGTAAGGTAGAAAAAAGATGTTTTCATTTTTTCACCATCCAAAGATTAGACAGGACTGGGGCTGGGAGAAGAAGGAAGAGGAGGCTGAGGGATTTCATTGACTGTAAAAGGAGAAACATACCCGAGGTGGGAGGAAAAGAAGAAACTTGCACTGTTGGTACCAGGAGTAGAGCTGAAATACTCAGCACATTCTGTCCTGAGTGGAAAACCAATGAGTCCATGGCCTGTGGGCAACTGTCCCATTCCTTGACCTGGACATTTCTAAGCCCTCCGGATTCAGGACGTGAGCACACTGTGGAAGGCTGGTTAATGGCCCTCAAATACATCAGTTCTTATTTGCTGGAACCTGTAAATGATGCTTTATGTGTAAAAAGGGTCTTTGCCAACATGATTAAGTTAAAGATTTTAAGAACAATATTCTGCATGGTGTTGGTGGGCCCCAAAAGTGTCCTTTCAGGGAGGAAGTAGAGGGACATTTGACACTGAAATAGGTAACGTTCCCATGGAGGCCGAGATCTCAGTGGTGTGGCCACAAGTCAAGGACAGCAGGCAGTCACCAGCAGCAACTAGAAGAAGCAAGAAAGGGGTCTCCTCTAGAGCCTCTTGAAGGAACACTGTCCTGCTCACACCTTGGGTTTAGCTCATTCAAACTGATTCCTGACTTCTGGCCTCCAGGACTGTGAGAAAATAAATTTTTTATTGTTTAAGCCACTAAGTTTGTGGTAATTTGTTACAAGAACCATGAGAAACTAATAGGCACATGGAGTGAAAATTTCACTACTTTGACCAATGTGGGACTGAACTGAATCACTGGGAGAATTTCCCTTGGGCCAGCATACAGAGAGGATATATCACCACTTACATATACATCTATGTGTATATATTTATTATTAGCATCATTATTTTCTTACTCTCGACCGGGCAGAAAGTTCCAAGAGGATTATAACCATTTTCTGTTTTGTTCACCATTTATACCCAGGGTTTAGCTTGGCAGCTGTCACATAATAATTGCTCTACAAATAATTGTTGAATGAACAAAAAACATTGTGAAATAGCACAAAATGAGGAAAACACAAACAACAAATGGTAAGAAAATGAGGGTAATAACTATGAGGAAAACTGTGCCAGTAACTAAATTGAATAGTCAAATATCCATTATCCACAATTGAAACAGAGATTTAGGTCAGCGTGACCCCATGTGTGGGAATGATCTCTAGTATCTAGAGATCTGTACTTTAACACAGGCCAGATGCCAGTGTGTTCTGGCACTGACACATTTTCAGTCAATTTTTTCAACACAATCTCAGTGTGTTGCTCACAGCTCAAGTTGGTATAGCAATGTCCAAGAGCCAACGACCTGGTGCCCATTCCTGCTGGCTGAAATCAGAGTGAGAATGTAGCCCTTCAAGCCAGTAAGTTATTGTTACTTATTCAACTGGGACAGAACAATATCTCCCTGTTCCACTTTTTAAATGAAAGGGTCTCTTATCATGAGCCAACTCAAAATGAAGGCGGCTGAATGCCACCTGCTCATTGTTGCAAAACATACTAGATGCTGCTGCCTTGTTAGTGCATTCCGTTGGTGAATGGAATAAAATTCGAGGAAGGAGCCACCTGACTGTACTTCTCTTGGCTCCTAAACAATTGTGAGTGGTGTGTCACACAATACCATTCACTACCAAAAATTTTCAACCCTTAACTGAAATTCCAGTTTGCATTTCTAGTTAATTACAACCCAAACAACCTCCTACTCAGGTGCCAAGAAAGGCAAAAGATCTGGAATGGACTCCTAGGCAGAGACAGAATGTGGGAGAATTGCGTTGCTTGAGGCCTCAATCAAGCACTGAGGTGGGGATGCTTGCCCCAGGTCTCTGGGGCAACCAAAGGCTGAGGCTCTGCCTTGCCCCTGTTTGTCTGCCTGGGCTCCCCTCTGACCGTCAAGTGGACACAGGGAGTGATGTGGATCATCAGGGCTATACCTGGCTGTTTGGGCCACACTCCCTGGGGCCCCCGTGTTTCTGTGCCTGGCACAAAGTGGAGTGAGGAGGTAGGCAGACAGAATAATTCAAATGCATTCAAACCAAACTCTTCCTGCTTCTGTATTCTGAGCCATTTGAATTCAAGTAATCTCCTTTTTCAAAATGTTACTGTTTTTAAGATTAGGTCTCAAATTTTTAAAGGTCAAAGCCCCTTATGAGAATTTGAGAAAAACAAATATACCCTCTCCCCACCAAAAATAATCTTTTTTATGCAAACACATAAAGGTGAAGACACCTTGATCTTTTCTATACAAGAAAATAGTAATTTTTGAATGGCTAAGATACTTATTTACCCTTAAATCATGGTGAATAAGGCTAGACTGCCTGGGTTAGAATTTCCAGGTATGCCATTCAGTAGCTCTGTGCCCTTGAGAAAGTTACTTAAAAAAAAGATTTTATTTATTTATTTTTAGAGAGGGAAGAGAGGGAGAAAGAGAGAGAGAGAGAGAAAAACATCAATATGTGGTTGCTGGGGGCTGTGGCCTCCAACCCAGGCATGTGCCCTGACTGGGAATCGAACCTGCGATGCTTTGGTTCACAGCCTGCGCTCAATCCACTGAGCTACTCCAGCCAGGGCAGAAAGTTACTTAATCTCCCCCTTCCTCAGTTTCCTCATATGTAAAATGAGTGTTAATGAGAGCACCTACTGAAGATAATCATGGGGAAATAATAAATTCATTATGTAAAGTGCTTACAGTGTTCCTGAAGTATAAAAAAATGTATATGGAGCTTCAATTATGTACTGAGACTGTTCTAAGACTAAAGACAAGGCAATGAACAAAAAGTTACTGCTCTCTTTGGGGCAGGCATTTTAATCTGCAGCTTCAATTTTCATGAAGTGTATTTCAGAGTAATATTACAAATCTTTTTATTTGTGTCTTTTCTTTGTTCAGATAACAAAAAATAAGATTTTAAGACACATTTTCTCCCTGGAATGCTGTCGCTTCTTAGCACTCAAATATGGAGTTCTAATTTTTTCCATCCTCATTCCATACCTGGCAGTCTTTTTGCATAAATAATTTGGGCTGTATCACTTTTAACTTGGCATAGATATTTATACAATGGGAAATGACCAGATTCCAGGAAAACAATTTATTCTGTTTCATCCCTAAATTTTTACTCATGCATCTGTTATGCTTAAAAATCAATTAGCACTGTGCATGCACTGTATCGATAGCTTTATTTAGCATTAACGACAGAGCCAGGTGAATTAGCTGCAATTTTCCCACCAATGATACTCTAAAACAGTGCTTGGATTTCAGATGCTAATGTAGGCCTCTTTTCTCTATGACATATTTTTAAAGTTCTTGTGATTTTACTTTATCTTTCTCTCCTCTGCTTCCTGCTTACCACCTGTCCTCTGTCCCATCAGTACCAGTAGGCTAGCATCTTTCCATTTGATTCTTTTAGGTTTTCCTCCTTTGAAAAAATATCAGGAAATAATTACAGATACACAGGAAGTTGAAAATAAGTGTACAGGGAGGTCCCAAGCACCATTTACACACCTTCCCCACATCTTGTAAAACTATTGTGTAATATTAAAACCAGAAAACTGACCTTGGCACAATCCACAGATCTGAAAGATTTCTGTAGAATTGACTTTTAAAATGATAAATTATTATATTTGCCAAGCATCAGTTACAATCATGATAAAGGTTGAAATTTACTTCATGTGTACATACTTGGGTGTGGGTCTGTGTGTGCATTTGTGTGTACTGGTGTGTGTGTGTGAGAGAGAGAGAGAGAGAGAGAGAGAGAGAGAGAGAGAGAGAAAAGACTGGGGCCCTATCCATTTCATGAGAATATTTTGAGGAACAAATATGAGAATCTCACGTGAATACTGCTCATAAACTATAATGTACTGACTAAATAAAAAGTGTTATTAGTATTATAGTATATTTATAATCTTTGTGTTCAGAGAAAATCTCTCCACAGTGTGCACAGAGATAGGTGGAGCCTGTTGCATGTAAATACCTGCACAAGCAGGTGTGTAGGAATATATAGCAGTCCCATCAAAATCTCATCTGAAGCCAGAATCAGAGTCACAGAGTTAAAAGGGACCTTGGGCCAACTGTTCCAGCTCTACATAGTACACATATTTTGAAACGATCTGGCCAGTGGCCTTCTAATCTGTGATTAAAACCTCAAACAATGGGCACATACTATTTCACAACTCAGTCTTTCTCTATTTAGAGAACTCTACCTCGTGACTTTACTCACAGTCTGGGCTGTGTCATCTGGTGCCTCACACAGTGGAGGGCAATGGAAGACAACCATCATTCATTCCCCAATGCTTTCTTCTCTGTCCTAAACAGTCAAGTCCTTCTCTAACATGTTCATTATATGCAAAACTGTTCATCTCTAAATTAGCTTATTGTTCCTTTTAAAAAATATTTTTTAATAATCACTCAAGGGTATGTTGATTAATTTCAGAGGGAGGAGGAAGGAGAGAAGGAAATATCAGTGAGAAACAGGAACATTGATTGGCCACCTCCCGGATGTGTCCCTACCAGAGACTGAACCCACAACCCGAACTAGCTAGTGTTCTTCACGTAAGGATGAAACCAGGGTCAGGCAGCACAATGGGCGACCTCGTTCAAGCGATAGACCAATCTCCTTCCACATCTGTGTGTAATATTTGTATTCATGGGCCCTACAACCACTTTGACACGTTTTTGTTTTTCTTTTTCCCAACTTGTTTCATACAATATTCCTCTTAATATCAATAGAAATCCCCTAGGCTTTTTCTCTTTTCCAGAGTTTGGTGTTTATTCATTCCCCTAATTCTGCATGCAGGTAGACAAGTTTTCTGGGTATGCGAGCAGGACTTCATGCAAATTCTTATTCAATTAGGTCTACTGTACTATCCTACTGGGATTTTTTATATTTGGACTGGATCACCACATGCATTTACTGTCCCCGCTGGCTCCATATCGGCTGCTGCCCTTATAAAGAGTTCTTTAGTCTCTTCTCAAAATTATTGATGAAACACTTGGGCATAAAATTGTGAAAAGGGGATTATTAAAAAGCTATAAATTCTATCTGTAACATTTTGACCTCCTGTAAAGTTAAATTTTAATTGAGAATTCAGCTCTAAGTTTTTACTGAGGGTTGACTTAAGAAGCAGTCGTACACAAAAGGCCTCTGTATTTTCTATAAAACTGCATTAGGTGATTCGATGTCTCATTTATGAAAATTCCATGGGAAATTTCTCTTGGCACTCAGGAATAGAAAAAAAATTCTCCCAAAGATAGCTGAGTTGGTATGAGTTTCCTTCTTTTTGACATCTAAGATACTAAATGTCTTCAGATGTTTAAAGATCCATGATAATTTCTTTACTTTCTAGGTAAGGCATTAGGAAGTTTTTCCTAGAGTAGTGAAGTAGTTAAGGTTTGCTTAAACCGTACAAATCATGTCCTTCCAAAATTTGTTCTCATTTTAGAATGGCATGTTCTGAAAATCTTCCATATTAATTTCCTTAAATGATACTTCAAGTGTAAACAGTAATAATTTGGTCATATGCTAATCTTTTCTTTTTTGGCCCTTTCATTACAAAGTAATCCTTTTCATTAAGTACTTTGGTCTGACTGAAATTATTTATATAAAAAAGACTTCCAGGGTCTTGGCCTTGGATTAACTACTCTGTATGTGACTGCGGGAAACCCACTGGGTCATGCAGTTTCTCATTTACAGAAGGAAAACCACCTCTGGATGATCACCTGATAAATATTACAATACTTAAAATGCACATAACTTACTTTTAAATACTTTAAAATAGGTCATTTATAATATATATGTTGATTATATGGATGTGCAATATTTTAAACACCAAATTTAGGAGCTTTGTAAACTGATCCAAGGTGGTCAGAAAGTAGTATATCAGGAAGACTCTAGAAACTGACCACTATAAGCATTTGTTATACCTATTTCAATAAATAAATGACGCTTTGCTTATTAGCAATAAAATGGGAAAAATGGATTCTCACTGACAAGATCAGTGACTCATCAACAAGCATGTTAAATGGAACTTAAATAATATTCCACTTAATGAATATGGAGTATTAAAGACTTTTGGAGACATTCCCCACCTTTACATGAACAGGGTACAAGAATCTTAAAGAGGCCATGGTCTGTACCTTAGGATTAGTGGTATAAGTTTGATCACTAAACCGTCCTATTTCCAACCATCAGTCTAATAGATTTCTGGTTGTCTGATGCTGAATATAGGGGTGCCAGAATCCTGGTCTTGGAATATTGTTTCATCTGCCTCAAGTAAGCCCTCTTCCTAAGGTACTGATTGGGACATCTGAATGGACACAGAACTATGATTACACCAAACTTATGGAAAAGGTTGCATGAATCTATTAATGCCTCTTTTGTTAATAAATGTTTGCCAAAATTTTGCCTATAAATATAGGAGAAGTTGCTATATGACTTACTTGTAACATAACCAGCATTAGCATTATCATAGGAGGATTGCTAACCCTCCTCAGCCTGCTTCAGTAACCATCCTTACCTAATCAAGATGTGTATGACCAAATTAGTAATGGACAGTTCTCCATAGACATTTTGCCTTATTTCAGTCTTTATCAGTACCCTTCAAGTTCCTACTCCCCTTATCTAGATTAAAAAATTTAAGTTTAGAGGATATTAATCTACAATCATATGGAAATTGAGTGGTAGAGTCTTAGGTATCTTATTTCATCTCTCCAATTCCCACCCCTGTGAAAAGCCTCCCATATAAACCCACATGGTCGTTGCAAGGAATGGATGAGTGGTTATGAAATGCCTACAAACTGTGTTGTTCCCTGCAAACACATGGATTAAATCAAGACTCTTTGGCTCCCCTGACAGACAGTTAAAAGTCAACTGCCTTTTAAAGTGATTCATATATATTTATTATGCTTTACATAATTACAATTACTATTAACATAATTTTGGTTCTTTTTGTACTTTTCATGTTTTAAATTCTACACTTTCCTGTGACCTACCCAATATATTCAGAAAAATTGGAAATTCATACACTAAGGTGCAAATGATTACTTTGAGACATAATTATATGACCTAGCTCTAGAGCAGTGTCCTAAAAAGTTTGACTCTGAAATTATTATTTTCATGCTTTGAAAAAGTCACAGTTATCTAAACGTCAATAAAGCACTCATCTCAAGACATTGTTACATGGAGGAAAGTAAACAAAATGGTAATTTTAGAATTGGAATGCTGAAGTGATGGAAAACATTCATGGGTTGGTGATTTTGATGTACACGAGGAATTATTAGAGGTGAAGGAATAGTTTTGGGTTCTATAAAACTACTAGTAAGGCAAAAAATAAAGAGATTCAATGCAAGATATAAGTACAGAACAATTTACCCCATAGTGACCAATAAAACATTACATTTTAAATGCATTTTATTCTGGATAGTCTAAGCAGAAATCATATGTCCACAGAAAAACCCCAAATCTAATTTATTAAAATCTTAAGTTTTTAGGAAATGAAAAGGTAATCATTGACATGATCTTATTTACACTTCGGAAATGTGTGTTTTAGGTTATTTATTTATTTATTTATAAAGACTTTATTTATTTTTAGAGTGGGGGAAAGAGGGGGAAGGAAAGGGAGAGAAATATCAGTGTGAGAGAGAAACATTGCTCAGTTGCCTCTCCAACTGGGGATGTGGCCTGCAACCCATGCACATGCCCTGACCTGTAATCGAACTAGTGACCTTTTGGTTCGCAGGTTGGTACCCAACCCACTGAGCCACACCAGCCAGGGTGGTTATTTATTTTTGATGTAAGTAAAAGTTATGGGAAGAAAATTTTCATTTTACAGTAATCTATTTCTTCAGCAACTCATCACTACATGTGGTGCGTATCCAAAGGATATGAGGTTATGAAAAAAGTATGTTCCTCATTCTAAAAAATGTTATATATTTTAATTGCTTTAACTTCATATGACAATTAAAATATCAATATTGAGTAATAGATAATGTAATCAGACATTTTTGTGGAGGAGGCTGACATTTTTAATACACTGTAGCCGTAAACCTGGCTTAAGGAATTATCTGAGCATTATCCTTTCCCATGTACATCATCATATATGTTAAAATTATCACCCCTCTTTAACTAAATAGAAAATGTAGAACGAAGAATTCTATCTTTATTTTTAAAATATATTTGCTTATCAACTTTGAATAAAAAGTGCCTGGAAATTATTATGTTCTTCTAAACATTAATTCAATTAGAGTATTAAATGGGAAAAATTCTACCAGTTGGGATGATTTTCCAATTAGTTCATACATATCATGTTAGAATAAGATGAATGGAAGCATAAAAACTGCAAAATTAC
This sequence comes from Phyllostomus hastatus, assembly GCF_019186645.2. Classification (NCBI taxonomy): domain Eukaryota; kingdom Metazoa; phylum Chordata; class Mammalia; order Chiroptera; family Phyllostomidae; genus Phyllostomus; species Phyllostomus hastatus. The sequence continues at coordinate 3,688,493 of NW_025333880.1, forward strand.
TGCTTTTGTTGGTTTAATATCCATCAACTCTTAGGAAGCTGTTTGGATACAAAATTATTATTTGTTCTAGCGTTTCAACACTGGTTTCAGTAACAGCAAGGGGAAAAAAAGAATGTGCCAAAGGAGAAAACCTCTGGTTACTTTATGAACATACCACTCCATTCACTGACAGCAGCTGGTCTCCTCTTTTGAGGCCTCCGTGTCTTTCGGCCACCCCTCCAGGAATGATGCGGGAGATATAAATGGGGGAATTTTGCTCCTTTCCTCCCATCACGTTAAAACCAAGGCCTTCATCAGTCTTTGGCAGTTCGACTACCCGAGGGTGGGAGTGGCCTTCGCTAGCAGCAAAAGCTGCAACTGTTGCCTGCAAGAAAAGATGGTCATTTGGTAATACAACAAGGGAAGTATGGCTAATCATATGCTTTGCAGAGGGGAGACCAGGCAACTCCTCATATTTTTATAGCATTCTCCTGTGAAGAAAAAACACAAAAGGGAGGGCTGTTCTGCATGTAGACATTATCTAAGGTTCAGTTTCTTTGGTAAAGTCCAGTCCAGCTATTTCCAACTTTCTAGACCTTGTCCGCTATGATAAAAACTTCTCTTTTACATAAAACATTTTTCCCAATTATCTCAGTTAGATGGAATTACTCTTATCCTTATACTACATATAGGTTTGGTCCGTATGCTACCTACATATGGTACATATACTGTAATTATTATGCACATATGGTGACTATGGGCACACAAAGGGCAGAGCTAGTAGCTTACACTTCTCTGTATGACACACAGTCTAACCTGGTGCTTGCACACAAATCTTCATAATAATTTATTCAATACACTGAGAAGCACTTATATGTATATGGGTATGTACTGAAAAATACATCTATAATTTTCTGACTGTAAGACCACTGGTTTGGCAAATTTGGTTCTTTTTTTTTCAGAACGCCTAAAAGAAAATAAGAGCTATAATAAAATAATATATTTGAACAGATTACTATTTCAGATCAATATTCGATATTTTTCCGAGATGCCCTCTTCTCTGGCACAGGTTTTTTTCCCCCTGAAATTTCACATTAACATTTCAACTACTACAGCAATGTAGGTATAATGAGCAGTCTATGGTTTTATACCTAGTTATATAAAATATCATTTAACATGGACATAATTTTACTTTAAAATTCATATAATAATTTAAAAAAGAAATCATATGAAAAAAACTTACCATTAGTCCCCACCCCTCATGGAAATAAAATTACAGCATAATAAAATTAAGCAGTTTCTAACAAGAAAACATTATTTGCCTGCTTCTTATTTTCCACCTCCATTAACCTTTCTTAATCAGTTGATTAGATGCCTACTATAAAGTGATTTACTCAACACTATAAAAATATTGATTCCCAACTACTGTACATTCTTTTCCACACACAGCATTATCACATCAATTTAGCATTAGCTACTGTCTGCATTTAGTGAAAGAAGGTGAATGATATGGAAAGAATGGCTTGTTTTTAGCTACATGCATTTGCTCATGCAAACCTTGTCATCATGCATAGTAATGGCTGACATGGATGCAATGCAGACAGCCCAGAAACAACCAGAAAATATTGTGCTATTGCAACATTATGCTGCTATCCTGCTGTTCTACATGAATAAGAAATGAGAACGGTAAAACACTACATAATTCTTTTTCCCCTTAATTAAACCATGTAGGGATCATTTTTTTCTCTGTGTGTTCCACTTCAGTACAAGCAAAGCATGATGTAATGATAATAATACCCATTTTTTTTTTTGCTTGGGTTAAAAAAACACTCACAAATATACAGTGTTCAGTTACAGGACAAAATTAAGAAATCTGGAGGGAAATCAAACAAAAGGTGATGTAGCACAAAAAGAATTAAGTGAAAAAGTTTGGTTATTTTCACCAGTTCTTATTTCTTATACATTATGAAAAACAGAAAAGCCTTTAAAGAACAAGTGCATATGAATTACAATATTTCTGTATTTGTAAATAATACAAATAGCACTGGCGATTTTAGTTTAAAACTATTATTTCCTAATGGTCTATTTTCCAGATACTTTCATGAGTCTATCGCTGTAACATTCCCATTGGTAGGGTCTCTGCAATATTTGGATTTAAATTTTTAAAGAGCAAATGTGGTCACCACCACAAAAGGTGACGACAAGTTGACCCATTAGGTCAACATCACGTTCTTTCAGCTGCATACCCACTGCTCAGCAGCATACGTGGCAAGAATCCTACATCACTGGGTGTCAGGTAAGTTCTCCTAATGACTAAGTGAAGTCAAATCTGTAGACTTGTGCGAATAAATCTTCATGCACTGAGTAGGGAACAGGTTCTTTCGGATCAGAGGAATGTGTCAGAAAACCAAGTAGTATTTCATACAATGAATCAGTAGATTTGCTTGTGCCAAATGGACATTTAGTGAGTTTAATGAAATCATTCTCCTTTCTTAAGCTACAGAAGCAGCAGAAACGTTCAATTTTCCATTAGGATTTTTACCTGGGAAGTAGTACTGGTTCTAGACTCTGGGCTGCCACTGATGTCTAAATTCTCTTACAGTGTACACACGAGAATACCTGAAACACACACGCGCACAATCAATTACTAGATCACTGGGGTTAAGTATATTTTTAAAGTTACTCAAGTCTTACCTTTGCTGTGGCCCTGGCACGGAATTCGGGACAGCCATTAACAGTTATTGTTTCATGCATATATTGATATACCTGAAATGTTCACATAAAAAAGAACGTGTAAGAACATGAAGAATATTAATTCTTTCATTGCAGAGAGGACAATACATTCTCATTGCAATTCAAAAGTTCCCTAACACAAAGCCGAATATGTCTGAATCAATTAACCTGATGACTTGGGCCAAAAATTCCTCTTATTTCTTTTTTGTGGGGAGAGATAGGATAGAGAAGGTAATCACTTTTATTCATAATTTTTTAATTTGGCTGTTCATGTTTATTAAATATAAGAACTCATTTATTTTTCTCATATATACTATAAAAACTACTCTCAGTAAAAATTTTTACCATTATATATAGCTCTATGTGTCAAATGTGCGATAAAAATTTTATATATATACTTTTATATATAGCTACTTCCTGAATTTAGGTAACACTTTAAAAATAGTTTTCTAAATTAATATTACACAAAACTGGAATAACTATCTTTTCTTTGCATGTTGGAGAATATGTTACTGTTCATGACACACTTGTAGTTCACAGATAAAAAAGTATTCAGGAGCAAAGACAAGTAAAGGAAAGTAAGAGACTCATAAAACTAGCAGCAGAGCAACATCAACTATGGGTTCACATCAATATGTAGAGGAAACAGTAAGAATGAACAGTGAAATCTAGACCCAGAATGATGTTGTAGAAAGCATAAATGTTTTGCTGACTAACAGACCTAAGTTGGAGCCTTACATTAATACAGTTGGGCTAATTATTATTATTATTAAATGGTTCTCACATTATTTGACCCTGATCTTTCAGGAAGAAATCTCTTATGACTAGAAGGTCATCAACACTTTTTATGAAGAATTAATAAAAAAACTGTAGTTCTCAGCTGGACAAATCTGCCCCTCCCCCAACCCCACCAAGGAGACATTGGCAATGTCTGGGAACATTTTGTATTGTCACCAATGTGGAAAGGGCAGTGCTTCAGCATCTAGCACATAGAGGACCGGATGCTGCTAAACATCCTACAGTGCTCCCAGTAGCCACCCACAGCAAAGAATTATCTACCAAAACCTCAATCACGTTGAGACTGAGAAGACTGAGAAAGCAGAAACTAAGGAATCAAGTTATATTTTTCTTTTTATATGCTAAAATTAGTAAGCCATAAAAACACATGTGTATAGCACCAAGTAAAGGGTCTCAAAAATCTTCTATAAATAATTTTTGGAGTAAATTATCATGATTCTGGTGTGCACTTAATGAGGGCTTACGCCAAGTGTATTGCTAAGCATTTTATATCTATGAACTCATGCAAGTCTCACAATTTAGGACTCAGGCAATCTACCCCTGAGCAAACAGCCATGGACATGCTGACACACCTTCCAGGATTGCAGGGCTAGTCAGGGGCAGATATAGCCGAGATTCGTACATAACTGCTTGAAAACCTCTCCTCTTTCAATCATTTCGGGCTTTCTTCTACTAAGACAGCATAGACCACTACTGTTTTGGCAGCATGCATGAAAACAAAACCTTGCAAATATCAAGTATTTATTTCTATTTTGAATGAAGGTATCTAGGTTTTATATGGTACCTACCATTATAGAAGTGGTGGCTGCAAATGTATAATACAACAATTTTGAAAACGACAAATTTCTCACTCGCAATGAAAGTGAAATAGCATTTTAATCCTCCATTATGCTTATAATATACTAAGATTAAGTGAAACAATCCCAGTATTATTGCCAATCTTTTTCTTTTTGTTCAATAAAATAGTAGATTCTGATTTGTCGACTTTCAAAAATGGGCTGAAGAGGAAATGTTCTAATTCTAGAGTCAAGTCAAATGTTGGAGATATCAATTCTATTTCTATTAGTTGTGTCACCTTATGAATTTCTTATCCTCTCAATTTCTAAGGGGTGAAATGTATCTTTGACTATCTTACTTTTCAAGGATAATTGTAAAAGTATTTGTGAAATTTTGAAGGAAATTGCTATGGAAAGCTACAGTATCTTACCAGATACCCTGAGAGATTTCTTAAGGGGAAGACAAAAAATGGTTGTATGCACTTCAAGGAGGGGCAGTGGGGCTCATGGTCTTCAGAGTCTATGGGTGCCCAAAATTCTGGCAAACTTCAGCGGCAGCATTCTGAAGCAAGGTCCAATGCTTAAGATGGGTTTGATTCCTGCTGAGAGTCAAACACCTGACAGAAACTCTCATAGAGTTTTACCTTACATTTCTGTGTCAGTGACTTCCTAACCTTGAGTGATTATTACAGATTCAATAGCATTTTGCATAGTTAGAACATAGTTGAAGTTCTTGAAAATTTACAAATATAGATTAATTTAGTAAAGGCAATAGGATTGTAGTGAGCTGGTTCAGCAGATTCATTTACTTATTTGTTCTGCTAATATTCTAGTAAGGATGTTTGGTATTTGGACCAAAATTTGAAAGAAAAAAATTAATGGTTACGTCTAAAACTCGGAATTAACATAAATGTTCATTATAGAAGGTATTGTCAATTTTTTAAGGACTAATTTAAATTTTACTTTTTATATTCAAAAGCAAATAGGCTCCTTTTGCTGGATAGAAATTTTATCACTAAGAAAATAACAAACACTAATGAAGTAAAAGCTTCACTTTAACTTCAATTTATTTACCAAGTTTACAACAGAATCCTCACTTAGAGTTTAAGACAAACAGCTGAAATTCTAGCACAAAGGGATTTTTGCTTTTGAGATTTTGTTTATATACATATATGCAGACTCTATAGGCAATGCCACAATATAAGTCTATACTGAATCACTCTTGATTTTAAAAACCCTGATTCCTACAAATAAGTTGGTAAGGCATGAACAAGCTATACCATGAGTTGCTTATCCTGGATTCCTCTTTTACATGACCTTAAGTGACCTACTATCTGTGCACCTTACTTTTCTGCTATGTGAAACCCTCCCTTCAAGCAGCAAAGAAGACAAAGTATGTAGCCTCAAAAGCCATAACCTATTATTCTTATAATAGCTACTATATTTCTATTATTACTTTTATATCCATGACTAAGATACAATTGGAATGATGCCTTTAGAATTTAGCTCTTTGACCAGCAAAGTATGGGGAAAAAACTTCAAGTTCAAAACTGGATTTTGATTTTTCTGTCTTAGTTTTATTACCTTTCATATTTTGATGGTATTTAAAAATTGCTGTGTGAGCCAGACACTAGGTGGGCCCGCCTAACCCAATCTGTTCCACTGAGCATTGTCTGGTCCCATGACCCAGTTCTGTCCAATGAGGATTCAATTGGAAGTGCCAGTGGCTTCTGGAAAGTGTTGCTCTCTTGGTACACATTCTGTTCTTCTCCCTTTTCTACTTCGTATCCTAAATGTGGATATAATGAAACCCACAAGCAGTTGCCTCAACTTGTAACAAGGAAAAATAGTCCTATTTGTTTAAGCCACTGAAATTGCATTTTTTGCTACTTTCAGCCAAGAGAATTCCTGATTGTTAGATTATTCAAGTAAATGTTATACAGATCCATGCTATTTATAAAGCTGGTTATCTTCTAGCCCCAAGTTCCAAAAGTTATACTACAATTTTTTCATTAGGAATTTGTGTAAATTTGTTAACATGAAGGCTTAGAAGTTGAAAGAGGATAGATTAAAACTGTAGTTTAAAAAGAGTGGGTCTAGAGAGTAAGTCTTTGGAAAACACTGTTAAGAAAATGAAAAGACACAGACTTCTGGCCAAGATGGAGGCATAGTTAGACACACTGTGCCTCCTCACACAACCAAAACTAAGGACAACAAAAATTTAGAAACAAAAAAAAAAACAACCAGAACAGAGAGAAATAAACTAAACGTAAGTCCGACAACCATTCATCTAGACCGGTAAGAGGAGCAGAGTCAGAGGCCTACGGAGAGGGATCCGGGGTCCCAGCAGGAAAAATCGGTGGCTGGCAGACATGGGCGTGCAGGGTGCAGGTGGCAGTTGGTGGACCCCAGACACACAGGGGTAGCTGACGGACCAGTGGCAGACCCTGGGAGTGGGAGGCAACCAGCAGACCCAGTGAGGTGCACAAGGCAGCTGGCTGTCCGCAGCCACACACTCGCTCACAGATAAACTAGGCAAAAACGGGCATCACCACAGACCACACAACCCAGGGACCCAGCACTGGGAAACAAAGCCTAAAAACACCGATTGAAAACACCTGTGGGGGTTGAGGTGTCAGGAGACTCTCCCAGCCTCACAGGAGAGATCCTTGGGAGACCCACGGAGTCCTAGAAAGTACATAAGCCCACCCACATGGGAGCCTGCACCAGAAGAGCCCAATCTGCTTGTGGGAAGCAGCAGAGGGGACTGAAGTCCTAGAGAGAGCGGAGCAGGTGACATTGTTCCCTCTCAGACCCCACCCCCACACACAACATCACAACCCAGTGACTGGGGTACCCTGCCCTGGTAAACACCTAAGGCTCCGCTCCTCATATGTAACAGGTGTGACCAGACCAAGTTAAAAAAAAAAAAAAGATGGCTCAAATAGAATTGAAAGCCTTGGGGCCAGTACTTTTAAGCGACTAAGAGATAGCCAACCTATCAGAAGCACAGTTCAAATCACTGATTATCAGGATGCTCACAGAACTGGTTGATTTTGGTCGCAAATTGCATGAACAAATGAAAGCTACAATAAGTGAAATGAAGAAAAATGCACACAGAACCAATAGTGATAGAAAGAAAACTGTGTTCCAAATCAATGGAATGGACCAGAAGGAAGAAAGAAACAACAAAACAGAAAAGAATGAAGAAGCAAGAATTCAAAAAATGAGGAGAGGCTTAGGAACCCCCAGGACATCTTTAAACATTCCAACATCTGAATTATGGGGATACCAGAAGGGGAAGAGGAAAAACAATAAGTGGAAAAGTTATTTGAACAAATAATAAAGGAGAACTTCCCCAATCTGACAAAGGAAATAACACTTCCAGGAAATCCAGGAAGCTCAGAGAGTCCCAAAGAGTTTGGACCCAAGGAGGAACACGCCAAGGCACATCACAGAAGCAGCAAGAGATAAGGGGACAGTTCCCTACATAGGAGTTCCCATCAGAATGTCAGCTAATTTCTCAAAAGAGACCTTGCAGGCAAGAAGGGGCTGGAAAGAAGTATCTCAAGTCATGAAAGACAAGGACCTACATCCACGATTGTTCTATCCAGCAAAACTATCATTTATAATGGAAAGGCAGATAAAGTGCTTCTCAGATAAGGCCAAGTTAAAGGAGTTCATCATCGCCCTTATTATATGAAATGTTAAAGGGACTTATCTAAGAAAAAGAAGATAAAAAATATGAACAGTAAAAAAAGACATCAAACTCATAGTTAGTAACAACCATACCTGAAACAAAAGCAAACTAAGCAAACAACTAGAACAGGAACAGAACCACAGAAATGGAGATCACATGGAGGGTTAGCAACAGGGGAGTGGGAGGAGGAGAGAGGGGGGAAGGTATAGAGAATAAATAGCATAGATGGTAGGTAGAAAATAGACAGGGGGAGGGCAAGAAGAGTATGGGAAATGCAGAAACTAAAGAACTTATGACATATGGACATGAACTAAAGGGGGAAAGTGGGTGGGAGGGGGTGGGCAGGGTGGAGGGGAGTGAATGGGGAAAATGGGACAACTGTAATAGCATAATCAATAAAATATATTAAAAAAATGAAAAGACAAGTTGACTGAAAGAAAATAACTGCAAAACACATTATGTGATAAAGGCTTCATATCCAGAACACATAAAAAAGTCTCAAAAGTGAATAATAAGAAAACTACCCAATTAAAAACCAGGTAAAGTATTTGAACAAACAGGTAATCAAAAATGATATATGGGTGGTAAATACAAAAGATATGGTAAATACATAAGATACTCAATTACTCACTAAGGAAAAATTAAAATTAAAACCATAAGTAGGTACATTGACACATTAATGGGATTGTCTGGCTTTAAACAAATACTGACAATACCTATTAAGGGCAAGAATGTTGAACAACCAGACCTCTCGTACATTGCTGGTTGGAATGGAAAATGGCACAGTCACTTGAGAAAACAAGATTAACAGTTCTCTACAAAGCTATACCCTACTGTGAATATAAAATTCACTTACCTATATCAAGCTACTTACTTATTCAAGAGAAATAAAAATGTATATTCATACAAAAATGAGATGCAAACACTTCCAGCAGCTTTATTTATAATTGCCACTAACTGGAAACAACTCAAAAATGTTTCAACTATGAACAAATTATGAAGTGGAAGTAAATCCATACAATGAAATAATGCAATAAAAAGGAACAAACTACTCATATTGCAAGTGTGGATGAATCGCAAATGCATTTTGCTAAGTGAGAAAAACCATACTCAATGATTTAACTTATGTGACACCCTGAAAAAGGCAAATAATAGGTCCAGCATAAGATCAAAGTTTACCAGAAGGTAGGGGTGGAGATGAGCTGAAATGGGGGACTTTGGGGGAGTGTTGGAACTATTCTACCTCTTAATAATGGTGATGGTTACAAGATTGTATGTGATTATTAAAGCTCTGAGAACTAAATACTGAAAAGGAGAAATATTACACTATGTAAATTATACTCCAATAAACCTGACTTTTAAAAAAGCAAAATATATTTTTAGGAGATGAAACTGTTTATGTATTTAATCTTGATTTTTAGAAACTAAAAATAAAGGCTTTGGAATACAAAGACCTACATATATTTAAGAAAATATTTAATATAATAAAAAGATAACATTAGCTCTCATTCCTCAAAGTGTGTAAATGTGCAAAGCAACAGATTCAGTTTAGTGATGGTAACATCTCTTTCAAACACAGGATTCTCCAGAGATTTCATAGTGCCTCATCATGAACAGGCTGGTTGGTAAACTGACGATAGCATTACAATCAGGGTGAAATAAACCCCTCTATATTAGTGACTAGCAAAAAGAAATAAACCCTTCAGCAACATTGTGAAAAGTGAAAATGACATTAGACCAAGTTACTTCAAGAAAGAAAAAAGAGGAAAGACATATGATGAGAATTATTGGAGACAATGAATGAAAAACAAAGTCCAACTGGAAAATGACATGATCCAAATGCTACCACATTATTGTGTTTATTAACACTTATTAAATGTATGGTTTTTACTTAAAAGCATGCAAGAATGTACTTTTTGTTAATAAAAAAACTATAAGTATTAAAACTGATATTTATATCTATATTTATCTATAATTTTAATAGGTTTCTTGTTTTTCAGATTTGCAAACTTGCAAGAGTAAAAGTTATTTGATACTGTATTTTACTTTAAAATATTTAAATATTTTCATAACAAAAGTAAAGATTGAGTTCCTCTCATCCTTTTATAATTATAGTCAACCTGAGTGGTTGGATAAGATTCACAATATTGTGTCACAATAATTTTTATCATAATGTAATAACATGGCATGTTTTATGAAAGCAGGTTTTAGGACAAGGAAATTATCTAAAATGAATTTGTGGCTCTAAATTTCATTGCATTTAGTGGAGTGAAGAACAGTCATGAAAAAATTGAGTGCCCTGATATAAATGTGCATACTGCATTTGATATGACTAGAATAAAATAAAAATAGAGCTTAAGTTGCAAAATACCTGGTCTACTTATATTAAGAGGTTTTGAAAAAAAAATCCAGTTCAATTAAAAATTGGTTCACCTATTAAAGAAGATATATTACAAAACCCTCTAATTTTTGTCTTGGGTTTTTCTGTCATTTTGGAAAAATAGCAGACATATAATTTTTTTATATATTTAAAGCTATAACTATTCATGTATTTACTATATACAGTTTATATATGTTTTTGTGACAATGGAAACATATTGTTCAAAATTACAGTGTTAAAATTCCTATAAATTAAGGAATTTAGCATATGAAATTTAATGTCTGGAACCAACTATTATTTGCAAAAAAATAAAATAAAATAAATTAAATGGCACATTGGTTATAAGTCATGTCTACTACAGTAAGACCATTAAGGATCAAACCAATCCTATGAAAATCGAAGAAGGTAAAATTTCCAGAGTAATGTCTTTGTCTACATCTCTATATGGCTATCAACTTTCATGACAACATGTCACCCACTGAATAAGGAAAGTATTGATGGGAAGCTCAGGGTCTCCAACCCCCAGTGGTGGAATTCTGACCTCACTCCCCATGGCCTTACCCTTGTAAGCACTGGCCTGTGGGATCTGCAAACAGAACCTTTGTTGGCCACCAGAGCGAGGCAATCAAGGGGCATCCTCTGGGTGGCAGATGCAAAAACCATTGTGCCAGATATGTGCATGAATTTCATTTGCTCTTCAGGCTGAAACCTTTAGGAAGAGGATATTGTGGTGGCATTAAAAGATATCCACAGATTCCTTGATGCTCTTCCATTTAGGAAGTATTTCCTCCAGGCTTCTGGTCAAGATGGCTATGTAGGCAGACATGGCTCACCTCTTTTCACAACCACAGCAAAATTACAACTAAAATATACAACAACCATCACTCAGAATGATCAAAAATCAAGTTGAATGGAAGTCTGACAACTACAGAATTAAAGAAACCACATCCAACCAGACTGGTAGGAGGGGGTGCAGGCACAGAAAAGGCAGGTCTCTCACCCATGTGTGGTAGATAAAAATTCAGGAGGAATATTTTAGGAGTGAGTAGATTGAGCCCCACACCAGGCCTCCCAGCCCAGGGTTCCAGTGCCAAGAAGGTAAATCCCCATAACTTCTGGCTGCAAAAACCAGTGGGGACTGAGTCACTGGAAGAAACTTCTGGAGTCCCAAGCGGTTCCTCTTCAAGAATCCACACATGTACCCACCTACTCAGGCTCACTCCCTCTGAGCTCCAGTGCCAGACTGGCAGCTTGAAGGGCACCAGTAGCATACTGGCAGAGGCTGAAGTGTCTAGCACTGAGGCAAGAAGATACTACTGTTCCTTTTCTGAGCCCACCCCCTACAGAGCCATGGAGTCAGCAGGCTGATACCATATTTGAGACTCCATGAATCTGGCTAACATGGTTGACCCACCCTGGAGATCCCCAGAGACTCTGCCCCACCCAACTTACAGGCCCACCCAAGCTGCTTTTCCATATGAAAGGCTGGTCTTGGCTTATGCTTCACAACCTCCTAAATCCTATCAAATAAACAGCTAGCCTCAGTGAGCTCCACGTTGGGCACTAGCAGCAGCCACATTAGTTTCACAGCATGGCTTCACCTGGGAATCTTCAAGTCCAGCACAAGTAGCAGCCTTCTCAGATTGCTTTATAGCTCAGGAAGGGTGGCCCCAGGCAAAAAAGGGATAGGGGCCGACCTCAGCCAGCACCACCCAGGGCATCCCCAGGCCAGTGCACCCAGTAGATATCTACAGATCACCTCTGAGCACTTTCACCCTGCCCATGTATAGCCGTTCCTCCAAACAGGATAGAGGTTAGTGGTAAGTAGTTATAGCCTGCCTTATAGTTGACTGCCCTGGGTAACACCTCCCATTGATCTGACAACAGCAACCAAGACTCGACTGCAAGAGGGTGTACTCAGCCCACATGAAGGGCACACCTTGAAAACCTAGCTTGAGTGATATGGGAGACTGTGCCACTGGACCCTGGATGGCACCTACTACATTAGGTCACACTACCAAGGCACACAGTCAAAGAAGCACTACCTAATACATGGAGAAAAACACAGGGAGGCTGCCAAAATGAGGAGACAAGAAACATGGCCCAAATGAAAGAACAGAACAATACTCCAGAAAAAGAGCTAAAGAAAATGGAAATAAGCAACCTATCAGATGCAGAGTTCCAAACAATGGTTATGAGGATGCTCAAGGAACTTAGGGAGGATGTCAGAAGCATAAAAAAGATCCATTCAGAAAGAAAGGATACACTAATTGAAATAAAGAACAATTTACAGAGAAACAACAGTAGAGTTGATGAGAATCAAATCAATGACTTGGAGCACAAGAAAGCAAAAAGCAGCAAATCAGAACAAGATGAAAAAAGAATCCAAAAAAATGAGGACAGTGTAAACAGCCTCTGGGACAACTTCAAGAGGTCCACCATTAGCCTCATAGGGGTGCCAGAAGGAAAAGAGAAAGAGCAAAAAACTGGAAATTTGAAAAAATAATGAAAGAAAACTTCCCCAATTTGGTGAAGGAAACAGACATGCAAGTCCCGGAAACTTGGGTCCAATCAAGTTGGACCCAAAGAGGTCCACCCCAAGACACATCATAATTAAAATGCCAAAGGTTAAAGATAAAGAGAGGATCTTACAAGCAGCAAGAGAACAACAGAGAGTTACCTACAAAGGAGTTTCCATAAGACTGTCAGCTGATTTCTCAAAAGAAACTGCAGGCAAGAAGGGACTAGAAAGAAGTATTCAATGTGATAAAAAGCAGGGACCTATATCCAATATTACTCTGTCCAGCAGAGCTATAATTTAGAATGGAAGGACAGATACAGTGCTCCCAAGACAAGGCAAAGTTAAGGAACTCATCATCACCAAGCCCTTATTACATGAAATGTTAAAGGGACTTATTTAAGAAAAAGATAAAAACTATGAACATTAAAATGACAACAAACTCACAACTATCAACAACTAAATCTAAAAAAATAAAAACAAAAACAAACTAAGCAAACAACAGGAACAAAATGATAGAAATGGAGATCACATGGAGGGTTATCAGCAGGAATGGGGAGAGGGAAGAAAGGGGACAATGGTGCAGGGTTCAAGAAGCATAGCTGGTAGGGACAAAATAGACAGAGGGATATTAAGAATAGCATAGGAAAGGGAGAAGCCAAAGGGAGAAGTCAATTCCCCTGCACCATGTACATGAACTAAGGGCATGCGGGGGAATTGCTGGAGGGAAGGAGGGTACCAAGCAGAAGAGGGCAAAGGAAAAGAAAACTGGAAGAACTATAACAGCACAATCAAAAAATTATACTTAAAAAAATAAAACTATTGACTCTGTGATTTTCAGTCACAAAGAACCCCAAATGCCTTCTTTTTTAGAGGTGTCTAACCTGTGGCCCATGGCCTACATGCAGCCCAGGATGGCATTGAATGTGGTCCAACACAAAATTTTAAATTTACTTAAAACCTTTTTTTATCAGTTTATGTTAGTGTTTGTGTATTTAATGTGTGGCCCAAGACAACTCTTCTTCCAGCGTGGGCCAGAGACGCCAAAAGTTTGGACACCCCTATTTAGGCAGTTTGCCTCATTGCTTCCTTATTATCATTTCAACCATGCTGTTGCAGAATATAGTAAATACCTTTGACCAGATACCACTTCCTTTTAGCAATGAAAAAGAAACTTCAGTGAACACTTGTTGATACAACTATTGTCTTCAAGAAATAAAATTAAGCTTTACTATAGTCTCGTACCACAGTTGTACCCAGACAGACTATATCTGACAACCAAGTCATCACAGTAAAATGGCATTACTTATTTTTTGTTTTTTATTTTTTAATTAATTTTTTACTTTAAATAATTTTTTATTTTTCAATTACAGTTCAGATAAAATATTATATTAGTCTCAAGTATACAATCCTGTGATTAGACATTATGTAACTTACTAAGTAATCATCCTGGTGAATCAAGGAGCCATGTGATGCCATATGTAGCTACTACAATATTGTTGAGTACATTTTGTATGCTATACTTTACATCCCCATGATTATTCTGTAACTATTAATTTGTACCCCTTAATCCCTTCTTCACCTTCCTTATCCATCCCCCCAAGTCCCCTTCCATCTGACAACTGTCAAAATGTTATCTGTATCTATGAGTTTTGCTTTTTTAGATTCCACATATAAGTGAAATCATATGACATTTGTCTTCCTTTGTCTGACTTATGTCACCAAGCATAATACCTTCTACGTCCATCCATGTTGTTGCAGATGACAAGATTTCACTCTTTTTTTATGGCTTAGTCATATTCCATTGAACATATGCATCATTTCTTCTTTATCCATTCATCTATTGATAGACACTTAGGTTGCTTCCGTGTCTTGGCTATTGTAAATAATGCTGCAATGACCATGTGAATGTACGTGTGTTTTTGATTTCCTGTTTTGCGTTTTGTGAAATCAACACCCAGAAGTGGAATTGCTAGGTCCTTCTTTGTCTCTTGTTACACACCCTTTGTTTTAAAGTCTATTTTGACTGGTATAAGTATTGCTACCACAGCTTTTTGTTTGTTCGTTTCCATTTTCATGAAATAACTTTTTCCATCCCTTTACTTTCAGTTTGTGTGTGCTTTTGATCTGAAGTGAGTCTCTTATAGACAGCATATGTAAGGGGTTTGTATGGGTATCCAGTCAGAGGATGACATTATTTATAATTAAAAACAAACAAACAAACAATAAAACCACCACTGATTTAGAAGACTGAAAACAAATGTATCATGCTGGGACTAGAAGGTTGTAGCTCTCCCTCTCGCATGTTAGCCTCTGTACACTTTACACTTTCTTACTTATTGCCCTGATACCTCCATGGTCAGCAGCCAGGAGCTATTTAAGCCATAGTTTACTAGTGACACTAATAGTGTCTTTTCAAGGTTAGCAGCCATAAGATGGCTGCATCTTGTGACACCTTCTCTTTCTGCATCATGTCACAAGAACTCAGACAGAGGTTACCTGCTTTGGAGCAGATGTAGCTGGTCATCTCATTTTATATTCTACCTTCTTAGGCCAAATAAACATCTCAGGTCGGACTGGAGGAAAGGTGGTAGGGGAGGGTGTTCACTTAGGCATCTGGGCCTAAATTTCATTCTCTAATCTATATTGGATTGGGTGCTTCTCATGCTAATATCACAGTGGTCATTTGTTTCCTATTTGGTTATGGTCCTTTTACCTACTGTCCTTGGTTGGTAAGTCTCTGAGAAGGAAAGAGGGAATGAAAAAGAAAATTCGAACACTTCTGGACCTCTTGTTACCTATGACACCATCTTTGCTGTTCTTGTAATTTTATTATTTTTTCTTTTTATTAAATTTACTGGGGTGACAATGGTTAAAACATTAACCTATAGGTTTCAAGTATATATTTCCATGATACATGATCTTCATATTGCATTGCATGCCCACTACCGAAAGTCAACTCATCTTCTGTCACCATATATTTGACCACTTACCCTTGACTAACACACACACCTCACAACCCCCACCTCCCTTTGGCAAGCACCATACTATTGTTGGCATCTATGAGTTTTTGTTTGTTTTCTTGTTGTTCATTCATTTGTTGCTTGCAGTTTTATATCCCACATATGGGTGAAATCATATGGTTCTTAACTTTTTCTATCTGCCTTATTTTGCTTAGCATGGTATTCTCAAGATCCATCCATGTTTTCACCAATGACAGTATTTTGTCTCTTTTTATGGCTGAGTGGTATTTCATTATATATTTGTACCACATCTTCCTTATCCAATCATCTAAATCCCAATGACATTCTTTAAAGAAATAGAACACAAATTATCAGATTTGTATGGAAACACAAAAGACTCTGAGTAGCAAAAGCAATCCTGAGGAAAAAGAACGAAGCTGTAGGTATCATACTCCCTGACTTCAAATTATACTATAAAGTGACAAATATCATAACAGCATGGTACTGGCAGAAACACACACACACACACACACACACACACACACACACACACACACACACACCAGTGGAACAGAATTGAGAGCCCAGAAATATAACTATATGTATATTGGCAAATAACTTTCAACAAAGGAGCCAAAACATACAATAGAGAAAAGGAAGCCTCTTCAATGAATGGTGCTGGGAAAATTGGAAAGCTACATGCAAAATAATGAAACTTGACTACTGTTTGTCCCAAAGTACAAATATAAACTCAAAGTGAATCAAAGCCCTAAATATAAGAACTGAAATAATAAATTACATAGAAAAAATATAGGTACTAAGCTTATGGACCTTCGTCTCAGAGAAGATTTTGTGAATTTGACCCTAAAGGCAAGGGAAGTAAAGGCAAAAATAAATAAATGGGACTATATCAAACTAATAAGCTTATTCACAGCAAAAGAAACAGACAACAAAACAAAAAGGCAACCAACTGAATGAAAGAAGACATTTGCAAACAATAGCTCTAACAAGGGGCTAATGTCCAAAATACATAAAGATCTCATACAACTCACCACTAAACAAACAATCCATTTAAAAAATGAGCAAAGGACCTGAACAAATACTTCTTCCAAGAAGACATACAAATATCCAACAAATTTATGAAAGCATGTTCAACTTTGTTATTAGAGAAATGCAGATCAAAACTCCAATGAGACACCACCTTACACCTATTAGAATGCCCATTATCAACAAAACAAGTATTGAAGAGGGTGTGAAAAAAAAGAAAATGGTACAGCTAGTATGAAAAACAGTATGGAAGCTCCTCAAAAAATTAAGAATACAGCTACCATCAACACCTCTTGTGGATATCTACTTAGAAAATTTGAAAACATTTGTTCACAAAGACATATGTGTCCCTATATTCACTGCAGCATTATTCAGTGGCCAAGACATGGGCACAACTGAGGGTGTCCTTCGATACCATCTTAATAGCAATGAAACTTCAATCTACCTCTCACAGCTCATGTGTATTTTCAAGATCAACTACATGAATCAGACTTTCCCCTGCAATGTGATAAATGCCACTTATGATTTGCTTTAATGGATATTAAGTAGATGACAGCAGTAAAAAAAATTGAATTGAAACGGTCCATAATTTTGGACTCTTACATCTTAAAGTGAATTTATGTGAAAATGCTATTACTAGACAGAATAAAAATATAGTTTCAAATTGCAAATGATCTCCAATGCTTAAAGATGAAGATGAACATTTTGGACAAAGTAATGCCTTTAAATATCTACACATCTGCTTAAGCCAAGTTACAAAGGAAGTAGGACTTTTCCTAAAATGCTGTTTATAGGTAAATTTTAATAAAAAGGACATGTTGAGAAAGTTCTGTATTACTCTACTTCCTAAATGATGTGGCAGGGATGAGAGGATCCTCAAGGAAGGTATTCTGGAGTCACTTAAAGTGGATTTAACGTCCCTCCTGAATGACAGTAACTTGCACATCCTTTCATTTGTTTTTGGTTCTGTGGGATCTCAGTAGGGAAGTGTCAGGACTATTGGTATGTTACATTAACAGTCCTCAGAATTTCGATTAATTTGGAAACTTCCAGAAGTTAATTTTTCATCACTTGTTTTAAATGGATTAAAATTACTATTCCCTATACTTAATTTTCCAAAGGGAACAGAAAATATTTTGTTCAGTTTTATAATTTCACAATTATTCTATTATATAAAAGCAGAATAATTAGTTGTGAAGCTATAAAACTGAATGACTATAATTTTTAAAACTCTGCCATTAAGCAATTTCTCTCCTTACTTTAATTGGTTTCTATTAATTAGGGGTTTGCATGTATAATTTTCTTTTTTTTTCTTTTTTATGAGCAATTCACTCTTTTTTTAAAAAATATTTCATTTATTTATTTTTAGAGAGGGAAGGGAGCGAGAAAGAAAGAGAGAGAAACATCAATGTGTGGTTGCTGGGGGCCGTGGCCTGCAACCCAGGCATATACCCTGACTGGGAATAGAACCTGTGACACTTTGGTTCGCAGCCTGTGCTCAATCCACTGAGCCACGCCAGCCAGGGCTTATAATTTTCATAAGGTAGTACAAATTAAGTGTTTTGTGCAAATCATTTAATAACTCCAAGGAAAAAGTGAGATCACAAATAAGAGTGTTTCCACAGGGTGCACGTAGCAGGAGGTCGAGCCACCGGGGAGAAATCTCTTTCCTTATGATTTTCTGAAAAGAATTCCCTTAAGGCAGCTCTTCTAGTCCTGTCCTTGTCATACAGCCAGAGTCTCCTGTGACAGGAAATCCCCAAGCAAAATTTTTGGAAGATGTTATTTCCAACTAGTTTTGCACCATTCAAAGGGACTGGCTTATCTGTCTTTGCTTATTTTGTGTGAAGCTCAAAGCGTGGGACCTAAATCTGACCTTTTTATTGATTAGATTAAGATGATGTGGAATCTCATGAAGGATCCCAATGTGCTGGGATATCGGCTCAGTGGAATGAAATTACTAGTGTAGTTAGAAGTGTGTAAGAGTTGTAAAATCAGTTTCTATTTTTTAAAATAAGTCTTTATCTGGAAAATAAATTAATAGTTTTGGTTCAATTAGGTGTATAATGTCATTGCCATATGAATCATATCAGTCATATGACTCAACAATGAACACTACAGAAAAATTTTAGCTCACTTATTAAGAACCAGCCTGAATATTACATGGAATTAAAATTATTATAGCTAATGATAAGGTTGCCAAAGTAGCATTAAAAATATGGAATGCATAATTAAATTTGAACTGTAGAGAAAAATGATAAATTTTTAGTTTAAGTATGTCCCACACAGTATTTGGGACATCATGAATGAAATATGGCTGAATGGAGACTATTATAGCTTGGTAGGCAGGAGAGGCTAGATACAATTCAGAGCAGAACAGTGAATTTGATTAAGGAGAGAACTGAACAGAACTTGGTAATGGTAAGCTTTGGGTGAGAACAGATGGGAAGAGGTTCAGTTTGGTCATGTGCGCAGAGATGAAAGATGCTAAGTTTGACTTTAGAGGATATTGTTTGAGTTGTCTAGTGATCTCCAAGAGATATTCAGTATTCAGCTAGATACACAGGCCTGAAGATCAGAAGAACACTGTCTGAAAGATATAATTTGTGAGTTATCTATCTAGTTGGCAAATGAAGCCTTTTGTGTATATATTATCCTCTAGAAGAAATTTAGAGTGAGAATAGAGAGATTCTTGATGGGCTCCAACATCCATTTATGTAACTTATAAGCCAAGCCTTAGTGTTATATTTAATCTAGAGAGCTAAGGCATATTTTTTTAGATTTAAATAACTCATGTATACTTTTTAAAATAAAATATATTCAGGAGAAAGGGTATACAAAGAAGTGAGGTTTAAAAAGTAATTTGACAGTAAAAGTAATTCATATACACTACAGAAAATTTGTATGATATAGAACTGTTCAAGCAAGAAATTTAAAAAAATTGTAAGTCCATATCAGGATGCAACCACTATTAAGGTTTTGGGGGATTTATTTCTAGTCTGTGTTATTTATTGGTTTTTAAAAATCAGTATCAGGTCAGTCGTTATATACTTTTATAATCTAATTTTTCACTTAAATATTGGGAATATTTCCCCCATATATTAAATACTCTTCTACATTATTTTAATGTGCCATCATATTTAATTTTATTAATGTGCCATAATTTATTTATGAAAAGATGATTGAAAAGTGACTCAAATTCTTCACAACTCTGAACATGTTAAATGAAGAATGACAACAAAATATTTTAGCAAGTGGGTGAATTAAAAAATACAGAATCTATGAATAATGAGGATTGATAGTATAAGGATAATTCATTTAGGAAGCTATAGAATGAAGAGTATCAGAATGGGCTAGCCATTCCTGATGCTATTTTGGCTCATTATCACAAAAGCACCAGACAATACTCTTTATGGAGAGGAGTTTTCCCTTTCATCTTTTCTCATGTGTTCCGTAAATTCAACTTATGTACAAGGCATCAGGTTTGGCTCTGTATAATAATCTCATAAAGTGCTTGTTATGACTATAAAACCAATCACTAAATTATAATTTGTGATCAAAGATGACCCTTAGCTTTTAAAATGTGCAGAATCAATAAAAAGAGAGAGGGATAAAAGGAAGGGGGTTTTAAAACTGCTGGCATAAGACAGACTTCTGTTAGAGCTGCATTTCAAGTTCATTCATTCAGGGGCTAAAGAGATACTCAGAATTAATGACTTTGTTCTCCATTTTCTTGAAGACTGAAAAAGTAATTAAAGTAGAGCAAGTAAATAAACACAATTAAACATACTTTGTTTATCAAGGTAAAGCCTAAAAATGTTCTAAGGTTGGTCATACAAAAGGGCAATGTGTTCTCTCAAATATGAGAAAGAGAACAAAATCACCAACCCATAAGTGTACATGAACTTAACCACACTGCTAGCATTGACGGACTTTCTTTAGTTTGAATTATCCATGTTGCTCAGGTTCCTTCCCCTTCTATTTTGATCAGCTGCTTACTTACATGTCCTAAGACCTGTGATGGCACAATCAACTAAGAAGGAGAGAACAGAGGCTCATAATAAACCCCCTGGTGGTAAATATGTTTTAAAAATGAGAATATTTTGATGTGGCCCATCTGATGTGGCATTTGACTTAGTCCTCTTAACACGGACAAATAAATCTGAAACACTACTGTTTCACAACCAAGCACTGGGTACAACAAATATTTCTTATCTTTACCCCATTCTGTACTCCATCTGATGCTGTGGGTCAGGCTTGCAGTGAGAGTCAGGAATAAGGCTTCCATGACATTTAGGGCATGCATGATGCTTAAGAATAGGGTAAGTGAGGGATGCAAAGTACAGCATAGGGAATAGAGTCAATAATACTGCAAGAAACATGTATCATGCCAGGTGGAATATTTTGTAAAATATAATCTGTCTAACCACTATGCTGTACATCTGAAACCACCACTAAATAATACTGAAAGTTAAAATAAAAAAAGAATAAGGTAGCCTTGACTAATGTGGCTCTGTGGATTGAGCGCCAGCCAGTCTGAGAACTGGCAGGGCGCAAGTTCGATTGCCAGTCAGGGCACATGCCTGGGTTATGGGCCAGGTTCCGAGTTAGGGGTGTGTGAGAGGCAACTAATTGATTTCACACATGTTTCTCTCCCTCTCTTTCTCCCTTCCTTCCCCTCTCTCTAAAGATAAATAAATAAAATATTTTTAAAAAAAGAATAGGGTAAATGCTAATATCTCTTCAAGATCCTGATTTCAATTCTTTTGGACAAATACTCAGAAGTTTCCTCAAATTTTGGAAACTCCACACTGTTTTGCATAACAGCTGCACCATTTTGCATCCCCACCAGCAGTGGGCAAAGGTTCCAATTTCTCCACATCCTCACCGACATTTGCCTCTTGCTCATGCTAAGTGAAATAAGCCAGTAAGACAAATACTGCATGATTCTACTTACATGAGGTATCTAATATAATCAAACCGATAGAATCAGAGTGGAATGGTGGTTGCTTGGAGTTGGGGGAATGGGGAAATGGGCATAAAGTTTCATTTAAGCAAGGTGAATAACTTCTAGAGTTCTGCTGTATAACACTGTACCTGTATTCAACAATATTGTATTGCACACTTAAAATTTTGTTAAAAAATTATATCTCATGTCAAGTGTTCTCACTACAACATACTGAAGACTAGGGTAAGTACATCTCTTGTTCATATCAACTGGGAATTCTTTTTTAAAAGCTGACTGATAAACGGCTTGTTTTTGGAGTGTATTAAAACAAACATTCTAAGCCCTGGCTGGTGTAGCTCAGTGGATTGAGCACGGACTGCGAACCAAAGCATCACAGGTTCAATTCCCAGTCAGGGCACATGCCTGGGTTGCAGGACAGGTCCCCAGTGGGGGCCACGTGAGAGGCAAGCACACATTGATGTTTCTCTCTCTCTTTCTCCCTCCCTTCCCCTCTCTAAAAATAAATAAATTCTTTAAAAAATATTCTCTTAACCCCAAAACGTATCTAGAGTTTAGTTTTACAAAAATCTCAACTGCATTTTTGCAAAATTTCACATTAATAAAATAATTTGTTAAATATGTCAATTATATCACAATTAAAAATAGTTGTTAAGTATTATTTACACAGGTCTTTTATTATTTCCATCTATATAAATCTCAAAAGACAAAATTACACTCATAAATTTAAAGGCATAATACTTATACATATTTATTTCTTTGTTGAAAGCAATTTGGCTTACCTAGACATAGGATTCCACATGACATGGCAAATTGAGTTCAAGAGTCACTTCACAAGGCTGGTTCCTTCTGCTCTAATTATAACCCTACTGCTCCAAGTATCCCAACTGCACTTAGCCCTGCTTAAGATTTTGTGAAAGGTGCCCTTATTTCAAGACTAGAAAGAAAAAGTAAAAGAAAAGGATTGCTTTACTGCTGCAACAGAACACAGCAAAAATGATGTGGAGAAAATAATGGACTGTTTACACTTGCCATCTTAGGGTAAAAGCATTTGAAATTTTTGTTTTCAAAAGTGATTTATTTTATTTGCCAGGAAACAGGTATGTGTTTTCATTAGGGATATTGTTGGAAGATCCCTGCAAAGAAAAACATCTGCATTATTATCACAACAGTCAGAAAAATTATGCGGAGTGCAAGGCAGTCAATGCCACTTGTCTTAGGCAGCAGAGATGCTAACTCGCTAAAAAGCCCAGACCTGAGAATGAACTAAACTTCATTTAACTTCTGAAAGTGATATGCTGGGTTTGATTATAGAATGTAAGAAGACATAAAAATTGCAACATATTTATATGAAAATATTCCATAGGATATTTTCTTTATGGAAGAAAAAATAGGTCAGTTTCATCCACATGGAGGATAATCTGAACCTGGATGCATTATCAGCCTGTCCCCTTAGGCACAACAAAAATCTGCCTTTGTATGTCCATATCCTTCAAATTCAATCCTGTAAAAACCTCCATTTTGGGGTCAGGGGAGCTCACAAAGTTTTAATTAGGTTGAAGTACTTCATTACTCTCTCCCCTCCGTCAGGTAAATACTATCAATTCAGATGGATGCAAAGAATCTCTCTCAGCCAAGGATTATTCCTGTCACAGTGCCCATTCATTTTTATCAAAGGTAACTGTCAGCATAACTTGGAATTACAGAAAAGCAATCTGCTGATTTCATGCCTATAACTCTATAGAGTCCTCTTTATGTTCTTACTACGTATGTAGATGCATATTTTAAAAAGTTTTTTAATGAAAAAACAGGATTGGATAGTCACTTTTCTCATCTGCTAAGCATATTATCCCTCTGTAGTATAGTATTAAGGAAAGTCTACAGTGATATGACCAATGAAATGCAAAACTCATTCGTCTATCAATTTCCCAGGCTCATTTTTTAGACTCAGAGGCCTACCCTGCTGTCTATGAGACTAGGGATGGCTGCTTACGCTGCCCCTGTCCAGTTTTTATCTCACCTGAAGACAAGCAGGGAATCAAAGACGCAGCCCGGTGACCCAGCAGTGGAGAAGAGGGATGGGATCAATGAGGATGGTGCCGTATCAGGTACATTTCCCCCCAAACTGGAAGTCTTCTCTGGTAGCTGTCATATTGGATCATGATGCAGTGTGATCACAAACAGCATCAGGACTGAGGGTACCAAAAATAGCCCCTCTTGGACTGCAAGGTGACTCCAAGATTCTCAGCACGATCCAGAGTCCAAGGCATTGTATTTTTGTGAAAGTGTGACAAGAGAAACAAGCTGCTGCCCTCTGGCTCTTAGAGAGGAGGACGGACTGGTGAGTCACAGCTCTGTGACCACTACCCTTAAGAGAGAGGTGATGAGAAGGTCCCCTTCTCAAAATGAGAGTAGAAAATGCTTCTGTAAATTGGCTGAGTGTTAGAGAAATGTTGCCAGGATTCACAGTGAGCTATTAGGGTTGTTGCCCATATCTCCACAAGTGAAGTGTAGAGTCACTGTGCACCATTTCATAGATCGTTTCTTAAATTCAACATTACAATAACCATGGACCAGGCAAAAGATAAGGTATCAGAGGGTCTAAATCTAGGATTCACCTGTGGTTAAAAAAATGTGTGTGTGTGTGTGTGTGTGTGTGTGTGTGTTTGGGGGGATTTGCAACAACCAACGAGGGTAACAAATCTTCCTTTCTTAATATCATGCCTAAGAGAAACCAACATGTTTCTATTATGTCAACACATTCTTCAAGGAACAAATGTAATAATGATGGAAAGATTCTGTCACTTTTAATTATTTTACATAAATTAAAATTTAGGGTATTAAATAGATACAAAGCTTTATAAAAGAGAATAATCAGTAAGACTTCAAAGAGTAGCAGGTACTTGGCTGCATCATAATATGGTTCAGTTCAATGGCTGAGTGACCAACTGAGAGTTCCTCTGAAATCGCAAAAGCCTTTTCCTGACTCTTATATTGTTTGATTTTTTTAATCCAGTGTAGATACTCAAATGAATAATACTTTTAGTTCATTTTTTTTTACTTTAAATTGTTTTTCAGCTAGGAAGCACTCAGATGGAAATAACAAAAAACAAAATTCAAAATGGCTCCTACCAGATGGTTCACAAATGTGGCTGCATAATGGAATCACCTGGGGACCCTTAAAATATACTGATGGCTGGCTCCCACCCAACATTCTGATCAAATTACAACAGGGTAAGAGCTGGGCAGCAGGATTTTTCAAAGCACTTCAGGTGACTCTCATGTGCAATAAAGTTTGGAAACCACTGACTCATGCACTGAGAATAGCTAATAACAAGAAAATTAAAGGTAAGGTGAATGTAGAGAATTAGTTTAGGGATTTAATCTTGTCATCAAGGACCCAGGTCTTTCCTCCTCTGGAATGCTCAGAAAGTAAGCTCTCTCTGTGAAGGCTTGTTCTCCTTGTGTACTCAAAGACCGTCATATTTCCAAAAATCACATCCAGACGAGACAATATCCAGTAGAAGTATGGGAACTATCTGTTTCCATGTCTCTTTTAAAAACTATATTTCTCAGAAACCTGTCATTGGACATTCACTCTTGGTACACTAGCAAGATCAGAGTCATGTCCCCCCACCCTGTCAAACTAATCACTCACAACAGGCTCAACACTGGGGCACCCGCCTTGCATTAAGCCCATCAGATTTAGCTGAGATTAGGGTCACCCTTTCCTAAATCATGTGGAATGTAGGGATGAAGAGGTAAGGGGTGTAGGCACCTGAATAAAATCATATTTCTTCCAGTTGTAAAGTAGAAGATGCTGTTTGGTAGGAAATCTAGAGTATCTATCTGCTCTATCCTTCTCTGCATATTCTACCCCATTCCATAGCTTGCCATCTACTTTGAAGTCTTATATAAGACTTCCGTGAACTTTTTTCTTATACTCCTCTCTTCATACGAACATTATGCTCCATTAAAGGAGAATCATGATCACATCAGGGCTCAGAGGAATATCAACAGGAAATAACCCCATACTTGAAACATGTCTCCTTGGTGTAAGGGCTTCTAGTAAATTTCAATAGTTTTTAATTTACAGTTTGCGAGTATTTGCAATCCACCCCCCTCAGGCTCAGAAGTGTGTGAAAAAATTCTTTTGCAAGTGTTTTATATTACCAATTTAACAGATAAGCAGTATTTTGATTTACATTTAAGTATACTTCAGATTTACAGTCCACACAAAAATACTTAACCCTGAAGTGTTACTACACTGAGAGCAAAAACAAAGAGAAAGCTAGAAGCAGCTATTTTAAGCCTCTGGTAGTGAAATGATGGATGGTTACCAAGATGACTACACCTTGGTCAAATTTCTTCTCTCTGATAGTAAAGCTGCCTCCACAGAAGTACAACAGGAATCATGGGAGGCCGTCTGCCTAGCGTCAGGGTAAGCATTCACAAAGTTCTTGCAGTGTGTCATGGTTTGACCACTCAAGGATAAAGGGACATCGACCATGCTGGTAAGAAAGGAAAGAAACTGACAGGAGTTATACCTCTCTTCATAGCTATGTGTTATTTGTCTTCTGGTATAATTTAGGTCAAAGTTCCTGGGAACTAATTAATTCAGAAACCAGGAAGTGGCTAGAATCTCATTTAACTGTCCCCTGACAGAAAGATCTGAAACGCTGCCTGCCAAACTGCTCAGCAGACCCATCACTCAGCTTTCACTAAGTGAGCACATTTGACCTGTTGGATAAGATCACTGAGGCCAGTACTTGCCTCTGGGCTGGTTTCACAAAGGGTTCCCATAAGTCATAATCACTACCAGGTAGCAGGACAGGCTTACCCTTGAGGAAATCCTAAGCAGAGACTGTTCTTCAGGGTCAAAAACCAGACCCACGCATCTCAACGGCTTTGCACTTGACACTTAAGAAAGGTAGAAAAAAACACGATACCCAGTCTAAACAATGAAACCATTGCCAGCAAGAACACACAAGGAAAAGCAAAACATGAAGCTAAGGTGGCCTGAATTTTGGTTTAGATGGAGAAAAGTCAATGGCATTTAGCAATTAAAACCAAGGTTATATTAAACTTTACAAAGAAAAAAATCTCATGTAGGTTCATGAAGACAAATAAGCAGAAGCTCACGAAGCTAAACTGAAGGTTTCATGGGAACTGAATTTGGTATTTAACACACATGTGTTTTCTAGTCACATAAATATGAGGGGGAACCCCCCAAAACCTGGAATTATCTTCTGGAAGGTAGGCCTCTTATAGTACAGGCTTCCCCATCTAGGTGAGTGTTCCAGGAAGTCATCTGTATCAGTGTACCAGCTGGCATTGTTGTGAGAGGCTGTGTTTGGCTTCAGTGAATTTTTTTTGAAGATTCTTTCAATGCATTTGCCCGTTTCATGCTGGGTGATTTATGAGTGCACCTGCCCACACCAGGCTAAGCGTTCAGCAGTTTTTGACCAAAAATGTCATGACCGCTGTGCCCCACTCTCCCTATTCACCCAACTTTGCCCTAAGCTATTTTTTTGTTTGTTTGTTTGTTTGGTTCTCTGGATGAAAAAAGTCCTCAAAGGGAAACATTTCACCAATGTGGAAGAGGTGAAGCAAAAATGGAAGAAGCACTAAAAGGCATCAAAATTGATGAGTTCAAAAACTGTTTTTAGCCCTGGCTGGTGTGGCTCAGTGGGTTGAGAGCTGGTCTGTGAACCAAAAGGTCCCAGGTTCAATTCCCAGTCAGGTCACAACCCAGGTTGTGGGCCAGGTCCCCTGTAGGGAGTGCACAAGAGGCAACCATACATTGATGTTTCTCTCCTTCCCTTCCCCTCTCTCTAAAACTAAATAAATATATAAATAAAATCTTTAAAAAAACTGTTTTTAGCAGTGGAAAAAAATGTCTTGATTGGTGTATTATATCAAAGGGAGAGTACTTTGAAGGTGATTGAAGTTTAAACATATAAGGATAAATACACAATTCTTAATAAATAAATTCTAGGGCTTTTTTTTTAATTGTCCCTCATAGAGCATTTCACTCTGAATCAGAGAATTCCCTGGGGCAGGGGAGCACTCTGTGGACTCCCAGATGAGTCTGCCCCTCCTACCCAATTCAATACCCAGAGGTTTGGGCTGAAAACACAGTCTATTGGCACCCTCAGATTTTTTAAAAATCATATTACAGGTGTCCTTGGAATAGACATATTCTTAATTTTAAAAGTGTTGGAAGTCATTTCGCTAAATAACATGTTTTTGAAGATTCTAAAAAGTAGATGGCCATACAATCATATATACTTGTATAGTTAGAAACTTAAATAACTATACAGCTACCAGAAGCATAACTTAACTGAGTTATGTCTAAGGTAATATATTTTTGCAAACTGTCTTCAGTCTAAGAGAAAGCTACACTTGAATGCTCTCAAATCTGGCCCATGGGGTTCTGAGAGTAAGTGGGCCTGAATTATAGAACAGGGTTGCATGTAAATCAATCTTCTAAAGTAAAAAATTATAGAATCAAATATTTCCAGTGAGCATTTCTCATGAACTCTGGAATTTGTGAAGAGGTAAATAGATGATTTAAAGAATAGGAAACCATGCTGTATGAAGAAAATGAAAGGATATGTGAATGATTAAGTTAGAGAGAGGAAACGATAAATTGTAAGACTCCAGGAACTTTTGCTAACTCCTAATAGATTTGAGATCTCTCTTAGAACTTCAGTGTATAAAGAATTGCCCATCAGTTATAAATGTACAAATGACAAAGAATACATTATGGAAATCCAATCCTGTAATTGGGACAACTGGTACCTCTCTTCATGGTAGAAAAAGCTGCCCCTTCCTCAAAGTAGGATCATCTGTCAGGAAATTGTAATAAACATTCAAATCCAGATGACCATGAAAAAAAAATGGCGGCCCTGAAGTGTGCAGTGCACAATCTTGCTTGGTGCCCTTGAGAAGCTCCAGATGAATTACTGAAGTAACAACAGTCTCCTCTTCAATAAAAAAAGGGGTAATCCTGCCAGTCCAGGTGATCGGAACTGATGCTATGTACAAATCCTGAACAAGACCTGGGCTGGGGCTGGAGGACAAGCAGTGCTTGAAATGAGCAGAAGTGGGGAGCAAAGCAGGAATGGAGGACTGAGGAAATGTCCCAAAGATGCACTAAATCACAACTGTCATCACAAACATCTACTAAGTGTTCGGAGCCATCAGCTATAGCTTACTGGGAGATCACAAAGGGACACGAAGTCTCTTGTAACTGAACATGATGAGGACAATAGTTGTTGAGCCAAGACCAGGGCCAGACTATGTACATCAGAGTCATGCAATTCCCTGAGAGCTCTTCCAGGTGCTAGCTACCAATTGAAAATTAGTATTTCTTTACACAGGGAAAATATTTTTGTTGCACTATCATAGGCACATGCAGATTCACTAATTACGCACCTCATGTGTCTTTGTGCATAATGACTATAAATATGATGCATTTGTATTATTTTCAGCAGTAAACAGGATTCTAAAACTTTATTCATATACCTTAGGAAAGGTCAATGGAAGATTCTGCTATGGGAAAAGCATTCACATAGAAATAATCTAAGCCCAAGGTCATTTAACTAGTAACTAGAATTAAAGAATCTTAGGCTAAAAACAGGGAGGAAGAGTGTACCCATCTAATTCAGCTTCTTTCCTGCTTCCAGACAGTACAAACATAAGGCAGTGGGATGAGAAAACATAAAGAGAACATGTCAGCGGTTCCTTGCTTTTTAAGGGCCACATGAAAGAGAAGGGAAGGGGGGGAGAGTGGGAAACAGGAGATGTCTCTCACAGTTAGCACACAACATAGAGTGAATTTATTTCCTAAATAACTTACTACATTAAAGTAAAATTATATATATTGAATTGCAGTATCTGAATGGTATCTCTGAAAGTTCATATCTCTGTTAGCAGAGGAAGTCAACAAGCTTAATTACAATGCAATGTCTTTTAAATCCAATGAAAGTTTTATATATTCAAATTAGCTATTGCACTGAGGAAACACTCTCTTGTCACTCTTTTTTAAAGCTGCCAGTATGTACATCAATACAAGATACACTGAAATATAGCTCAATAAGCACATGTTTTTCTAACAATTATATATACTGCTTTTCTAAGAGGAAATCAGTATTTGTAAACACCTAAACATTGCAGTAAATACACAGAATAGCCAGATAAATAATTAACTTAGAAATATTTTTCTTATAAGCTCATGTTTAATTAAGCATCCACTGTACAAGATTTTTTCAACATTAAATGTAAATATGTGATGGTTAAAAACTTTCTGGAATCTTATTATAAATGAAGAAATATAATTTTTTTATCATTGGGAATTGAATGAAAGCAAATTATCATTTTGTCTTCTACCAAATGAAAATGTTTTAAAATTATTCAATATTTATTTTTCTGACTAGTAAATCATTATAACTATTTAGCTAACTAAAACTAAAAATAGAATAAATGTTCTAAGATTTTTTTTACTAAGCCATAACTTAACAGGACCCAATTTTTTATTATATAGAAATTCAATTTAGACTTCTTGTCAAGATGGTGACATTGGCAGACACGGTTTGACTATTTGCACAACCACATCAAAATTACAACTAAAATACAGAATAATCACACTCAGAACCATCAGAAATCAAGCTGAGTGGAAGTCTAACAACTATGCAATTAAAAAAACCATGTCCAACCAGACTGGTCGGTGGGGTGCAGATGTGAAACAGGCTGGTCCCTCACCCATGTGTGATAGATAAAAATTCAGGAGGGATATCTCAGGATCAAGGAATCCCAGCCCCACACCAGGCCTCCTAGCCCAGGGTTCCAGTGTCACAGAGATAAGTACCTACAACTTCTGGCTATAAAAACCAGCGGGGATTGAGTTAGTGGAAGAAACTGCTGGAACCCCAAGCAGTTTCCCTTAAAGAACCCACACGGCCTCACCTATTCAGACTCACTCCCTCTGACCTCCAGCACTGGAGTAGCAGCTTGAAAGGCACCAGTGGTATACAGGGCAAAACTGAAGTGTCTGGTATCAAGGTTAGCAGAGGCCATTGTACCTTTTCTAAATCCTACATCATGGGGCCTGCAGGCTGGTACAATATTTGAGACTCCATCAACCTGGCTAATACTGTTTGACTCACCTTGGAGATCCCCAGAGACGCTGCCCCACCCAACTTACAAGCCCACCCAAGCTGCTTTTCCATATGAAAGGCTGGTCTTAGCTCATGCTTCACATTTTCCTAAATCCTCTCAAACAAGCTACAGCTGTCCTCAGTGAGACTGAGGCCTCACCTGGGAATCTCCAAGTCTGGTGCAAATATCACTCAGCTGCAGATAGCTTTGTAGCTCAGGCAGGGTGGCCCTGAGAAAAACACAGGTGGAGCCTGATCTTAGCCTTCACCACCCAGGAAACCTCAGGGCCAGTGCAACCAGTGGACAGCTACAGACCACTTTAGAGCACCACCACCCTGCCTCTATACAGTTGATCCTTCACAGATGATAGAGGTTGGTAGTGACATGGTCCCAGTCAGTTCTTGCTGCTGACTGGCCTGGGTAAATCCCTCCCATTGACCTGACAATAGTAACCAAGGCTCAACTACAAGCAGAGAGTATACTCTGCTCACATGAAGGGCATACCTTGAGTACCTAGCTTGGATGATAAAGGAGGCTGTGCCACTGGACCCTTCAGGACACTTACTACATTAGGTCACAGAACCAAGATGTGGAGTCCAAGCAGCTCTACCTAATACATAGAAATAAACACAGGGAGGCTGTCAAAACAAGGAGACAAAGAAATACGGCTCCAGTGAAAGAACAGATCAACACTCCAAAAAAGAGCTAAACAAAATGGAGATAAGCAATCTATCAGATGCAGAGCTCCAAACAATGGTTATGAGGATGCTCAAGGAACTTAGTGAGGACCTCAACAGCATAAAAAATATCCAGTCAGAAAGAAAGGATACACTAATTAAAATAAAGAACAATTTACAGGGAAACAACAGTAGAGTGGATGAAGCCCAGAATCAGTTCAATGATTTGAAACATAAGGAGGAAAAGAAAGATGGACGCAAAGAGGCCCACCCCAAGACACATCATAATTAAAATCCTAAAAGCAGCAAGAGAAAAGCGGGTAGTTACCTACAGGGAAGTTTCCATTAAGACTGTCAACTGATTTCTCAAAAGAAACTTTGCAAACTAGAAGAGATTGTCAAGAAATATTCAATGTCATGAAAAGCAGGGACCTACAGATTGCTACCTAAAGATTGCTCTCTACCCAGCAAAGCTATCATTTAGAATTGGAGGGCAGATAAAGAGCTTCCCAGTTAAGAAAAAACTAAAGGAGTTCATCATCAGCAAGCCATTATTATACAAAATGTTAAATGGACTTATTTAAGAAAAAGAAATCAAAACTATGAAGAATAAAATGGCAAAAATACGTATCTATCAACAATTTAATCTAAAAAAAACAAACTAAGCAAACAAGAAGAACAGAGACAGAATCATGGATGTGGAAAGCGTATTGCCAGATGGGCGGTGAGTGTGGGGGAAAAGGTGAAAAGGTGAGGGGATTAAGAAATACAAGTAAGTAGTTACAAAACAGCCATGGGGAGGTAAAGTATAGTATAGGAAATGGAGAAGCCAAAGAACTTACACACATGACCCATGGACATGAACAATGGTGGGGGGTGGCCTGAGGGGGCTGGGGTGTGGTGGGTGGAGGGAGCAAAGAGGGAACAATCAGGACAACTGTAATAGCATCATTAATAAGAATAATTTAAAAACGACTAAGGACAAAAATATGAAATAAAATAAAATATACATAGAAAAAAAGAAATTCAAATTGGGGAAATTCACTTGCATAGTCACATGTTCTAATATGCATATACTTCAATTTGTCTTTGTACTTGGCAGTGCAAATATTATAAAGCCATAAGGATCATAATAGTCAATTCATTTTGTTTTTATTTTTATACTGTGAAGATTGAATTGGTATTTTAAATGGACTCTTTACTTCCCAAGTTTATCTTTTCTAAAATGAAAATCTAAGTATTAAGTATAACTCAGTGGTTCTACTACTTTCAGTCCATAAGTCATGGGGATCTCGAACATTTCTGCCTCAGCCGTAATAGTGTGCCAA
This sequence comes from Phyllostomus hastatus, assembly GCF_019186645.2. Taxonomy (NCBI): domain Eukaryota; kingdom Metazoa; phylum Chordata; class Mammalia; order Chiroptera; family Phyllostomidae; genus Phyllostomus; species Phyllostomus hastatus. Next base: position 3,721,520 of record NW_025333880.1, read on the forward strand.
AATTAATTAAGGCAAATGCACATTTTAAATGATTCTCTTCCTCTGAATCATTGTTTGAGTAATTGCCTATGCTTGACAAGGTATTTTGCATTAAGTTCAGAATGTGATTTGAATCACACTCATTATAAAATCTTCAAGCATAATAATTAATACATTATTGTCCTCTCATGGAACTATCTTCAAACACTGAAAATATTTATTACTGGTGAAAGAGGAAAAAAAGATGGTGGCAGAGAAGGAGGATATATGCGTATATCCTCCCAGAACCAAACTGGAAATAAAATTAAAGAAAAGACTGGACACCTGAAATAAACCAACGACTACCTGAAAAAAAGGGTTTTAACCAAGGACGAGAAAAAAAACAAAACAAAACACCAAGACCTGTAGGCAGGGTGAGGTCCTTAAAGAGGCCTGCTCAGGAGGGCAGTAAGCTGAAGTGGTGGTGCGGCTGTGGGAGTTTCCCCCTGAAAGGAGAGAAGCAGGGACCACAAACCAGGCTCCTAAACACAGAGTGCCAGTGCTGGGATCAGCAGACCACATAGCACCCAGAGGTGAAAGGCCACAGTGTTTATCTCTGCTGAGGGAAGATGACCTGCTGGAGACAAATCCAATATTCTTTTTTTTTTTCCTTAAGTCTTGTATGGGCCAAAGCACAGGTCTCGTGTTCACAACCACTCATCTTGGGTCCCAGAAAAGGGAAGGCAGTGTGGACTGCAGTCTGGAGTGGGAGGCGCTGGGGGGCGACGTGGCGGACAGACTGTGGGGCTTTCTGTGCCACAATATACCTGGATTCTGCAGCAGCCATCTTGATGGAGAAGGGCAAGCCCTTCCTAGGGAGAAAGCAATTTCCTTTCCCTGTGGGATATTGCTCATCCCACTCATCCTCTCTGCAATCCTGCTGCCTCCATCCTGATCTTTTTTTCTTACTTTTATGTAGTTTATTCAGATTTTGTTTTGTTATGTGTTTGTTTTTTCCCTTTCTTTCTTTTCTCCCATCCTGCATCTTAGCCCCTGCTGAGAAAACAGCAACATATGTAGACTCAGGGGGTGTCACAGGCTGCAGGGAACTGCAATACCATATACTCTCCCAGGAAAGTCAAAGAAATACCCTCCAGGTTTCCAGCAGACCCAAAAACCTGGACTCTGCGGGCCCCACCCAATAGCTTACAAGGGGCCTCACCCTACTGAGTATAAGGAAACAATCCAGAACAGACTCAGACTAGTGGTGTGGGGCGAGGAGACACACTAACCACCTTCCCTGAAGGCTGAAAGGTACCTTCCATGGGAGATCCAGGAGTCCCATCCTGCCCAATCCCAACAGAAACCCTCTCAGAAACAGTCAGGTCTATAACTAGTCTTAAGGCAATGACATACAAAGGTGGATCTGGTGTTACCAAGGATATAGCAGCATTAAACAAAAAACTAAATAAAATGGATTTAATTGATATGTACATAACATTTCACCACAAAGAAGAAAAATATACATTCTTCTCAAATGCATATGGACCATTCTCAAAGATAGACCACATGGCAGGACACAAAATAAGCCCTACCATACTCAAGAAAATTGAAATCATATCAAGGATTTTCTCAGACTACAGTGGCCTAAAACCAGAAATCAACTTCTAGGGGAAAAAAACCCCCAAAACATTCAAATACATGGAGACAGAACAACATGTTATTAAATAATGAATGGGTTAACAATGAGATTAAGGAAGAAATAAAAAAAAGTACCTGGAAACAAATGAAAATGAACACACAATAACCCAAAGTCTATGGGACACAGTGAAGGCAGTCCTGAGAGGGAAGTTCATAGCACTACAAGCCTACCTAAAGAAAATTAAAAAATCTCAAATAAACAACCTAACCTTACATACACCTAAAAGAACTAGGAAAACAACAACAAACAAAGACCAGAGGGAGTAAAAAGAAGGACATGATCAAGATTAGAGCAGAAATAAATGACATAGAGACTAAAAAAGCAATTCAAAAGATCGACAAATCCAGGAGCTGGTTCTTTGAAAAGATAAATGGAATTGACAAACCTTTAACCAGACTCATCAAGAAAAAAGCAGAGAGGTTGCACATAAATAAATCAGAAATGAGAGGAGAGAAATAACAACTGATAGCACAGAAATACAAAGGACTGGAAGAAACTACTATGAACAACTATATGCCAAGAAATTGGACAACCTGGGAGAAATTGATAAATTTTAGAAACATACAATCTTCCAAAACTGAATCAGGAAGGAGAAGAAACCCTGAACAGACGAATAACAACTAGTAAAATTGAAGCAGTAATCAAAAAATTCCCAGCACACAAAAACTCTGGACCAGACGGCTTCACAGGAAAACTTTACCAATCAAAGAACTGACACCCATCTTTTTCAAACTATTCCAAAAATTTCAAAAAGAGGGAAGACCTCCAAACTCTCTTTATGAGGCTAGTATTATCTTAGTACCAAAAACCAGGTACAGAAAACAAAGAAAATTATAGGCCAATATCTCTGATGAACATACATGCTAAAACCCTCAACAAAACATTAGCAAATCAGATCCAGCAATATATAAAAATTATAATACACTATGATCAAGTGCATTTTATTCTAGGGATGCAAGAATGGCACAATATTTGCAAATCAGCAAGCATGATACAAAATAGAAACAAAAATCACATGACTATATCAATAAATGTGAACAAAGCATTTGATAAAATTCAGTGTCCATTTATGATAATAACACTCAGCAAAGTGGGAATAGAGAGAGAGCATAACTCAGCATAATAAAGACCATATATGAAAAACCTACTGCCAACATCACACTCAATGGGTAAAAACTAAAAGCATTTCCTTTAAGATCAGGAAAAAGGCAGGGGTGTCTGCTGTCACCACTTTTATTCAACATGGTACTGGAAGTCCTAGCCACAGCTACCAGATAATAAGAAATAAAAGGCATACGAGTACAAAAGAGGAAGTAAAGCTGTTATTATTCGCAGATGACAAGATATTCTACATAGAAAACACTATAGAGTCCACCAAAAAGCATCACCTCATAAATGAATTCGGCAAAGTAGTTGAATACAAACTCAATATTCAGAAATCAGTGGCATTTTTATACACCAATAATGAACTATCAGAAAGAAAAAGCAGGAAAATAATCCCATTTACTATTGCAACAACATAATTAAAGTACCTAAGAATAAATTTAACCAAAGAAGTAAAAGACCTGTACTCAGAAAACTATGGGACACTGAAAAAGAAACTGTGGAAGAATCAAATAAGTGGAAGCAAATAAGTGTTCATAGATTAGAAGAATCAACATCGTTAAAATGTCCATACTACCCAAAGCAATATATAGATTCAATGCAATTCCTATCAGGATACTAATGGCATAATTCACAGATGTAATAACAATATTTCAAAAAATTATATGGAACACAAAAAGACCCTGAATAGCCTCCCAAATCTTAAGAAAAAAGTTGGAGGGATCACAATATCTGATATGCAAACCATACTACAAGTCCACTGTTATCAAAACAGTCTGGTGCTGGTGTAAAAAGAGACACATATATCAATGGAACAGAATAGAGAGTTCAGAAATAAACACAGATCTTTATGGTCAATTAACATTTGACAAAGGAGGCCAGAGCATACAACGCAGTAAAGAAAGTCTCCTCAATAAATGCTGCTAGGAGAACTGAACTTGTACATGCAAAAAAACAACAACAAAAAAACAACAAAAAATGAAACTAGATGTCCATCTTACACCATACACCAATAAACTCAAAATGATAAAAGACTTAAATGTAAGTTGCGATACCATAAAAATCCTTGAGGAAAAGATGGGCAGTAAAATTTTGGAGATACCGCATAGCAATAGTTTTGCTAATATATCTCCTATGACAAGGGAAGTAAAGGAAAATATAAACAAATGGGACTACATCAAATCCAAAAGCTTCTGCACAGCAAAGCAGCCATCATCAAAATGAAAACAGAACCAACTGTACTGGAGAACATATTTGCCAATGATACATTGGACAAGGATTCAATCTAAAAATATATAAAGAACTTGTAAGACTCAAACCAGGAAGACAAATAATCCAATTAAAAATAGGCAAAGAACCTGACTAGTTTTCCAAGGAGGACATACAGATGGCTCACAGACATAAGAAAAAATGCTCAACATCACTTGCCATCAAAGAGATTCAAATTAAAACCACCACGAGATACCACCACATACCTGTCAGAATGGCCATCATTAATAAACCAACAAACAACAAGTGCTGGAGAGGACGTGGAGTAAAGGGAATCCTCGTGCACTATTGCTGGGAAGGCACACTGGTGTAGTCACTGTAGAAAACAGTATGCAATTTCCTCAAAAAACTAAATATTGAATTGTTTTTTTAACCCAGCAATTCCACTGCAAGGCATATACCTGAAGAATCCTGAAACACCAATTTTTTAAAAAATGTATATACCTCTATGTTCATAGCAGTGTTATTTACAATAGCCTAGATTTAGAAACAGCCTAGTATCCATCAGGAGATAAATGGATAAAAAATCCATGGTACATCTATTTAATGCCATACTATGCAGCAGAAAGAAGGAATTCCTACCTTTTGCAATAGCATGGATGAAACTAAAGACTATTATCGTAAGTGAAATAAAGCAGTTGGTGAAATACAATATCCTATAATCTCACTTATAAAAGGAATCTACTGAACAAAATAAACTAATGAGCAAAACAGAACGACAGGCATAGAATCATGGAACAGACTGTCACTTGCAAGAGGAGAGGGAGGAGGTGAGGACTGATTGAAAAAAGATGAAGGGATTTAGTCAAAGAACATATATGAAGGGACCCATGGACATGGACAAAGCTGAGGGGAGTTAGGGAGCATGATAGGTGGAGTTGTGTGAAGGGGAAAAAGTTGGACAACTGTAATAGCATAAACAATAAAATATTTAAAACAATGAGGTGACCTCTGGTCAAGATGGAGGTATAGGTAGATACACTTTGCCTCCTTGCACAACCAAAAGAAGGACAACAACAAATTTAAAAACAAAAAACAGCCAGAACTGTCAGAAAATTGAACTATATGGAAGTCTGGCAACCAAGGAGTTAAATAAGAAACATTCATTCAGACTGGTAGGAAGGGCAGAGGATGCCCAGCAAGACTTCGGCTGGCGGACTGGGCAGTCCCACATTTGTACAGATAAACCAGGAGGAACAACTGGGGAGCAAGACAGACCATGCAACCCAGTGTTCTAGTGCAGGAAAAGAAGGCCTCAAAACCTCTAGCTGTAAAAACCTGTGGGGCTTGCAGTGGCAGGAGAAACTCCAAGCCTCACAGGAGAGTTCATTTGAAAGATTCACAGGGTCCTAGAACATACACAAACCTACTCACCCAGGAATCAGCAGCAGAAGGGCTCAATTTGCTTGTGGGTCACAGGGGAATTGACTGAAAGCCGGTCAAGAGCTGAGAAGGTGACCCCTCCTCCACATACAGCAACACAACCCAGCATTGTGGTTGTGCTGTCCTGGCAAATACCTAAAGCTCTGCCCCTTACAATGTAACATGCCCAAGATAAAAAAAATGTAACATGGCCAAGATAAAAAAAATTGCCCAAATGAAAGAATAGATTAAAGCTCCAAAAGCAGAATTAAGCGATGGAAGAGTTCGCCAACCTAAGATGCAGAGTTCAAAACACTGGTAATCAGGATGGTCACAGAAATGGTTGAGTATGGTCACAAAACAGAGGAAAAAGTGAAGGATATCCAAAATGAAATCAAGAAAAATATATGGGGAACCTATAGGGAAGGGAAGGAAACCTAGACTCAAATCAATGATTTGGAGAAGGAAGAAATTCAACCAGAACAGAATGAAGAAGCAAGAAATTAGGAGAGGGTTAGGAACCTCTGGGATAACTTTAAGTGTTTCAACATCCGAACCACAGGTGTGCCAGAAGGGGAAGAGGAAGAGCAAGAAATTGAAAACTTATTTGAAAAAATAATGAAGGAGAACTTTAACAATCTAGCAAAGGAAATTGACATCCAAGAAGTCTAGGAAGCTCAAAGAGTCTCAAATAAGTCTGACCTAGGAAGCACACACCAAGGCACATCATAATTAAGTTACTCAAGATTAAAGAGAAGGAGAGAATCATAAAAGCAGCAAGAGAAAAGGACACAGTTACCTACAAAGGAATTCTCATGATTGTCAGCTGATCTCTCAAAAGAAACCTTGCAAGCAAGAAGGGGGTGGAAAGAAGTATTTGAAGTCATGAAAAGCAAGGACCTATAACCAAGGCTACTCTATCCAGCAAAGCTATCACTTAGAATGGAAGGACAGATAAAGTGCTTTCCAGATAAGGTCAAGTTAAAGGACTTCATCATCACTACACCCTTATTATATGAAATGTTTATCTAAGAAAAAGGGGAAAAATATAAAAAATATGAACAGTAAAAATGACAACAAACTCACAGCTATCAACCGAATCCCCAAAAAACAATAAAAACAAAAACAAACTAGGCAAACAACTAGAACAGGAATAGAATCACAGAAATGGAAATCACATGGAGGGTATCAGCAGGGAGGGAGAGGGGAAAGAATGGGGGGAAAGTACAGGGAATAGGAAGCATAAATGGTAGGCACAAAAATGGAAAATCCAAAGAACTTATATGTACGACCCATAGACATGAAATAAGGGGGGAAAGAAGGCTAGTGGGAGGAGGGGGGTGCAGGGCAGAGGGGAATAAAGGGGAGAAAAAATGGGTAACTGTAATAGCATAATCAATAAAATATATATTAAAAATAAGTGAAATAAAACTTAGGCAAGTAAAAGGTTATTGTAAAAGTGAAAAAATATTTAATATTTAATTTGATTTTAATTGTATATTTTTCCATTACCATATATCCTTGTTATATATCACCCCCTGCAATCACCACACTGTTGTCCATGTCTGTTGGGAACTGCCCTGCCTAGTTTCAGAAGCTGTAACCCCCCATGGCTAAGGCTGAGTAAAAAGACCTTGGAACTATAAGCCACTAAGGAGATAAAACATATCCTCCCAGCAGGGGCACAGCCTCTGCCCCCTTTACTTCACCCTGCTTGGCCCTTGGCAGATGACTGGCTAGCCAACGACGGGTAAGATTCCTCAAGGGAGGGGTGACCTAAGACAGGCACAGTCTCGAAGGGGCCATCAGGGAAGGACTTGTGGGACTATACAAAAGGGATGGTGGACCCTCACCCCTGGGCATTGTCAAAGCCTGAGTCCTCATTCTATCTGTAAAAAGTCTCCTAATCTCTTGGCTGCCCGAGTCCCCTGCTGCATTTAAGCCTAAAACAATGCCGAAGGTGTGTGAGGCCCTGTGCTAGAACAGCCAGCTCCCCAGGGTGATCAGACCTAAGAAAGAATGCATAAAATCCTGTGAAACCTGCTTTGCTAAGAATACCCTCAATTTAAATGATAAGGGTCCAAGCATAAAATGAATTTGTTTCCCAAAGTTTTATGGCCCTTTGGCATCACTCTATTTGAGCCTGAATCAGAATAAGCCCTCATAGTTCTTTGAATGTCATCTATTTTTAGATCACTACTGTCTGACAAAGATTGATGAGCTTTACATATAAGCCCTGTATTCCTATGCAAATTAAACCCAATAAAAGCCCATTGAGGAATAGGCTCAAGGTCCTGCTCCTCTGAGAGATTGGCCACCTCTCCTCACAAAGCAGATCAAGTCTTGGTAGACTTATTCTCATCTGCAGTGGAGGGAGCTCTGTAGGTGGAGCCCCCCAACATGTCCTTGAGTGCTTTGTCCTTTTTGCTCAATTCCTCCACCCCCAAACTCCACACCAGAGCTGTCAGCCTCCTCTCTATGAATCTGTCTTGATTTAGCTGTTAGTTCAGTTTGTTCCTTCGCTTCCACATATTAAGTGAAATCGTATGGCATTTTTCTTTCTCTGACTGGCTTATTTCACTTAGCATAATGTTATCCTGGTCCATCTATTCTATGGCAAAGGGTAAAATTTTCTTCCTTTTTATAGTCAAATAGTGTTTCACTGTGTATATGTCCAATAGTTGTTTTATCCACTTAACAGCTGATGGACACTTAGGCTGCTTCCAGATCTTGGCAACTGTAAATAATGCTGCAATGAATATAGGGGTGCTTACATTTTTTCAAATTAGTGTTTACAGTTTCTTGGAATAAATTCCAAGAAGTGGATCACTGCTTTATAAGGCAGTTCCATTTTTAATTCTTTGAGGAATCCCCATACTGCTTTCCACAATGGCTGAACTAATCTGAATTCCCACAAACAGTGCAAAAGGGTTCCTCTATCTTCACATCCTCACCAGCACTTGTTGTTTGTTGATCTATAGATGATAGCTATTCTGACAGGTGTGAGGTGATACTCATTGTGATTTTAATTTGCATCTCTTTGATGGTTAGTGATGTTGATCATCTTTTCATCTATTGGCCATCTGTATGTCCTATTTGGAGAATTGTCTATTCAGTTCCTTAGCCCATTTTTTAGTTGGATTTTTTGGGGGTGTTGAGTTTTATATGTTCTTTATAAATTTTGGATATTAACCCTTATCAAATGTATTAGCAAATATGTTCTCCCATTCAGTGGGTGTCTTCTAATTTTGGTAATTATTTCCTTTGCTGCAAAAAAGATTTTTAGTTTAATATAGTCCCATTTGTTTATTTTTTCTTTTGTTTCCCTTGCCTCAGGAGCTATATCAGAAAAAAAAATATTGCTAAGAGCAAAATTTGAGATTTTATGTCTATATTTCCTTCTAGGATTTATATGGTTTCAAGTCTAACATTTAAGTCCATAATCCACTTTGAATTTATTCTTGTGTGCGTTATAAGAAGGTGGTCTAGTTTAATGTTCTGCACATATCTGTACAATTTTTCCAACACCAGCTATTGAATAAACTATCTTTAGCCCATTGTATGTGCTTGCTTCTTCTTGAAAATATTAATGGACTATAAAAGTGTGGGTTTACTTCTGGGCTCTTTATTATGTTCCATTGGTCTACATGTCTGTTTTTATGCCAGTACCACCCCGTTTTGATGACTATGGCGTTATGGTATAGTGTGATATTATGCAGCATGATTTCTCCAACTTTGTTCTTTCTGAAGAGCAGTGTTGTTATTCAGGGCTTTTGGGGTTTCATATAAATATTTGAAATATTTGTTCTAGTTCTGTGAAATATGTTATTGGTATCTTGATAGGAATTGTGTTTAATCTACAGATTGCTTTGGGTAGTATGAACATTTTAATGTTGTTAATTCTTCCCATCCATATAAACTGTATGTGTTCCCTCTTATTTGTATCTTCTTTATTTCTTTCTTCAGTGTCTTACAATTTTCCGAGGACAGGTCTTTTATATCCTTGGTTAGATTTATTCCTAGGTATTTTTATTCTTTTTGAAGAAATTGTAAATAGTATTGTCTCCTTAATTCCCCTTTCTGATAGCTCATTATTGCCATATAAAATGCAACTGATTTCTGGATATTAACTTTTTTCTTGCTACTTTACTGAATCCACTTACCAATTCTACTAGTTTCTTGGTTGAATTTTTAGGGTTCTCTATATACTACATAATGTCATCTGCAAATAATGACAATTTTACTTCTTTCTTTACAATTTGGATGCTTTTTATTTCATTTCTTTGTTTGACTTCTATAGCTAGACTTCCAGTACTATGTTGAATAAGAGAGGTGAAAGTGGACATCCCTGTTTTGTTCCTGATCTTAAAGGGAACACTTGGGGAACAGTTTTTCCCCACTGAGTAAGAGGCTGGCAGTGGGTTTGTCATATATGGTCTTTGATCATGGTGTACGATCTTTTAGATGCATTGTTGTATTCAGTTTGCTAGTATTTTGTTGACAATTTTAGCATCTACCTTTATCAGGGATATTGCTTGTAATTTTCTTTCTTTGTAGTGTTTTTATCTGGTTTTGGAATTAGGATTCATAAAATGAGTTTGGGAGTCTCCCTTCCTCTTGAATTTTTTGGAATAGTTTGAGAAGGAGAGGTGTAAGTTCATCTTTAAATGATTGGTAAAATTCACGTTTGAAGCCATCCAGTCCAGGGCTTTTGTTTCTTGGTAGTTATTTTTACTACCGCTTCACTTTTATTAGGCGTAATCTGTCTGTTCAGATTCTCTGATTCTTCCTGATTTAGTTTTGGAAGGTTGTTTGTTTCTAGGAATTTTTCCATTTCATTTATGTTGTCCAATTTGTTGGCACTGAAGACAATAATGTTCATAACATTTTCTTACAATCTTTTGTATTTCTTTGGTATCAGTTATTATTTCTCCTCTTTCATTTCTGATTTTATTTCTTTGGGTCCTCTCTCTTTGTTTCTTGATGAGTCTGGTTAAAAGTTTGTCAATCTTGTTTATCTTTCCAAAGTACCAGCTCTTGGATTCATCAATATTTTGTATTATTTTTTAAAACTCTATTTTTTGTTTATTTCTGCTTTGATCTTTATTATTTCCTTCCTTCCACTCACTGTGAGCTCTGTTCTTTTTAAAGTTCCATTAAGTATAAAGTTAGATATTTTTTTAGCTTTTTCTTGTTTCTAGAGATAAGCCTGTAATGCTATGAATTTCCCCTCTTAGGATAGCTTTCCCAGTGTCCCACAGATTTTGCATTGTTGTGTCCTCATTTTCATTTGCTTCAAGTTATATCTTTTGATTTCTTCCTTTACCTCATTGTTGACTAATTTATTGTTTAACAACAAGTTATTTAGCTTCCATGTCTTTGTGTATTTTTCAGTTTTCTTTTTTGACTGATTTCTAGTTTCATAGCATTATGGTCAGAGAAGATGCTTGATATGATTTCCATTTTCTTAAACTTATTAAGATTTGTTTTGTGTCCTAACATATAGTGTATCCTAGAAAATATTCCATGTGTACTTGAAAAGAATACATATTCTACTGCTTTGGGATAAAATGCTTTGACGATATCAATTAAATACATTTGATCTAGTGTGCATTTAAGGCTACTGTGTCCTTGTTGATTTTCTGTCTGGAAGATCTACCCACTGAACTCAGTAGGGTGTTAAAATCCCCTAAGTATTTCTGTTGATCTCTCCCTTTATGTCCATCACAATTTGTTTAATATGTTTAGGTGCTCCTCTGTTGGGTGCATAAATGTTTACTAGGGTTACTTACATTCTCTTGTTGTAATCTTCTATCATTACGTAGTGTGCTTCTTTGTCTCTTACTATAACCTTTGTTTTAAAGTCTATTTTGTCAGATATAAGTATTGCCATCCAGCTTTTTATCCCTTTTCACGAAATATCATTTCTGATCCCTTTACTTTTAGTCTGTGTGCCTTTTAATCTCAGGTGGGTATCTTGGAGACAGCATATATATGGATCTTGTTGTCTTACCCATCTAAGTACTGTATGTTTTTTGATTGGAGCATTAAGCCATGTACATTTGATAGATACATATTTATTGCCATTTTACTTTTTAACTATTTTCCTCTGTTTTTTCTTCTTTTCTTCTTTGAGCAAGCCCTTTAACATTTGTTGCAATACTAGTTTGGTGTTAACAAACTCCTTTAGCTTTTTCTTGTCTGGGAAGCTCTTAACTTCTCCTTCAATTTTAATTGATAGCCTTTCTGGGTAAAGTAGCCTTGGTTGTTAGGTCTTGCTGTTCATCACCTTGAATATCTCATGCCAATCCCTTCTGGCATGAAATGTGCCTGTTGAGGAATCAGCTACAGTCTATTGGGAGCTCCCTTTTAGGTAACTAACTGCTTTTTCTTGTGGCTTTTAATTATGATGTGCCTTGGTGTAGATCTCTTTAGGCCCATCTTGTTTGGGACTCTGCACTTCCTGGGCTTGTGTGTCTTTTTCTTTCACCAGGTTATGGAAGTTTTCTATCATTATTTCCTCAAATAGGTTTTCAATCCCTTGCTCACTCTCTTCTCCTTGTGGTATTCCTATGCTGCAAAAGTTGTTACACTTCATGTTGTCCATAGGTTTCTTAAACTCTCCTAATTTTTGAAAATTGTTTCCTTTATGCTGCTCTGCTTGGGTGTTTTTTTCTACCTTGTCTTCCAAATTGGTGATTCAGTTCTCTGCTTCATCTAACCTACTGTTTATTCCTTGTGGTGTATTATTTATTTTAGATATTGCATGCTTTATTTCTGACCGGTCCTTTTTTATGGTTCCTATGTCTTTTTCATGCTCTGAATTTCCTTATAATCATTACTCTAAATCTGTATCTAATAAATTGCTTGCTTCCATTTTGTTTTTAGTTCTTCTTCTGGAGAATTCTCTAGTTCTTTTTTTCGGGTCCTGTTTCTTTCTTTTTCCATTTTGGCTCCTTCTTTGTGTTTGTTTCTATGTTTTAAGTAGATATGCAAAGAGTCTGGTTCAGACCTGTGTTGGACGCAACCTGTTTGTAGCTATCAGGAATCCATAGTTTGTGGCTCCCTCTGCTGGGCCAGTCTCGTTATAGTGGTGTTTCTTCTGTCTGTCCTTGGTTACAAGGCTTCTCTCCAGCTACTGTTCAGTTGGTTATTCAGGATGACTTTTCTATGATTTAGTTGTAATCCCAGTTTGGTCCTGAAAGGAGGTTAATGTAGCTTCCACCTACTCCCTTGCCATCTTGGCAAAATATTTATTATTGAAAAGTTCTTTGGACTACTATGAGATCTTTATAATTTTCTACAACACTGAATTTCTTCCACCATTATTTGGCTATTTTAATTTTTATTGAAATAAAATTGATACTCTTTGTCATATATATAAAAATGACATATTTTATAGCTTGTTTAGGAATGTCTCATTTACTTAGTGATCTCAATTCCCTCAGTGTATAGTGGTAGTTGGTTATTCTGTATCCTGGACACTGAAGTAACTACTGCCCCATCTGTGAGAAAATTGAATTATTTTTCATGAAATTTTAGTAGACTTTTCTCACAGTTCACTTTCTGAAATAAATGTCATGAATATCTGTCATTCGAGCAGGTGCCATTAATCAAGTTGAAGGGAATATAGTTTCAATCAGAAACTCCTAGAGGTAGGATTCTTTAATATTGTTACATGGTCACTACCTGTTCCCACATTGACTTCTTATAGGTTTATATTCCTCAGAATAGTCAGCCCTGAAAATTCTTTATGTGTGTGGTAATGTACTTCTTGTACGGTTGCATGCCTGCTGGTATTCAGGGTGGAACCTGAAATATGTTTAGAAAAGTATGTGAAGAAAATGACGTTAAGGAAATCAGTAAAGGAGAAATTAGCTATTTAATTGGGCCTTCCAGAAAGACTAGTATCTTTCTCCTTTCCTAACCTTAAAGAAAACAGAACATCATTGCCGTTAACATGAAAAATGCACATCTGCAACTGTCATCAATGTGATGCTCCTGTGGACTATCAGTCCTCCATGTTATTCTTTTCACTGGTGTCCCTGGTCACTGGCCCCATCTTTCCAGAAGCAAGACTGAGGAGAGGAGGAGTATGTATCTATCTTGGCCCCTAACCCCTCAATTGTTGACTCTAAGGTGAATGGTTTGTTATGTTGTTTTTGTTGTTGCTTAGTCAGTTCTTTATCTGATTTTCCTATTTGCTTATTTTTTTGCATATCCCTTTGCAAAGTCCTTTGAAAGATTCCTTTCAAAATGACCTGCTGTCGCTTGCCTATCAAATGGCAAGTCTAAGTGCTCTGACTGTACTTCTAGGTGCTAGCAAATGAGGAATGGACAGCAATGTGATTTAGGGCTGAACTTTAGGAAGTAGGACAAGTCTGGGATCAACCAGTGCTGACTTATGAGGAAAAAAAAGCATGGATAAAAGATAGTCAAAAAGTTTCCAATTATCAGGCTTCATAAATATTTGGGATCCCTTATATGGTCAATAAGTAGATGCGAAGGACAGGTAGTTTAAGAAGACAAGTTTACCTGTAACCTTTATCTTTATCTAGCAGAGTAGGCCTTCTCCCTAACGTCATGGTTGTTGGTTTTAAAAATGTTTCCTCCTGTGTAAAACATGATAGAAGAGGATGAGATTTGAACCCATGTGTGCAAAATATAATGTATTAGCAGTCCATTGCCTTAACACTCAGCCACCTCATGTAGCCACTATGGAAAACAGTATGGAATTTCCTCAAAAATCTAAAAATAGAACAACCTTTTGACCAGGCAATTCCACTGCTGGGAGTATACCCTAAGAATCCTGAAACACCAATTCAAAAAAACCTGTGCACCCCAGTGCTCATAGCAGCACAATTTATAATTGTGAAGTGCCCATCAGTAAATGAGTGGATCAAAAAACTATGGTACATTTACACAATGGAATACTACACAGCAGAAAGAAAGAAGGAGTTTCTACTCTGCTCAACAGCGTGGATGGAACTGGAGAGCATTATGTTAAGTGAAATAGGCCAGATAGTGAAAGACAAATGCGACATGATCTCACTTATAAGTGGAACCTAATCAACAAAACAAACAAGCAAGCAAAATATACCCAGAGACACTGAAATAAAAACAAACTGACAATAACCAGAAGGGAGTGGGGAGGGGGATAATGGGGAAAAGAATGGGGAAGGGTCATCAAGGAACATATATAAAGGATCCATGGACAAAGCCAAGGAGGGGTAGGATTGAGGGTGGGGATGGGTGGGGCAGAGGAGAGCGGTTGGGAAAAAACAGAGACAACTGTACTTAAACAACAATTTTTTAAAAGTTTCCTTGGCTCTAGTGCTAACTTACTAAGGAAAGGACTAAGTGTACTTTTGAATAGACATGCATATTTGTGGTAGATCCTGAAACACACCTGCTAAAGTATGTTCTTAAAAATACTAGATATTTCAGAAGGGAGGCTGAAATTTTCCGTAACTGCCATAACTTGTTTTGATGATATAATGCCAGTTATACAAAACTAGTAACTAATTTTTTTACTTGCCTCCTGGAAATCCGAGTAACACATATGAGGGAATATATTACTAAAATATAATACATTGTCTTATGTTAGTTAAATGAGACAAAGAACAAACTAGAGGCCAAAAATTTTAAAAATGTTGTTGGTACACATGGAATATGATATGAATAGGACTTATGAAAATGGGGATTATGACGCAATTTTTCTGATTATTTTAGTTCATTACTGGTAAGTAAAGAAATAATGCTTTGTTGTCTCCACATTTCAGAATGTCTTGTTTTTGCCACTGTCCACAGCAAGTGGAACTAGAACTAGGATCAGGACTCAGGAGACTTTGTTCTGGTCCCAACTCAGGCACTCACTAGCTGGACAGACAACTTATATTTTCCAGATCTTACTTTCTCATCTGTAAAGTTAAGAGGTTATAGGTCAAGATGCCAAATGGATCAATTTCAGAGGATTTACCAACTCCCTAAATTAAAAAAAAATGCACATGTATATATTCCAGGAAAATAGGCCAAAATTTAATCTGATTTGTTATCATCAGATTCACAAAGAAGTTTATGACTAAGTCTAAGAACTACAGAACTGGATGCTTTCTAAGGTTCTTTTTTCACCATTTACATATTACTAAATTTTGTCAAGTACAATTTTTATACATTTACTACCTGAAAACTCATGTGTTAACATATTTGCACATTCATACAAATGTATACAAATACATAAAAACCTTAACATTTTTATTCTAACTACAAATCAGTTGTCAGAGTTAGAAACAACTTTTTAAATGTAAAAAAAAATTGACAATACTTACATATTACCTTTCAATGTTGGGAGACATTTTAGTATAAGTAAAATCTTATTCTAAACTAGAGATGTCATCATGTTTTGACTGGGATTTGTAAGAGCTCAGAATCCCATTAAAAATTCAAGGCTTATGAAAAAAGTGTGTTTGTCTACTACTGAAGATGGGCCATCTTAATGAATTTCTTCACACATTCAACACATTTATTAAATGCTCATTATTTAACAGACACTATGCTAGATGGTAATTTTGCTGTGATGATTGAAACACTCTCTACCTTCAGTCAAGTAAGACACATGACTCTACTTAAAACATTAATTAACTTTCATGAAAGAAACTGAAAGAGACCCGCAAATCATAAATGAAAAACTATTCTCTACTTGATAACATTAGACTATGTTCTTTTTTTTTCTTCCTTCTTGATTGGACCTCGGGTGGAAAAAACAGAATTGGAGTTACTGTAACATTTAGTTTATAGCACGTGTTCATCATTGTCCATGTATTCATGTATGCTTGCTTTTATTAATTTACTTTTACACACACAATAAACATTCACAAACCTCCTAATGAGAGAAAAGCTAAGATCACAGCTTAACTAGGGTTAAAATCATGCTGCCACCCCTCCGCCCCAACTCAACACTCATTGCCTTGGCTCTCCCAAAATGTGCAAGCAGGGCGGTAATAAAGGAATAGATAAATTGACTGCATTTCTCAGAAGACCCAGAACAGACCCATGTGTATGGTCTTTGGTGTATAATAATGTCACAGATCAGGAGAAACTTATGGATTAATCAGTTAATAGAACTAGAAATAGTACCCTTATAGACAAAAGCCAACAGTGAATCCCTACTTCACACTATGTACAAAATTCACTCTTGGTGGATTAAGAGTAAAAATATCCAAAATAAAGTTTTTACATGTAGTAGAAAACATAGGTGAATATCTTATAGGCATTGGGGTAGAAAAGTATTTCTTAAGTAATAGACCAAAAACCCCTGATTATTTAAAAAACAAACAATGTGAATATTTAAAGTTAAGAGTTATATTCATAGAAGACATCTTAAAGACATGTCACAAAGTAGAAGAATATATTAACTACATCACCAGTAAAGAATTAGTAACAAGAATATATAAAAGAAATAGAAAAGTATATAAAAGCACAAACCAGCAGAAAAATACAACAGCTGTTTCACAGAAAAATAAACATATATGAACAATTACAAGATATTCAACAATTTAATCAATTAAATACAAACAATGACTACAATTAGAAACTCTTTTACTATATTCCATTGGTAAAAGATTAAATGTCTTATACGCAAAGTGTCAGAGGTAATATGGATACACAACTTCTGTACTACTTGTTGGAGTATAAAATGGAATGGTTGAGTTTGTTTGAAAACTGTTTGACAGTATCTCTTGAAGTTGAACATCTTTATACTTAATGATCCAGAAATTCCACGTCTAGCTATACACCAAAGAGAAGTCTTTGCCGCCTAATGGGAAATGTGTGTATCTTAATAGCAGCTGTGATGATCATAGGGGAAACCTGGAAACAACTCAAATACTTATCAGTGGCAGAGTGAATTAATACTGTGATAATATTTAGGCAATGGAATATCACCCTACAATCTAAACAAATGAACTGCAGCAATACAAAAAATATAATGGAATCTTAGCAGTATATTAAATGTAAAAGCATATCTACAAAGATTTCATCAGCATAACTTTTTATAACATTCTACACAGATTAAATTAAAATAGTATATTTGAGTAAAATAAACAAGCACATAGGCCATATAAAAAGCAAGGAAATGATGAATACACATGCAATGGTCAGTTTTCAGCTCTAAATCTTGTAATAAAAAAAGGAAGAAAGGAAGGGAAGAAGGTAGAAAGTTAATAATTGCCTTTCATACATTTGAATTATGGGTGACACTCATTTCACTTCCTTTTCTATGCGCACATAACACTGACAGATAATAGCAAGCTTGTTAAAAATGCCTATCTGCAACTTAAGATTCATTTTAAATGGTTGGTATAAATGGATTTGTTTCCATATATGTTGGTAATACTGAAGCAAGAAAAGGTTAAATGACTTGTTCGCTGGGGAAAAAAAAAACAGTTGTCATGCATGTGCCAAAAACAGAGGTTCTGATTTCCAGTTTTATGATGTCAACAGAAGACAGAATGTTCACTTTATTTGACTGATATAAAATTCAACTTCTCTGAGAACTCTATTATTTTAAACTACTGTGTAAGTACATGTAATTATAAGCTTCTGGAAAGATGTACTGTTTATTTTATCATTTGTAATAGCAAATAGAAAAGCTCAAGTGGAGTATTTACCCAACAGGGACACTAACAGCCTTCAGAGTCATTATGACTATTTGTGAAGCTTTGTTTAGATATCTTTAAGATCAATGACCCATTAGTGCAATTACAGTCTAAGATGATTTGTGCCACCAGACCCTGTTCTTGCTACCAGAAAGTGATATTGATGATATAAACATGCCTCACATTATAAAAATGCATCTTTTCTCTGAAAAAGTTGCTGAAATAGAACTGTATAGTATAAAAATTCTGTTTTCAGTGAATGATATAGTCATTTTGGTTTTGTGATTTCCTGCCATACAATTATACATTATATTCTCCAAAAGCTCAATGAAATGACCATGTTTATTTTTTGTTATTATTTTTATGAGTTTAAAAATATTCATAGTTTCTGTCTCTCCTTCCCATTCTACACAGTCTCACATATTCTCATATTCCTACCACCCATACATGCTCAGTCATACATAATGCCATGTAATCTATACACAGAAGAAAACCCACATAGATTAGTTGCTATGTAACTACAGATTCAAGAGACTTGAAAGGACCTTAGAGATAGAAACCAACTATTCAAATAATCCCAACTAATACTAGAATCCCTTATTAGGGAGTAGTCTTCAATTTGGGAATTGGAGGTAGGGATGGGAAAAGATATTATGGACTCTCTTGAGAATCTAATGAAGTCATAGTGTTATTTCAAGAGAAACACACTTGTGTGTAATTATTCATGACATTTTTTGCCTTTGAAATTGAGTTACTTCACATATTGCAAAGGATTATATGACTTTTTTTTGTAAACATTAATGGCTACTTCCTGGAAAAAATAATTCCAAATTAACTGAATCATATAGAAAGAAAACTCTGTGTCTGCTTAAAACATATTTTAATAAAAAGGTTGCTTTATTTGGTTTAGAAGAAATTAAAATTTGAAGGTATCTTTTACATGGAAATATTAATGGCATTTTTAGTGCTCAATCAATTTTGAGTCACTGGCTGTTCAAAATTGTAGTTCACATCGTTTCAGTAGCAAACAGAATTAAATTCCCTATCAGAGCAGAGTACACTTATGTCAAGACGCCTGACTTTTCTGCAAGATACTTCAAGTTGAATTCAGGTTCTACTAAAAGTCAATGAAGTTATTTTTGGAAAGGTTGGCATCAACAATACAGCCTGTGTCAGCAAGGAAGACGTTTGAATACTGTTTCAATTTTAAATCATCTAAGCAGAAGTAACACTTAAAAGAGTTTTATAGTCTTTCCCATTGTAGATACTTCCCATGGATAAATTGACAAGGCTTTCTCCTTTTCAACCCCCTTTCCCTCACAGATATCCATCTTTCAGGACTGAACACACACTTTGAGTTCTAATGTCTCCCTCCAAAATAGCAGTTGTTTCCAGCAGCTACCATACAAGATCAGCAAATCTGGAATCTAGCCACTAGTCTTCCAACATCTGCAAGAAAGAGAAGCCACTGATAAACTTCTCTTGTTAAATTGTTCAAAGATACAGCAATCCTTTACTTAAAAAATAAATAATTAAAGTAAAATTTCCTACCTGAGTTCACCCAAACACATTAACACAAATGTTTCTTGGAAAACCGAGAAACATTTGACAGTAAAAAGAACACATTTTGTTCCATTTTTAAATAAAAACTTGAAAATACAGGTTCCAGGCTCTGGCTGTAAAATTACCAGACCACTTTTCACAGAGCAGGCAAGGCATCTTTTAATATAATTTTCAGAGTCTTTGCCACTAATGCATGCTGAAAGTTTTAAGTATCTATGAAAAGCAGAA
Organism: Phyllostomus hastatus; assembly: GCF_019186645.2. Classification (NCBI taxonomy): domain Eukaryota; kingdom Metazoa; phylum Chordata; class Mammalia; order Chiroptera; family Phyllostomidae; genus Phyllostomus; species Phyllostomus hastatus. The sequence goes on from NW_025333880.1 coordinate 3,741,362, forward strand.
CCTCTGTCTTCACCAGAGTAATCAAGCTGGATGTTGGACCCAGAAACTCCATATGTACTTCACATGCACATATAGTATCAAAATTATTCTTCCACTTGGAGTTTTGTTTAACAAAACTACTTTTCACTGTTAGAACAACCTGGCCCTTAAAGTGTCCATGGGGTGTGCATGCTCGCTCGCTCTCTCTGTCATTCTCTCCCCCTCTTTCTGATGCACATAATAGGTCATAAGCATTCACATGATAGATAAGAATCAGAGTTTTACTGAAACAATCATATTTTTCATCAAATTTCATGCTGAGTGGGAATAGCACAGCTGTTATTTTGACTATAACTGGCTTCAAAACATCAGCAAAATGTCAGAGTTCAGAAGTAGGTTATATCAAGTGAACACAGCCGCTCTTTTATTTTTGTGTTGCTGTTGTTCTGAGCCATGAACCAGTTCAAACATTTCTATGATACATTATTTAATCAGGTTTTCTCCATGGTACCTTTGCTGGGAAATGTCTCAAGACATGTTGGGGCAAATGCAAGTTGTGGTAAATTTTTACTCATTTAAAATTGGACTTTTTCTCCAGAAAATGAAAATTCTATATTGTATGGTATATTTTCAGGAATCTGAAAAATAAGCTTTTTTGACTTCTTGCTGGCAGCAAACCTAGCACACAAGAAACAGTCCAGCTTTTGTGACCAATCACATTTAGCAATGCAAATAAAATCAAAGGAAATGTTAAGAGCCATCAAACTTTCCCTTTTTTGTCATCTCCCAGCTTAAGCTAAGTTCAATATGCATAGAAAGAGATATACATAAACATAATACCTGATACATTACTGTTAATTGTGATGACTGCAATGCTATTCCAGATGTCACTATACAAAGAGTGGATGCTAATTTTACATGACAGATCCATGCCACTCTGTTCACGTTTAAAGTAAAACACTAAAAACATATTTTGCTATAATTTTTGTATACAAAGGAAAGAAAAAAATAATACAAATATATATCTATGCTTTATATACACATATATTTGCTCATATGTGTGTGTGTGTGTGTGTGTGTGTGTGTGTATTTGCTTGTACTTCGCCTACAACATGAAGCCTCTATATTACCTTAAGTTAAAAACTCTTGCTCTTAGAGAGTTGTTCTACCTGAAACAAAGAACAAAAGGTCACAAAACTATGACAGGAGCAGAATATTACAACCTTTTTTTAGAATAGGTACTATACACTTAAACATTGCATAAAGGCTGAAAGAGGTAATAGCATTAAAAAAGAGGAAGCAGACGATAGCTACTGCAACTCAGAAATGAACTCACAGCATAAATAGGGATAATTTGTGACAACAAAAACCATAAAAGTGGAGGGAGTAAAGATCCGAATTTGCAAAGGGGGATGAAGATTAGCTGCGTTCAGAAGAACACGGAATACTGTATATATGAAAGTTTATTTTACATAAACCTAATGGTAATTACACACACACACAAAGATATATAACTTTAAAAAAGACAATACAGAGGGAAAAAGTATAGAATACTACCAAACAAAAACAAAAGACAGAAATACAAAAGGAAAAAAAACAATGAATGCACAGAGCTACCAGAAAACAAAAGATAAAATAGCTATAAGAAATCTTTATACATCGATAATTACCCTAAATGTAAAAGAACTGAATCCACCAATAAAAAGGCACAGAGTGGAAGATGGGATCCAAAAGCAAAACTCATCATCTGCTGCCTTCAGGAGACACATCAAAGCTGCAAAGACAAAGGTAGACTCAAAGTGAAAGGATGGAAAACAATTCTCCAAGCAAATGGCATCCACAGAAAAGCAGGTGTAGCCATACTTGTATCAGACAAAATAGATTTCAAGGTAAAACAGGTTAACAACAAGAGACAAAGATGATCATTTTATAATGATAAAGGGTACAGTACATCAAAAAACATAACACTTCTCAATGTACATGCACCCACTCAAGGAGCTGAAATATATCAAGAACTACTAACAGACTAAAGGGAGAAACTGACAAAAAAACTAAACCATAGTAGGGGACCTAACACGCAATGACAGTTCTAGATAGATCATACAAACAGAAAATCAATAAAGAAATATCGACCTTAAATGACACATTAGATCAAATGGTCAAAATTGACATTTACAGAGTCTTTCAAACCCGAACCTCAGATTACACATTATTTTCTAGTGCACATAAAACAGTCTCAAGGATAGGCCACATGTCAGGACACAAAACTAGCCTTAACAAATTTAAGAAGACTGAAATCATACCAAGCATATTCTCTGACCACAATGTTTTCAAAATAGAAACCAAGCAAAAAAGAAGCAAAAAACCCCACAAATACATGGAGTTAACAAAGCACTCTGAAAAACTGACTGGGTCAAGGAACAAATAGAAGGCGAAATCAAAAGTTATATAGAGACAAATGAGAATGACAATACAACATAAAAAACTGTTGGGATACAGCAAAAGCAATATTATAACAGGTCTATCTAAAGAAACAAGAAAAATTCCAAGTAAATACCCCAACATTCTATCTCAAAGAGGTAGAAAAACAAGGACAAAAACAGCCCAAAGTCAGCAGAAAAATAGAAGAAAAATTAGAGCAGAATTAAGTGAAAGAAAGAACAAAAAAGACTGTGCAAAAAATTAATGCAACACAGAGCTGATTCTTTGAAAAGATTAATAAATTTGACAAACTTCTGCCTAAACTCACTATGAAGAAAAGAGAAAGAACTCAAACAAAATCAGAAATTAGAAAAAAGGTTACAGACTGATCGACAGTGGGGAAATTGAAACAACCATCAAAAACTTCTAAAAAGTAAACGTCCAAGACCAAACATTTACTGAAGATTTGATATTTATCTTTCCCAACCTCTTCCAAAAATGTTGAAGAGGCAATACTTGATAACACATGCTACAAGGGCAACATAAACCTGATACCAAAAACTGGTAAGGATAACACACAAAAAAGAAAACTACAGACCAATATCTCTGATGGATACATATGCAAAAGTCCTACACAAAGTATTAGCAAATCAAATACAATAATACATTTAAAAATAATACACCATTTTCAAGTGGGGTTCAGTCCAGGCATTCAAGGATAGTTCAACATATGCATATCAATCAACATAATACACCACATTACCAAAATAAAGAATAAAAAAATCATATGATCGTATCAGCCCTGGGTGGTGTGGCTCAGTGGATTGACTGTGGGCCTACAAACCAAACAGTTGCTGGTTAGATCCCCAGTCAGGGCATACACCTAGGTTGTGTGCCAGATCCCCACTAGAGGGCACATGAGAGGCAACCACACATTGATGTTTCTCTCCCTCTCTTTCTTCCTCCCTTTCCCTCTCTAGAAATAAATGAATAAAATCTTTTAAAAAATAAAAATCATATGATCATGCCAATAGATGCAGAAAAAGCATTTGATAAGATACAACATCCATTTATGGTTAAAACAGTAAAATGGGTATAGAAGAAAAGTACCTCAACATAATAAAGGTCATATATGACAAACTTTCAGCTAATTATCATACTCAATGGTGAAAAACTAAAAACTTTCTCTCTAAGATCAGCAACAAGACAAAGATGTCCACTCTCATCAGTCCTATTCAACATATAACTGGAAGTCCTAGCCAGAGCAGTAAGGCACGAGAAAGAAATAAAAGGCATCCAATTTGGGAAGAAAGACATGAAAGTATCACTTTTTGTAGGTTACATGATTCTTTATGTAGAAAACCCCATGCCCTATCCAGGGGGTTCAGCTGGTTGGAGCATAATTCTGTACAAAAAAGGTTGCAGGTTCAATTCCCAGTCAGGGCACATACCTTGGTTGTGGGATTGATCCTTGGTTGGGGCACATATGGGGGGCAACCAACTATTGTTTCTTTCTCACATCACTGGTTTCTCTCTCTCTCCTCTCTAAAATCAATAAATTTATCCTCAGGTGAAGATTTTTTAAAAAAAGAAAAGAAAACCTCAAAGATTCCACCAAAAACCTATTATAAACAATAAATAAATACATATAGTAAAGTTGCAGTATACAAAATCAATGTACAAACATTCACTGTATTCCTATACACTGACAAAATTTCATCAAAAGAAATGAAAAGAAACAATTCCTTTTGCAATTGCAACAAAAAGAATAAAATACCTAGGAATAACCTTAACAAAGGATGTGAAGGACCTATATCCTAAAAACCACACAGCATCATTAAAAGAGATGGAAAAAGAAACATCAAAATTGAAAAATATTCTGTGTTCATGAATCCCAGAATGTTATTTAAAATCCAAATGATGTTATTTAAAGAAATAGAACAAAAAATGCTCCCACCAGATTTGTATAGAATCACAAAAGACCCCAAATAGACAAAGCAAACCTGAGAACAGAGAACAAATCTGGAGGTATCACACTGCTTTACTCCTGACTACAAATTATACTACAAAGTGACAATAATCCAAACAGCATGGTATTGGCAGAAAACAGACACATAGTCTAGTGGAACAGAACTGCAAGCCTAAATTAAACCCACATTTATCGGACAATCATTTTTGATACAAGAGCCAAAAACATACAATAAAGAAGAGAAAGCCGTTTCAAAAATGATACCAGGAAAATTGGAAAGCCACACACAAAAGAATGAAACTTGACAAGCCAATAGTCAACTGGTGTGGCACAGCACACTGCAAGAATTTTTAAAACTTGGAATACTTGGCTATTTAATCAGGGGTACTAACCTCTTTTCCCTTAGATTGTCAAATTAAAAACAAATGACAGTGGTCAACACAATATTTGCTATCTGGTATGAATGACTCAGTTATATCTATTTTTTGTCAGGATTTTAGTAATTAGTTTGTGTGTGCCATGAGATAAAAGGTTGTAAGTCACAGAACTAGACTATTGTTTGTCCCCACGTACAAAAATAAATTTTAAATAAATCAGAGACCTATATATAAGGACTGACACAATAAATTATATAGAAGAAAACATAGGTGCTAAGCTTATGGACCTTGGTCATAGAGAGTATTTTTTTAATTTGACCCCAAAGGCAAGGAAAGTAAAGGCAAAAATAAATGAATGGGATTATATCAAAGTAAAAAGCTCTATAGAGCAAAAGAAACTGACAACCAAAACAAAAAAAGCAACCAACCACATGGAAGTTGATATTTGCAAACATCCTCAATAAGGAGTTAATATTCAAAATATACAAAGAACTCATACAACTCAAAACCAAATAAACAAACAATCCATTTGAAAAATGATCAGAGGACCTGAACACACACTTCTCCCAAGAGGCCATACAAATGGCTAACAGATATATGAAAAGATGCTCAACTTCACTAGCTATTAGGGAAATAAAAATCAAAATTACAATGAGCTACCACTTCACACCTGTTAGAATAGCTATTGTCAACAAGACAAGTAATAAGTGCTGGAGAGGTTGTGGAGAAAAAGGAACCCTCAGTCACTGCTGGTGGGAATGTAAACTAGTACAGCCACTACAGAAAACAGTATGGAGGCTCCTCAAAAAATTAAAAATAGAGTTACCAGCAACCCCTCTTGTGGGTATGTACACGAAAAATTTGAAAACATTTATTTACAGTTTTAGGCACTCCTACATTCACTGCAGAATTGTTCAGGGTGGCCAAGACATGGAAACAACTGAAGTATCCTTCACTAGATGATTGGACAAAGAAGATGTGGTACATATAATAGAATACTACTCAGCCATAAGAAAAGTAAAATACTATCATTTGTGACCATAAGGGATGTATCTTGATAATATTATGCTAAGTGAAATAAGTCACAGAGAAAAAGTTAAGAATCATGATTTCACTCATATGTAGGATAAAAACTGAAAGCATCAAATGAACAAACAAGAAAAATAAACAGAACTCAAAGACACAGACAACAGTATGGTGGTTACCAGAGGGAAGAGGGGAAAGTAAAGGGTAAGGGGGCTCAAGTATAAGAGATGATTCTGGGTGGTGGGCACACAATATAATAGACAGATGATGTATCATGGAAATGAGTACTTGAAACCTATATACTCTTATTAACCATTATCACCCAGTAAATTTAATTAAAATAAAATGTAAAAAAGTCCCCCAAAACACTTGCTCTAAAGAGATCTGAAATATGACCATTGAACCTCTACTGTTGTCATGGGAAACTTCCTACACTACAAGTGAGCTCATTCCTGGATGTTGCTAATTATCTTTCATTATCTGCATTCTTCTATTTATCATTGAGTGGTCTAGCATGATTACTTCCCTGTTCCATTATCCTACCAAGTAATAAATGACAAGTACCATATTAAACATTACTTTTTTCTTTTTGTGGCTAAATATCTCCAAGTCCTTAAATTCTCATCTTATGAAAGGTTTCCAGATTCCATACTATGCTGGTTTACTGTGAACCAACCCATATTGTCAAAATCATTCTTAAAGTCTGGACTTTCCTCAAAGAGAAAAAAAATAAGAGAAGGAGCAAATGGGAGATAATCTAGAAGCAAACATAATCTGTGATCCAAGTGTGTCAAAATTTAAAAATTTATGAACCATTTAATGGGCACATGTATTGACATTGGTTATCAATTTCATGTAGTTTTTATAAGATTTATCACAGCTTACTAAACATACAACATAGGTTTTTAAAAATTAATTTTGTTTTACAGCAATTACAATGTTGATATCGCCTATAGCCTTTATCCAAGGTAAATCTGGCTCGATGGTTGTGTATTATCAGTCAGAATAGCTTGGGTTATGCTGCGGTACAATAACCCCACTATCTTGGAGGCTTAGGTTAATGAAAGTTTATTTTTGCTCAGGCATCATGTTAGTAAAAGATTGGCTAAAGCTTATAGTTCTCATTTTCTCACTCTGCAATCCAGGCTAATTGATATTTTTTTCTTATAAAACATCACCAGTATCACAGCAAACAGAAAAACATTAGGAATTCATGCCCTGATTCAAAGGCTTCTATGATAAAATGGCTCAAATCACTTCCACTCATATTTCCTTAGCAACAGCACTGCCACAATCATCTGTAGCTTTAAGGAGGGTGGGGAGATCCAGTGGTGACATGTGCTGACAAGAAGAGAACTGGAATATTTCTTAACAATCCTACTGTTGTAGAATTACAGATTCCAATGGAGTTGATTGATTTTCTTTTTAAAATATAGTTTATTGATTATGTTATTACAGTTGTCCCATTTTCCCCCCTTTACTCCCCTCCACCCTGCACACACTCTCCCACCCACATTCCACCACTTTAGTTCATGTCCATGTGTCATATATATATAAGTTCTATGGCTTCTACATTTCCCATACTATTCCTGCCCTCCCCCTGTCTATTTTCTACCTACCATCTATGCTACTTATTCTCCGTAACTTTTCCCCCTCTCTTCTCCTCCCACTCCCCTGTTGCTAACCCTCCATGTAATCTCTATTTCTGTGGTTCTGTTCCTGTTCTAGTTGTTTGCTTAGTTTGTTTTTGGTTTGGGTGTGGTTGTTAATAATTTTGAGTCTGTTGTTATTTTACCATACATGCTTTTTATCTTCTTTTTCTTAGATAAGTCCCTTTAACATTTCATATAGTAAGGGCTTGGTGATGATGAACTCCTTTAACTTGACCTTATCTGAGAGGCACTTTACCTGCCCTTCCATTCTAAATGAAAGCTTTACTGGATAGAGCAACCTTGGATGTAGGTCCTTGCCTTTCATGACTTGGGATACTTCTTTCCAGCCCCTTCTTGCCTGCAAGATCTCTTTTGAGAAATCAGCTGACAGTCTGATGGGAACTCCTTTGTAGGTAACTATCCCCTTATCTCGTGCTATTTCTAGGATTCAGCATTGGGATTACATTGGGTAATGTAATTATGATATGCCTTGGTGTGTTTCTCTTTGGGTCCAACTTCTTTGGGAATCGCTGAGCTTCCTGGACTTCCTAGAAGGCTATTTCCTTTGCCAGATGGGGAAGTTCTCCTTTATTATTTGTTCAAATAACTTTTCTACTTGTTGCTCTTCCCCTTCCCCTTCTGGTACTCCTATAATTTGGCTGTTGGAACGTTTAAAAATGTCCTGGAGGTTTCTAAGCCTCTCCTCACTTTTTTGAATTCTTATTTCTTCATTCTTTTCTATTTGGTTGTTTTTTTCTTCCTTCTGGTCCACTCCATTGATTTGAGTCCCAGTTTTCTTCCCTCACTATTGGTTCCCTGTGTATTTTCCTTCATTTCACTTAGTGTAGCCTTCATTTTTTTCATCTAATTTGCAACCAAATTCAACCAATTCTGTGAGCATCCTGATCACCAGTGCTTTGAACTGTGCATGTGATAGGTTGGCTATCTCTTCATCACTTAGTTGTATTTGTTCTGAAGGTTTGATCTGTTCTTTCACTTGGGCCATTTTTTTTCTATTGACATGCCTGTTACACAGTAAAGGGTGGAGCCTTAGGTGTTCACCAGGGCCGGGCAAACCAGTCGCTGGGTTGTGATGCTGTATGTACCTGAGCCCTCTCCCACACAGAGCCACACAGTGGTGAGACACCATATCTGAGACTCCAAAACCTGGTTCACATGGGTTGCCCCACCTTGGTGGTTACCTATGGCTCTGCCCCATCCAAATTACCTGTGTGCTTATCTGCAATAGGCCATGCTACTATCACAGGGAGTCAAAGTAGCTCTGCCTAATATATAGAAACAAAGATAGGGAGGCCACCAAAAATGAAGAGACAAAGAAATATGATGTAAATGAAAAAAAAAGCAAAACTCCAGAAAAAGAACTAAACAAAATGGAGATAAGTAATCTACCAAACACAGAGTTCAAAGCACTGGTTATTAGGATGCTCAAAGAACTCAATGGGCACCTCAACAGCATAAGAAAGATCCAGGCAGATATGAAGGTTTCACTATATGAAATAAAGAAACATTTACAGGGAATCAACAGTGGAGTGCATAAAACTGAAAACCAAATCAATGATTTGGAATATAAGGAAGAAAAAGACATTTAATCAAAACAACAAGGAAAAAAAAAAGAATCCAAAAGAAAAAGGGTAGGCTAAGGAGCCTCTGGGATAACTTCAAATGTACCAACATTCAAATCATAGGGGTGCCAGAAGGAGAAGAGAAAGAAAAAGAAATTGAAAACTTATTTGAAAAAATAATGAAAGAAAACTCCCCTAATTTGGTGAAGGAAATAGACATACGAGTCCAGAAAGCACAGAAAGTCCCAAAGAAGATGGACACAAAGAGAACCACACCAAGACACATAATAATTAAAATGCCAAAGATTAAAGATAAGGAGAGAATTATTTCTTAGTATCTGATGGGGAAGGGGTGATGGGCTTACTGAATATCATCTTATTCAGAAAGCATATGGTGTATATCTCTCAAGTGAATTCTCTTGTAAAAGACGAAAGATTTATATGATCTAAGGAGAAACCAGAGTATGAACTCTCTTGTAAACAATTAAATTCAAAGCCCTGGCTGGCGTAGCTCAGTGGATTGAGTGCGGGCTGGGAACCAAAGTGTCCCAGGTTCGATTCCCAGCCAGGGTACATTCCTGGGTTGCAGGCCAGAACCCCCAGCAACCGCACATTGATGTTTCTCTCTCTCTCTCTCTCTCTCTCTCTCTCTCTCTCTCTCTCTCTCTCTCTCTATCTCTATCTCTCTCTCTCCCTCCCTTCCCTCTCTAAAAAATAAATAAATAAAATCTTTAAAAAAAACAATTAAATTCATTAGTTGGCAAGTCAATTCCACCACAAGTCAATATAAAATTCAAATAATCATTACTACACACTTGTTTCACCTTAAGAATCTTAAAACCATTAGTCAAGAAAGCATTACAAAGATTTGTTAGAAGGGCATACAGCCTATTCAGAGATTTCTCATTATTGCACGAGACCAGTGATTTTCAACCAATGTGCCATGACAATTTTTAAAACAAAAATGCAATACCTGAGTATTTAGTCAGGGGCAGTCACCTCTTTTGCCTTAGATTGCCAAATTAAAAAAATGACAACAGCCAACACAATAATAGCCATGCAGTGTAAATGCCCTATTTTGAACCATAAATGTATAGGCTATAGAATAGAGTTGCATCTTATTGGTCACTTTTCATAATGTTATATCTGATTGCTTAATTGCTGTTAGAAATCCTTATATATAAGTATAGGCACCTGATTTTTTTAAAAAGTCACTTTGGAGCTGAAAGAGTAGGTAATTTCTACTCTTTTTTTGTAAATCAACAAAAATTATACCTATTTTTCTCTCAGATTGGCAAAAAAAATGTTTTTTGGTGTGCAGCAGAATTTTCATAATTAGTTTATGCATGGCACAAGGTGAAAAGGATTGAAAATTGCTGCACGAGACAGTAATGTCTAGTTTGGAAAACTGTAACTTTAGTCAGTCAGAAGTTACTCTTCTGGATTTGTCTGTGAAAGATTTGGCTGAATGTTCTTTTAAGAAAATCTCAGCCCTCATTAATTATGATTCTTTCCAACTGAATTTCCAGATGACTTTATGTGACCACTAATTAGTTTAAACTACATGTAAAAGTTACCTGCTAATAAGGCAGTCACTTTACTGGTACCGTAAGACCAACATTTGGATTTACATGACTGTATAAATCTGGACTGGATCTAATTTAAGAATTTAGCAGACTAAATTATATTTTATCCTCTGTCCAAGGAGCTAAAAACAGAAGGCAAAGAGGTAGTTCCAGTCTTAACTACTTCAACTATTCGTGTGGAAAAGACATGTTTTCCATTCAGAAGATGTATGTATGGCTGACACAGTTATTAGAATCTTGGTTTCGTACCTCTCGAATAGCAGTACAAAACTCACTCTGAAGCACTTTTTTAAGGGACTGTAGCTTGTGCACTGGTACTTCTCCAGATTCCTGTAGTTTTTCCAGTAATTCAATGGCTCTGGCAACATCTAAAAGGAAAAAAAAATCAAAATGTAAAGATCTAGAGTGAACTGTGTCTCATCAGCAAAGTATCATTATTCCAACTGAATGGTAACAATGAAAATAAAGTAGAATTAACTGCAAAATCAGAATTTACAATTTATAGTTTATTGATCTAATCTTTCAGACAACTTGTCACTGAATGCATCTTCTTTGATGTTTCATAGATGATATTTCTGTTACATAAATTAGTTTGAATATTCTTTCAGAAAAAAATCAGGAAACATGTCTTTTATTTATTCTGATACCTCAATAACCAAATGAGTCCTGTCAATTTTACTTCTGAGATTTTTTTCAGTTTGATTTTTCCAGAACTATACCATACTTATCTGTAATTCTACATTTATTAGTATAATGATTTGATTAATGTGCATCCCTTAAACTTGTCTATAAATTCCTAGAGGGCAGGAATTTATCTGGTTTGACCATCACTGCATCCCGAGTCTGGTATCACACAGTGGATAAATATTTGAAAATGAATTAGTTAATTAATGGGCTTTCTCCAATGAACAGACATGGTGCTATTCCAGGCCCCAGGACAGTACCAAGCAAAAGAGATTTTAATAACAATTAATTTAAATGCCTTTCTTTCATTCAACAATATCAAAGGTTAATGTATAAAGAAACATAGTTTTTTATTGCCATAGCTTTAAAATTCCCAGGTTGGTTTTGTGTAGCCATAGCTTTAAAATTGCCAAGAGAACACAATACAAAGAAATACCATTTTAAAAATTCCTATAGTAATCTTTTCTACATGTGTTGCTGTATATAGTCAATAACTCACTGAAAAGTCACCTAGGCATTTATGTATAGAATAACTTTTCAATTCCTAAGTGCTTAGTTCCAGAAAGTATTCCATATCCCTGCCATTAGATTATAAATTCATCCATTCATCCATCCACTCAAATGTGTTCCTATTAGACATGGTATTAACTTTAACAAGAATAAGACACTTCCTTTCTGACCTCACCACTAAAGGAGAAAGGAATATAACTGCATAGCTACCTAAAATAAAATCGTTACCATCTCAGAATTCAGGTGGGATTTTCATAAGTGTGTATGGATCTAAACAAAGAATATAACCAATAAGTGACTTAACTGAAGGATTTCCCTTGACATATTGCCAATTGTGGCCCCCAAAAAGCACAAATCATGAAATCAATATGACACTGCCAGTTTCAAAAATTTGTCTTTTGTACATAAACTAGAAGTGAGCATAGTCAATTGGACAATACCAGCCATATCCACAATCAATAAGGTACCAAGCTAAGAATTTTATCCTTTTCTAACAGCACAAGACTCTATACCTAGACTTCCTCAGATATATCAAACTCTCAATGTGTTTAAAAATGAGCTATTTTTTAAATCCTGAAACTAGCTCTTCTCTTCCTATACTCCACGTTTTTGTTACAGCATCCCCAGCCTGTCTCCCATGCTAGGCCATAGTATCATCCCCCACATTCACATCAACCTCCAGGTGATGCTCAAGTTCAGCAGTTAGTCAGCAAGTACTGTGGGTTTTTTTCTCAAAAACGCTTTTTGAATGGAGCCCCTTCACTTCCTCACTTCAAAGAGGCCTTTATGTATTTATTTATTTTTACCTGTAGTACTGAACATCTTCTAATAGTTCTTTAAATTAACCTTTTCTTTTTCAGTCCATCCTCCACACTGCTTCCAGAATGATTGTTCTGGATGATAAATGTCTATTATACTCCCCCCCATAAAACCTTTTCTGGCTTCCCACTGCTTACAGGGTGAAGTTCAGACCAGCCTAGGGGTACATACAAGGCTCTTAACAACTGGCCTCTTCCAACTCATCTCTAGAAACCTCCTTCTGCCCATCTTATACTTTGGCCACCCAAAATTTTTGTTGTTCTAGGACATGCCACAGAATTCATGCCTCTGTGGCTCTGCACGTTGATCATCCCCTATCCCTGAAATGCAATTCATTTATTCATCTAGGAGTGCCGGGAACTCTGCTGTGCAGGGGACATACAGTGGTAAAGGAGACAGCAAGTTGCTCTAGCTTTTGTAGAACTTACAGATTTGAGGGATCACAGACATGCAATAAAGTGGGCATGTGGTATAAAAGAACTACAAGTCAGTGCATGGATGTATGACAAAGATATTTATCATCATCCATAAAGTCAAGAGAAGACGTCTTTGTGGCAGTAATAACAGCTAAACAGTGTGTAGGTAGGAAGTGTAGGTGGGGAAAATGGGTGGAATATTCCAGGAAAATAAATGCAGATTGGAGTCTTACCAAGAGAGAGTGGGCATTTGGAAACAGAGAGGAGCTCAGTATGACTGAGATTTGAAACCAGAGCAAGAGTAGCAAGAGATGAATTGGAGACAAATCACATCACAGAGGGTGTTTTAGGTCATGTAGGGAAGACTTGGCTTCAATCGCATCTCTGTAGACAGGTCTTCCCTGATTCTCTATGGCATATTTAGTTGCTATCATATCTGTATCCCTACAGGTCTCTGTCTGCTTATCCATTGTAATAATTACTACTCTCTGAAATATCTGTTTGCAAAATAAAAGATACCCTTGCAAATCTATAAGCTTCTTGACCTGTCAGGGACAATATTTTATTTGTCATTGTATCCCTAGTTCAGTGCAGAGTATTTAACAACAAAATTACATATATATATGTGTATATATACATATATATGTTGAATGAATGATTGATTAATGAATGAGACTGGCTCAGAAAGGCAGGGATTAGAGGTTTACCTCTAGATGGACACATTACTCTCGTGAGACCAGACCAGCAGCCTTGGTCAAAACTGGATTGGGTCTGGTGTGGGGCAAGGCTCAATCTGTAGGCTAAAGGGTATTGGGTAACTACACTGGGGGAACTTCAGAAAAGCTGAAAATCTGATATTGATGACTCTTGAACCTTGGCTGCACATTGAAATGATCTGGAGTACATTTAAAAATGATTAGTGCCTGGAACTCACCCCAAACAAATTAAACCAGAATATTCAGAACAGTGGTTCTCATGCTTGGGTACAGATTAATATCACCTGGGGAGCCTTAGAAATCACAGACAACTGAGTTCCACCCCCAGAGACTCTGATGTCATTGGCACAGGGTGGTGTCTAGGCATGAGGTTCTTTAAAGACCTCCTCCAGGTGATGCTCAAGTTCAGCCAAGGTTGAGAACAACTGGCCTAGTTGGCATGGCTATTTTTATAGACTCTATGTGATTTTAATGTGCAGTCAGGGTTGAGAAGCTCTGATAGAGATTGATGGTTCTAAATTATGAGTGTGCCCAAGAATAATCTAGGTGAACTTATTAAAATGTGGGTTCCTGATGCTTCAACTCCAGTTTAAAGAGATTGATTCGGGAGGTGGGAAAATAAGGCTCACAAATTTACCTCTTAAACAAATGCTTGGTTCTGGCTGGTGTGACTCAGTGGATTGAGTACTGGCCTGCGAACCAAAGGGGTCTCTGGCTCGATTCCCAGTCAGGGCACATGCCTGGGTTGCAGGCCAGGTCCCCAGGAGGGGATGCATGAGAAGCAACCACACATTGATGTTTCTCTCCCTCTCATTCTCCCTTCCCTCCTCTCTAAAAATGAATAAATAAAATCTTTAAAAAAACACACAAATGCTTGGTGATTCTGAAGCTGTTGATTCACAGACCCCATTATGAGAGAAAGTAAAATGACCCTTTAGGGTTCTTTCAGCCCTGGCATTACAGGAACTCTGGATTTTCTGTTGTAGCAGGATGCTGAATGAGATACTTCCCAGAATCTTGGAATTATTAATAAAAGCCCATGAATGAAAGTATTAGTGTTAGTTACCACCTACATTCTAAAGCAGTATTCTTTAGCAAAGGCATCTCATGAGAATCTCTTATGGAGTTTTTAAACCAGCCTGGTACTCCAGACCAATTAAGTCAAAACTTGTAAAAGTGGGATCTATTCATCATGTTTTTTAAAGCTTCCAGATGATTTCTACAACCATCCAAAGTTGAGAAATACTGCTCAAAAAGGAGCCATCAAAGAATCCAGACACACCCCATTAAGACATTAAAAGCTGGGCCAGCCTGGTTACAGTGCACCATAGGCTGTTTCCAATTCTTATTAAGACATATTTTTGAGATGAAAGAAAATTCACGGGGAATTGCAAATCATTAACTTGGGACAAGGTACTAGGTCTTTTGCTTCCCTTTCATCAAATAAATGAGAAGTGTTCCAACAGAACCAAATGTAGCCATTGGGGGTGCCTGCAGGAAGGGAGACAAGAATCTCTTTCCTGGATGCACAGTCAGCGGACTTGGTGACCTGCCTGTCGCCTCTGCCTATCTGATCAGAGGCACAGAACAGAGGACCAGTGCCTCCCTGCGCCTGAACCAGCTTGCTCATACCCACGCAAGGGAGTGTAGCATTACGAGGTTATGAGATGTACAGCAGTTGCTAAAGGCCAAAAATAAGTCTGAAAACCAAAAGTGGAAAAAAAAAGTGATGTTTAGGTCCCTCCAGCCCAGACCTGGCTGGTGCTGCAAAGAGGTGGTGAGTGACGAACTGGACATGAGAAGGCAGTTCTAAATGGAATTCTGATTCCCTTTCACTCTGTAAAAGTACCAGAAACCTGCAAGGCCTGGCTCTAAAAGGCTGCAAAAGAAGCCTTTAAGTCAGCAAAACACTTGCTCTTAAAACTATTGCAACAAAGTATGTGTATATTTGTGAGTTCCCTTAAGGTTCTTATTCAGAACTTCCTTACACTTATTTTATGGAACTATTTCACCACATTCAGTTACTAATGTAGAAGTCTAGGCTTACTAGTACAGCTCGGATGAGGAGGAATATTAGATAGGGAGACTGGGGAGGCTGACTTACAAACAACAAAAGCATGAAGATCTAAGAAACCAACCCGTTTTGTCTGCCAGCTCTCTGGTTCATACCTCTACCATTTATCCGTTAATCTAAACAAAATACTTAGGTATTACCCTTGACTCCTCACTCTTTCTTGCATTCTGCATTCCATTAATCCTCTCTTCTAAAAGCAACAATAAGCTTTTATTTCATGTACTCCATACAGCAGGTCACTGTATGCTAAAAGCTTCATCTTTTAACTCATTTTATCCTTATAACCACCTTATGGGTTAGTAAAAATCCACATTATGCAATGGAAAAAAATGGAGACTTACAGAGAATTTAAGTATCTCGTTAAGAAATAGGAGATCTGGGTTTGGAATCTGAACCTAAGTGATTCTAAACCCTGTGCCTTTTATTTTTATTCCAGCCACAGCTTTTCTTTTAGCAGCCTTGTCCTTCACCATTTAGTACTTTTATAATAGCTCTGTGCTCTGCCGGCCTTCTTGGTCAGAGGCTGAGCTTTTAATCTTTCTTCTCTCAATAAACATTAACCCCTACCCACTTGCCAGCATAGGCATACTTCACAGGTATTTCGAGTTAGGTTCCAGACCACTACAGTAAAGCAAGTGTCACAATAAAGAGTCATAATCTTTTTGCTGGTGGAGGGCCTTGCCTTCAGTTTGTAGGAAAAAAAAAAACAACATCTGTGAAGCTCAATAAAGTGAAGTGCAAGAAAACAAGGGATGTCTGTCTACCTCTCTCAGTACTTATTTATCATCCAAACCGAACCACCTGGAGAGCTTTTAAATGCTATGGAGGAATGGTTCTCAGCCTTGTCTGTCCACTGGAATCACCTGGAGGCACTGGGAAAAAAAAAGCTGAAAACCAGATACCGAGATCCTTCCCGTATATATTTTTTATTTCATCGCTCTGGGGTACGGCCTGGACATCAGGGTTTTCAGAGCTCCCACTGGTTGTAATGTGTGCTTACGTTGAGAATCACTGATACGGACTCTCAAGGTACACCCTGGAGATTCTAACAGCAATGTTACTCATTATACTAATTGTTGTCACATACAGTGTTTAGTGTGGGATTGATCTAAACATTTTCCTTCTCTTTACAGCACTATGAGGTAGGAACTATTATCATCCCCATTTTACAGAAAAAGAAAGTGAGACCCATGGGATAAAAAAGTACTTCTACAGGGAAGGTGCTAGTAAGTTACTGAATTAGGATGTGAATCTTGGCAATATAGCTCTAGAATCTGGGCTACATTTGAGATGTGGCTCAGGAATCCATATTCTTAAAATCATTTCCAGCACCTGTTCTCCAAGGCTGTTCACAGAGGTTAAGCTAATCTGATCAACAAATCCTTGCTTGAAGGCTAAAAGTAGTGGTTCTTAAATTTTGGTTAACACAAACATTTAACAGGACAATTTGAGGACAATTTACTAAAAGTTGAGATTTAAAAAAATGACCTGGCTGATGTGGCTCATTGGATTGAGCACTGGCCTGTGAACCAAAGGGTCACCAGTTCAATTCCCAGTCAGGGCATGTGCTTGGGTGGCAGGCCAGGTCTCTAGTAGGGGGCACACGAGAGGCAACCACACATTGATAGTTCTCTCCCTTTCTCCCTCCCTTCTCCTCTGTCTAAAATAAGATCTTTTTAAGGAAGTAAACAATCATTTTAAAAAATGAGGCTGACAGTGGAGCCTTGAAATCTGTTTTTAGTCATCATCTCACATGGTGCTGGTACAAGCAGTGGTCACAAAGGTACTTCATAGGGTACTGAGAGGTCAGTATGTGACCCAGAGGGAAGGAAGGTGATGGCTACAATTTACTCAGTGCTTTCTTAGATCACCTTTTAACATTCTCACAAGTATATAATAGGTTACTACTATTTGCATTATATAGTTAAAGAATGGTAAACAGAATAAAAACAACAATGACTAAGGTTCAGAAAGATGAACTATCTGGCCCAAGGCCATAGAAGTAGCAAACTGTATCACCAGGACTCAAACCCAGATGTGTTTGACTCCAGTCCCATGTTCTGTTTATTTCTCTATTCTGTCACAGAGGAGGGATTAAAAATAAAACAATAAAGGATGGCAAATTTATTTTTTCAATATAACATTATGGACCACTGTAAGCTTGGACAAATAGTTATAACAGTGCCCAAATTCCCAGAAGGTAACCTTTCAATACATTCTGGTATAATCAAAGTGTTCATATTGATAGTATATTGAAAAATGATCAAATCATCATCGATTGCCTGTGATAGTAAGAAAACATATTTTGAAAAGATTTTCTTTCGGATAGGTTGAACACTATAACCAGAAACAACCACAAACTATTGCAACTTAAATGAGATGAGCTTATAGAGATCTGGTATAATCCAATTATCATCTCTCTCCTTAATGATGAATTTTGTTTACCTTGATTGACATTTATACTGCCAAAATGAATCCATGACTCATCCAAATCTGGAACTTGAATGAAGATGGAACTGGATCACTTGAAGCATATTATTCACTAATTCTATTAAAATTTATTGGACAGTATGGCAAACAGTATAAATTATTTGACCCAAAGCCACCTAAAACCATAGTATTCCTTTATTTCTTCTACTGCAAAAACTATAGAAAGCAAATACACTTCTTTTTCTAGACTTTTTTGCAATTTGGCCAAGTTGTTGCAAATGTTAAAAGTCACTGGGTATGGCTTCCAAAAAAGCTTTTTTCCTGTATTTTACTTAAATTTATTGAGGTGACATTGGTTAATAAAATTATATAGATTTCAGGAGTACAATTCTACAATATATCATCTGTATATTGTACTGTGTGTTCACCACCCCAAGTCAAAGTCTCCTTCCAGGAAAGCTTTTTAAATAGACAAACTGCTGGCATATGCCTTCAGCATTTTGGTCTTTGCATCCTTCCTACTTCCCCATTCTCTTATCCCAAAGTGTCCAAAGGTGAAAGAGCTGTGTTGTGATAATGACAATGACCATTACATTCTAAGAAAGGTGGGGTAGGAAGAAGGGAGGGACTTAGCCTTTGATGTCATCACTGAGCTGTTGTACTAGCCTTGACCTGTGCAACCCCATCATTCTTTTCCATGAGACAAACACATGTCCTACTATTTGATTTTCTGTGGCATGCAACCAAATACAAGCTGATACAAGGGCGTGTCACTCTAGGCTGCAGGGATAAAGCTGATGTTATAGAGAAACTAGAGCCACGAATGGCAGTCTGACAGCTAAAGTAGTCATGGGAAGCCTCTTGAGAAGGTGACATTTGGACTTAGACTTGAATGTCAAAAAGGAGCCACAGTCATCTGAAAGCCCAAAGGAGGATCCAAAGAGAACAGCAAAGGCAAAGACCCCACAGTGAGGGGAGCAAGCCTAGCTGTCAGAGGAACAGACAAAACTAGGGTAAGTGAAACACGGTAAGGCAGAGAGCAGTAACAACAGTGGTGTGCTGGTAAATAATTAACAACCAGTTCTCCTAAATAAATAATTTTTTAAAAAAGCAGTGCCCTGGTTTGTAGCATTTGCTCATTTCTGTAAACACTCCCGCCATGGTCTGTCTCAAGCTACCAACATGACATCACTGGCTTTCAAAATTCTTGACTATTTAACGGTCCAGAAAGTATCAGTCCCAGAACACCACTGGATAGGAGACAAAGTTTGAGAAGTAAACAGAGCCAGATTTTGTGCAAATATTTCCTAAGTAGGTTACATTTTAATAAAGTTGCTAAAGAAAGCCATTGGAGAGTTTTAGACAGAAAGATGATATAATTTGATTCACATTTTATAACTCTCACCACGACTGTTGTTTGATTAATTGTAGTGGACCAAAGGTATGTACAGGAAACCAATCGGGAAGAAGGCTATTACGCTGGCCTGGCAAGCTATGGCGGAAGCCTAGACGGGAACAGTGGCAGTGGGATGGCAAGACATGAACAGCGCAGGGGGGCAGAAGAAATCAGCACCCCGAGGGGTGCACAGCTCTATGATGAGGTCTCAACAGAAAGTTTCTTCAGCAGAAAAGCATTTATTAGTAATACAGTCACATGCCTCAGCAGTGTTTCGTCTATACTTGTGGCTGGTGCTTTACTTATATGCAAATGGTGTCAACAAATTTAGTGAGTATAACAAGGCAGAAGAAAAGTATTACCACCCTGATGACAAAATTATTCTAAAAAAATAATAAGAAGGTAGCTCTTTCCCCTGTTATTCTCTTCTTGTCCATATAAGACCCATTAATTCAGAGTGAATAAGAAATTACATAAAATGTTTTCTCACTGCACCAAGTGGTTGGAGAATGTGGGTATAAACCTGAAAATCAAAGAGACCTGGGAACCACAAGATGTCATAACACTGACTTTATAAGTCATTGTGAAGTTTAAATGAAAATGTAATTTTAATGAGATTTTAATAGAATGTCTGGCATATATCTACATGTAAGATCTATATGAACTTTCCTCCTAAACCTTTCTATCTGTGAGTCCTTACTTTTTGTTCTATTTGTGACAATTTTTGAAGAGGAAATGTGAAATTATAGAAAGGGAATTATGCTACTCAAAGTTCTTTTGTTAAGGTGACTAGATGTCTTCTTTAAAAAGTCATACTCTTTAAATATTTCTTTTGATTACCGTTTACATTCAATATTATTTTGTATTAGCTTCAGGTGTACAGCATAGTGATTAGAAACCATATACTTTACAAAATGTTCCCCCTAATATTTCCAGTGCCAACTGGCACCATACATAGTTATTACAGTATTATTGACTATATTCCCTATGCTGTACTTTACATCCCCATGACTGTTTTGTAACTTCCAATCTGTATTTGTCAATCCCTTCACCCTTTTCACCCAGCACCCAATCTCCCCTCCCACCTTGGCAACCCTTAGTCTGTTCTCTGTATCTATGAGTCTGTTTCTATTTTGTTTGTTCCTTTATATTGTTCTTTAGATTTCACATACAAGTGAAATCTTAAGCTATTTGTCTTTCTATGTCTGACTTATTTCCCTTAGCATAATACCCTCTAGGTTTATCCATGCTGTCACAAATGGTAAAGATTTCATTAAAAGACATACTCTTGAGCAACCAAATTTTAAGTAGAATGGCTATAAACATTAAATCTAGCCTTAAGTTAGTATATCATGTATAGTAAATATTCTACAAGACTACAGTTTAAAGAGTGTATATGATTTCTGTATATCCAAAAATTAGGCCAAAGATTGCTCAGTTTAAAAATCTAATGCTGGGCAGTACAGCAAGTGTTCCAACAAAATAAAATAAATGGCTAATAATGTTTTGCAACTCACTACTGTTGTATGAAAGAAAACTGTCAATTTACAGGTTACTAATGAGACAAAAAAAGCAGCGTGTCCCTCTCATCAGACACTCATCTCTGCTTTGATCCACCAATAACTCGTCATGATCCTTAAATGCAGGCTAATTGGTAAACACTAAGAGGAACGGCTCAATTTAAATGTGCTCAAAAAACTTTACTCATTAAGATGCTAAAATTATCTCTCTTTATACTTATCTAAAGCTGAATGACCTTTCCTCCATGGGATTTGGGATGAGTCTGATGTATATCACAAAAATGTCTGACAACACTAGAATTTTTAAATCATAAACTTATAGAATGACAAAATCCTGGCCCAGGCTCCATTTAAGTATTTGCCAAATCCGCAGCAACTAGGGGAACGATTTGTTACAAAATGAAAGGCTGTAGACCTTTAGGTATACCGAACTTAAGCTATGACTTTCTTTGTTAAACAATCCCTGTTCTGTGGTTGGAATGAGTAATGTGTTCCCAGTTCTTCTAGGCACTCTGTTCAGTATTTTGTTCTTTTTGTTTGTTTTCTTCCTTCAAAAAAAAAAATTCATCTAATTTTCCCAAACAGCTAAAATTGAAGCTTGATTTGTCAACCATTACCTGAGACTTCAGGAAACCAAAAGTTTCACCTTTATTTTTGTTTGAGCTTTCTCTTATCTCTGTTATATTTGATACCTTTTCTTTCATTCTATAGTTTCAACTCACTTTTCTATTTAATCTTGCATCCATATCTTTATATCATGATAGCCAACTATAATCTTCCTCATCACGTGGAATGAGCTCATTCCACTTCTCTTGTTTCCAGGCTTGATGGCAACTGTGTGTTGTTGGGAGTCTATGGGGAATTAGACCTGGCCAGAATGCAATCTGTTTTCACATGTTTGAAATAAGTTGAGCAACCTACTGCTGGTTTTTTTTTTTTGGTCCTTGTTTTTTTGCTACATACTAGAACACCTGTGTCCTATTAATTTTTTGTACGTGCCACTATATCCAATACAGAATAGCGACAACAGTAGGTACTTATAAATTGTTTGTCCAACAGAATTAATTGCGTGGAATATATTTTCTTGTTATATTTATGTATTTGTATTCATTAGTTAACAATGATATTTGTGTTAACTTCTATTTGATAAGATTTAGATGTCTTACAAAATGTGAAGTCTGAGAAAATGAGAATTTAAAGGACTGTACTCTATCTTTCCATAATGCTCAAGTTTTCTCTACAAATGGGAGGAATAAGAACTAATTGGTGTGAATTGGAAGTGGAATCAATTCATTTTAGCACTCGTGAATATTTTTAAGGAAGTGTTATTTTAAGCTCTCTGGGGAGGTATTTTAAAGTACATTGTCAGAACTATAACAATTTGTATGCGTACAAATTGTTTCTGAAGTTTCCTGACAGAAATGCATATAATGAGCACTTATGTATTAGTTAATTAAGTACGCTGGAGGTATTTCTGTAGAACTACAATACGATACCTCAATAGTACATCACCAGCTCCACAGCCTGTCCATCCACACTACTCCTTATTTACATTTCATCTATGACCTCACTTGATTTTTGGCACAGCCAGATATAAAAACAGAACATATTACACAGAGCTTTAAGTCTAAACTGAAGTCTATGTATTTTACCTTTCCTTTTGTTAACTCCCTACCTAATGACGTATCACTATGGGTTAGTTCAAAAATTACTGTCTGGCATCTTAACACACTAGACATAAAAAGATCTGTTTCCTTAGGCTCTATGAGTGGTAACATTTCCCTAGCTTAAAAACAACTGAGGTTTTGTATCCGTAGTGATTCCACCTGTGCATATCATAAAAATGGAAGTTTTTCCTTATAATTATTATTATCAAATCCCAATTCCCTTTCTTAAAGTGCTCAGGAAATTGGAAGAGAAAGACTTCATGAGGAAACTGCTGGAGAGACATCAAATCAAGTTGGGTGCTTTCAGAGAGCTTGTTACAAAGAAACCTTACAAATTTAACTTTTCATGTCCTCAGATATCTCCTATACAAGAAAATGGATGAATATTTTCATATAAACTGACATTTTGATATATTATTCTGCTATCAAGCCACTTAATAATATGTTTCCTCTTTTCCCTTATCGGTAATATATTATACTGTCATCCAGTTTCTTAGTTACTTCGAGAATTGTTTGGTGAATTGAGTGTGTTGCTTTCTACATCTTTGAATGATGATTAAAGGACAAAGTGAAGCTTGGTGTTTGCAGAAATTGTTTTGGTGAACAGTTTATGCATTTTGTTGAGAACATGATTGCTATTAAGTTGAATAACAGATGATTTGAAATTCCAAGTACAAATCATGAAATGAGTTTCTCCTCGTTATGTCAGATTCCTCAGGGCTGCTTTCTTAGAAGTTCCACTGATGTTTCTTTTATAAACTCAATGTTGGGAACAGAAAAAGAGGAAAAATAATTGTTTAGTAACTTACTGCATCTGCATAGCAAACTACTAGTAACTAGTGAAGTGTTATTTGGTCATAAGTATAGTTATATGGCAGATTGAATAAATTTAAAGATCATTTAAAACAAACTTGAGTACTTTTTTTCTCAATTATAAAATAAATTGCAACTTGGTGAGTTTATAGGGTAAGTATGAATCCCAATCATATGCTTTAGATAATTTTTCTTTGCTTAAAAAATCTTTTATCAAAAAATAAATAAATGAAAGAAAAATCTTCAAACACTTCATCATAACTATTACTAATCATTTTTCTAAATTTAAAATAAAAATTTTCAAAGATGATTCAAAATAATCTAATGAAGTGAATTATTTTAGCTTAAAATTAAAGTAGCTATTTTATTTCATTTTCTCTAAGTCCGAAAATTCATTATTTTACTAAGATTATAATCATGCATAAATGGTGATTCCATTTCTTTGAAATGTTCATTTTATGATAATCACTTTCTTTGTTATCACATTATTATTTGTATTACAATTAATAGAATTCTGACTTAATTACTATTACCATATACTTTTCTATTCATTTTAACAAATACTGTGGGACAATTAAAATATTTTAGAAGTATGTACTCTTTTAAGAAC
This sequence comes from Phyllostomus hastatus, assembly GCF_019186645.2. Lineage (NCBI taxonomy): Eukaryota > Metazoa > Chordata > Mammalia > Chiroptera > Phyllostomidae > Phyllostomus > Phyllostomus hastatus. The sequence goes on from NW_025333880.1 coordinate 3,765,610, forward strand.
AGATCCTTGTAAATGCATCTGGACCTGGGGCCTTTGTTAGGGATAAGTTCAGCTTTTCTTTTCTATTTTTATTACTGGGCTTTCCCCATTCTCTACCACTTCAATTTCTTTGGTGTTGGAATGTCCATTTCATCTCAACTTTCACTTTTTGCTCTAAAGTATTATACAGTGATTTATACCTTAAAAAACCTCCTCTATATCTATAGCTATGTTCTATTTCTTGTTTCAAAGTTGTTTATTTTAACCAGTGCTCATTTTCTTGATTAGACATAAAAAAAATGTATTCCTTTTATTGGTCTTTTCAAAAACCCAACATTAAATTTTATGATATATATTTTGTTTCATTACCATGAAACAAATTTCATGGTAGTTTATATTAGTTTATTTACTAGTATCTGCTTGGTATCCTTATTGCTTTCTTTTTTGTAGTTTGCTTAGGTTTTGTGTGTGTGTATAAATGACCCTACAATTTCCTCAGAATCCCACTGTAGATACATCTAGTGGGTCCTTTCTTTCTACTCTACCATTTAATTTTTTATTTCTTGAAGTAAATGTTATTTAGAGCAAAAAAAAAAAAAGATTCCAAGGGAATGGATTGTACTTTATATTTGATTAGAAAAAATTACTGTGTGATTTCTCATTTTGGACTTTTATGTTTTTGAACTCATACATGGTAAATATTCCACAGATGTTTGAAAATAATAGAAAATAGATACAAACATATATGAGTGTTCAAGCTTGCTAAGTGGTTTATTAAAATCCTAGTATTATTTTTTGTTGTCTATTTGAGTTGTCGCTCTGAAAAACTGTGTGAATTACTAAGCTTCCCCACTAAGAGGTTTTTCCTCATGCACATATATTTCTAACTATCATGCTAGGTACATAAAGGTTAGGGATCCTAATAGATCTTGATGATTTTTTCTCTATGTTAAATGTCACCCTTTGTTTCCAAATCTTGGCTATTGTATATAACACTGCAGTGAATATAGGAATGCATATATTCTTTTGAATTAGTGCTTGGGTTTCTTAGGATATATTCTCAGAAGTGGGATCACTGGGTTAAAAGCAGTTCCATTTTTAACTTTCTGAAGAAACTCCATACTGTTTTCCGCAGTGACTGCACCAGTCCACATTTCCATCAACAATGTGTGAGGGTTCCCTTTCCTCTACTACTGAGTTGTACACTTGAAACCTGTATGGCTTTGTAAACCAATGTCATTCCAATAATTTCAATAAAAAAAAACACCCTTTGTCACATTTAATTTTGGCTTCAATCCTATTTTGATTGATATTTTAATACTATTCTACTTCTGTGCTAACTTTTCCCTGGCATTTCATCTCTTTATTTTCAAACTTGATCTTTATGACTGTCTCTTTTTCATAATGCCTTATTATTTTCTTGCTTTTCTTTAATATTTGTTTTTCAAAGCATGTACTCTGCTCTATTAATTCTCTTTTCTCTGTGATAATTTTTTGAGGTAGGTACCTTTATAAATATGCTCATTCTCAAAAAAATGGTGTTTTTTTTTAATTTAATATTTATTCTTAAGGATTTAGACTAAACTGTATGCTTCCATAATCTAATAGGTATTCCCATCCAGCTGTCAGTGACAGTTTCTAATCATAAGAGCCTACTTCCAAGACTAGGAGGTAGGCAAGTGGCAGAAGAACAGTCGCTTCAGCACAGAGGAGTAAAGAGGTGGTTTGTCACTGGGTGTGATGGTTCAGTCTCTCCTGGTCTTGAACATTTCTTAGTAGTCTGGAATGGTGCTGATGAAGCCAGAACTAGGACTAAGACACTCTAAATCCCAGACCAGATAATTTTCCACTACACTACTCAATGCTTACTTGAAATTGTTCACTTGCTTTGTCATCTGGTCCTAATTAAAAATAGCTTGCTATATACACAAATGTGTACCATTATGATTCCAACATATTCAAAATCAATATTCACATATCTACTACATCAATGCTTATTTTTTATGAAATTCAATTATACTAGTATATATAATAAGTTATAATAAAAATTTTGACTCAGGAGAAAGTGTAATGAAAATTATCAAAATAAATGCTATAGTTTTAATATGCACAATTGTAAGAGTATGTCTCAACAGAACAGATATCTGTATGCATCTAGGGGTGCAACAGAGGAGTCAAATGTAAGAGAAAGATGCTAATTTTGCTTGATTTTTATCAGAAAGTTATCAAATGTAGTAGAGTGACTGCTATCAAAAATAGGAAGGGACTTATCTTCCAGCCTCTACTTCTTAAGTAAGGAAACTGAGGACAAAGGACATCAAATGATTTGCCTGAGATTTTGATCACAAGAGACAATTCGGGAAAGATGAACATTTATTATCAAATGAAAAGTAATTCCTGGAGAGAGAAGATTGAAGCACTGACACTAGGTAGGAGATCCTGTATGAGAAAGGAGCCGTTCTATACTGTTCTGTACTTGAGACAATAATGATGCGGAGTGAAGTTTGATTTTTAAAAAATCATATACAGAAATAAGGGCTCTAAAAGCATTTTCTATGTATTTTTAATTTGCTTTTCCATAAATACTACTGGTATTGAATATCTTTTCATATGTTTACTCACCATCTGTACATTTCTTTGGTGGAGTATCCATTCAAATTATTTATTTTTTTAATTGGGTCATTTATTTTGTATAATTGTTAAGTTTATGTAATAGGTTCTTTAAAAATCCCAGATACAAATCCTTTACCAGTGATGTTTTACAAATATTTTCTCTTAGTCCTTGTATTCTAATTTTCTTAACAATACCTTTCAAAGACCAATAATTTTAAGTTTATGATCATTTTCCATTAGGGTTCATGCTTTTTATATTCAGTCTAAGAAATCTTGGATTAATCCAAGGTCTCAAAGATTTTCCACTATATGGGTAATTTCTTTTAAAAGAATATACTTTTAAGTCTTACATTTAGATTTATCACCATTTTGAGTTGATTTTTGAGTATCTGTGAATGGTTGAGGTTTGATTTTTGTGTATACGGGCATCCGATTTTTACAGTACTATTTGTTGTTTCCCAGCACAGTTGTTGCCCATCCACTGGCTACATATTTGTGAACCTATTTCTGAACTCTATTCTATTTCATTGCTCTGTATATCAATACTTTTCCTAATATCACACTTTCTTGATTGCTACCTTTACAGTATATTTTGAAATACAGTACTGTAAATCCTTCAAATTTGTTCTTGTTTTTCAATTTTGCTATTCTATATCCTCTGCATTTGCTTGTCAATTTTTTACAAAGAAAAAAGACTGCTTACTTTAACAGGGATTGTGTTGAATCTATGTAATAATTTGGGAAAAATTGACACCTTTACAATATTGAGTTTTCTGATCCCATGAACATAGTATGCCATTCATTTATATAAATCTTTAATTTCTCTCTGTAATGTTTTGTACATTTTAGTAGATGATTTTTGCACATTTTTTTGCAAAATGTGACTACATATTTCATGATTTTGATGCTATTGCAAATATCAGTGTTTTTATTTTAGTTTCCAATTGTTCATTGCTATTATATAGAAATATAATTGATATTTTTATGTCAACCTTATATTTTCTTAGCTTATCAAAGTCACTTACTAGTTTTAGTAGCTTTTTTGGTATGTTTTGTAGAACATTCTACATAGGCAATCATTTCATTAATAAAGATCAACCACTCCAGCTTCCTCTTGGCAACCTGTTGTATTTTTAACTCTTAATACAGGCTCACTCTTTTTTCTGTCATGTCCTACCTTGACATAAAGCCTTGTTTTTCTTTTTGTTTAAGACCTTTTCCCAACACTTTTTACCAACTGAATGCTTATTCATGCTTCAGATCTCAGGTCAAACATCATTTCCTCAGGGAAGCTTTTGCTAGAACAGTTCTTCATGTTCTTTTCATTATTATTTTTCATTAATCCAGCCAACAAATGCCTACTGTCTAGTATTGAATGTCTACTGTGGGCCACGGTTCTTTCTGAGCACTATCTATCTGTGCCTCCTAGTAATAACACCATTGTAATTGTACATTTATCTCCATGATTATTTGACTACTGTGTCTCTTGTAGATTGTAAATTTCTTGAGAAGAGAGTCATGATTATTTTTTGTTCTCCTTTGATGTCCATGCCCAACTGAAGGCCTCTAACATGGCAGGTCCTCATTAAGTATTGAATAAATAATGAGCCAAAAGAAAATACCTGTCCGGAGATAAAGAAAATATTCTGTAGCAGCACTGGCTGGCTCAATGCTATCCAATATACACTGCTCAAAAAACTGTTCACTAACTTTATAATCACAATTCAATCTCCGTACATAAAAATGTATCAGAAACATTTTGTAATGCATTTTTTAAAAAGAAGTTCTAGGAGATGAATGTCTGGATCTTGGGTTGTAGACTCTAAGCATGAGGAGTTAATTTTAAAATTCACAAATGAGACATTTATTTGGGTAAATTTTACCCAAATAACTTCATATTAGATTTAAATATAATTTTATGTTTTCTTGTCAGATAAAAAAATATTTAATCCCATAGACCACTAGATGTCCTTAAGATTATACTTGTACTTTTTCTAGTTCATGAGCCATTAGGATCTAAATGACTCAAAATAAACAGGCAAATGTAATAAACTTGAAATAACTTGTTGAACAAGGTCTTGAATTTATAGTAAATGGTTTGGTTTTGTTCCATTTTTAAGATTAAATAAAATAAGTGTAGTTTTGTTTACCTTTTAAACATGAGAAGATCTAAATGCTAATCTGAGTATAAATTCACATTTTTTTAATGCAAGACAAATTGCCCACACATAAACAAGTTTAATTTGGAAGGCATTATTTTTCAAGTGGTATTAACATAAACCACTCCTGCCATAATTTACTGGGTAGTTTTATCTTACCTTTAATTATACATTCACTGAACACCTTTTCTCAGGTGCAAGTACTTCATAATTTTTTATTAATGCCTTAAACACTTATTTTTCTGTTACATTTATCAAGGTTACCTATAACAGCTAAGGAAAAAAATTAATATGTCTCATTTAGGAATCTTTTTTCTTCTGCATGCATCTCAATGTCAACACTTATTAATGAATATAAATAATGCAAAAAAGAAATTATTGTGCTGATTTATTAAACACGGATTGAAGTAGCCTTACTTTTTTTCCTGACACTTCAAGAATAGACTGCCAGTTCAAGTGCCATAGAAGTTCAAAAGCAGTGAGTGAGAAAAGCACACTATTTACCCGAAAACCATTGTTTATTTAAAGACACTGTTCTTCTCATGTATGGGGGTAGAGGATAAACTTAACACGTGACAATTACCTTCAAGGAACATTTTAAACTGAAGTAGATATGAAATCAATATGACTATTCTTATCAGAAATCATAGGTCTCCTTTCAAAAATAAGCTATAGAAAATTTATAATTTACATATTTTAAAATTGAACAGGTCTTAAAAATTACTCAAGCCAGTGTCCTTAAAAGTGCAAAGAGAAATCCTTTATGTGAACTGAACCCCTTTACTTCCATTCTATCATGATAACCAATAAATTATAAAATTCAAACAAGCATTTTAGGAATCCCAAAACATGAATAAGTGCTATTGCATTCTAGGTAAAAATAAGAATACAAAGCATGGATTTTCTGGTTTGAAAAATGAAGATTCATTGCTTTTATTTGCAAGTAAAATGTCAAATGCAAGAATTTACATGACAGGAAGTGAGCTGAAAAAAACACAGGTGCTTAATTCACAAGATACAAAAAACAGTATAAAGGTGACCATCTGGGGAGAGCTGGCTGACTTAATTTTCCTATGAGCTTACCGTCTGCTCCATATTTTTCTTCCAAACTCCATATTCTGACCTCAAAAATGCATGTATTGTTACATACATTTTCTTATAAGCATAAATGCATGTAGACCTAATTATGCAAAGAATATTAATACAATGAAGGACATACTGCATTGCATTTTATTTAGTCTCAGTTTGTCGATTTTTAAAAAAGGTTTTGTTTCCAATGGTGATGACTTTTGAGCCTTTTAGCTGTTCTACAAATGACGAGCACAGTTCTAAGAAACAAAGCCTTCTCTGAGAATGATGGTTCACTAAAAGGCCCAAAAGAAGGCCCAGAAGGCAGACCTCTGAGAATGTCAAGGACAGGAGATGGGAACCTAGGATTATAATCCTGATGTGGACACAACGGATCATCATAAAGTAATGACAAAGCTAAAGCAGTGAGGATCCCTGGCTTGTCACAAAACACTGATTGCCCAAGTATCCTGAGTATGTCAGGATTTCTGAAAGAGACATCACACTTCCCTGCCATGGTGAATTAATATGCTGAGCAGAAAAACATTTTTTACATGAGTTTTCTTTTTATATCTCAGCTGAATGCTGAAAATTATGCTCCTCATACTAACAGAAAAGTACTTATTTTCAAGTACTTGTTTCCATTATCTTTTCTAAAACTAATCTTTTTTTCAATCCTGCATTTTTATTATAAAATATCTGTAGGGATTACTTCTTCCATACCCTCATTTCATGTTCTAATGATTTGAAGATTATTCTCTAACACTATACCCTATATAGTGTCTGTGCTTCGGAAAGTTTTTTTCCAGCCTTCAATACTTTTCCCAAGTCAAAGCCCCCCAATTTTTACTTGTTCACCAGCCCCCGCCAGCATCCTAAAGCTCATTAAGTGCTAAGTTAGACTCATAGGCTTCTTGAACCAACATGTTTCCCTTTCAACTTTTTTTCTTTTCGTATTTCTCCACCTATTAGTCAATAAGGCATGGCTATTATTATCTCTTTCTTCCTTTCCATTCCCATTACTTCTCCTCAAGTCCAGGTCAAGTCATCCAGATTACAACAATAGTACAGTTCAAAACTGTCAAACTCTTTCAAAGAGTAACAGGATCCTTTGAACAAAGAGTTCCGTATTCCACAGGACTTGGAAATTCAAGTACATCATAGACTACATTTACGGACATCTTTAAGTCTGTTTCACCCAATATTGAGAAACTCGATATTTCCTCCTTCATTTACCAGGGAGTCTTTTCAAAGAGCACTCAATAAACTCTCCCAGATTAATGTTTGTAAAACACTGATCTTCCGCATGCATTCATGTCTGCAACTAATTTTCATATTAATTAACAGATCTTCCCACTTTTCTGCTCAAAATTTTCAAATACTCTCAATTTCCCATTAAAGAAAGCTCAGCACCCCTATCTGCAACCTACATGTTTCATCTTATCTTTCACGACTTCACCTCCGTAGTTAGCCAGATGTCAAGCGTAGGATCTGCTGTACTACAACAGCTCATCCCCACATCAAATAAATGTGTTGCATCAAATAAATGCATGCCATTACTCAGCAATGAATCAACCTTTTACACACAACTATGGTACTATCAGCATCTCTTTAAAGACTTAATGGTTTCCCGATGCTTGCCAAACTTAAATCAAAGTGTACTTTGCTGAAGAAAAATATATTTACTTTCTTTTCTCCATGGTTTGAAAAACTCTGCTATAAATAATTAAAGCTACCTACACTGAGTATTTTTAGCAAATTAATTTGTCATACTGCATTTTTTTTTCTGAAATAAAGGTGGGATGTGGTGCTTAGCATGACTGAGTCAGTTGGAGAACTAGTGAGTAGATGTAGGCTGATTATATTACCTGCAATCACTTGTGTTTACCAGTATCAAAATACATATTCTCATTCAATTTAAAAGAAAAAGTAATATCTTTTGAAAGTAGTTATAACCCATTACAAACTTTAGGTTATAAATTTAACCACAACACATATTTATTTAAGAAATATTTAATTGCATATCTGCTTTGGGTCAAGCATTACACTTGGTAAAAACCAGTCAACAAGATGGACATAGGTGTTACCAGAGCATATAGTTCTTACTATTCTTGTAGACACAGGAGTTTCAAGCATGTTGAGAATTTTATTTCCCTTCAGCTACTATACAATTCCTATACTTCTTTTGAAAGCAAAAGTTCTTGGGAAAGTTGTTTATTCTGTCTCTAAAATATCTGTTTCTATCCCATATTGAACCTAATCCAATGAAGTTTTCACCTGCTATTTCAACAACATTTTCCAGAACCAACAAGGACCTCCATCCACACTGCTAGACCCAATGGTCAATTCCCAGATGACATCTTACCTCACCATTAGCATTTCACAAAGATAGCCCTTCCCATCTTCTTAAAAGGATCATTTACTTGGCTTCTGATCACCATTCTCCTTTGGTTTTCCTCCCTGGCTGATGCTTCCTCATCTTCTCTATCTTTAAATGTTAGAATTACCCAGAGCTGAGTCACCAAACATCATCCTCCAGATGGCTTTAAATACCATCTATATGTTGATAATTTCCCTATTTATATCTCCATCCTGGATTTTTCTTTGGAGTTCTAGAAATTTATCTAGAGCTTCCAACTCAAACTCTTCATGTGGGTGTCTAACAGCTATCTTAATATGACCCAAATCCATAATCCTTCTGGATTAACGCATTTCCCTTTGCTCCTCAATAATTTTCCCAATCTCGGTAAAGTGAAGCTTCACCTTTTCAGATACTCAGGTCAGATACTTCATTTCTCTCAAATGCTATATTCAGTTCAGTCTCTCATCAAATCCTGCTAGCTAAGTCTTCAAATGTATCCAGAATTTGACCACATATCACTACCTTTCCTGCTACTACTACCCAGATTCCAACGATATTTACTTCTGATGTGGATTCATTACTTTCTAATCTTCCTGTCTTCCCTTCACCCCTTGGTCAACACAGCAAAGAGAGTCTGCTCAAACTAACATCCCTCTTATGGGGACTTATGGCCAAGATGGAGGCATAGGTAGATATGCTTTGCTTCCACACACAACCAAAAGAAGGACAACAACAAATTTACAAACAAAAAATAACCAGAACTGCCAGAAAATTGAACTGCTTGGAAGTCTGACAACCAAGGAGCTAAAGAAGAAACATTTACCCAGACTGGTAGAAGGGGCAGAGACAGGCAGCCAGGCAGGCAAAGAGGATGTGAGACAAGGCAGCAGCTGGTGGACCAAACCAGCGAGACCGAGTGGTCCCACATTCACTTATGTATAAACTGGGAGGAACAACTGGGGAGTGTGCAACCCAGGGCTACAGCACAGGAAACTAAAGTCTCAAAACCTCTGGCTGTAAAAACCTGTGGGGGCTGCAGTGTTAGGAGAAACTCCCAGTCTCACAGGTTAGACTGTTGAAGGGACCCACCAGGTCCTAGAACATACACAATTTGACTCATCCAGGAATCAGCACCAGAAGGGCCCAATTTGCTTGTGGGTAGCAGGGGAAATGACTGAAAAGTGGGATGATAGCCAAGCAAACAGCATTGTTTCCTCTCTGATCCCTCCTGCCACATGCAGTACCACAAAACCAGGAAGTGGGTGGCCCCACTCTGGTGAATACCTAAGGCTCTGTCTCTCACAATGTAACAGGTACCCCGAAACAAAGAAATATGGCCCAGATGAAAAAACAGATCAAAACTCCAGAAAAAGACTAAGTGAAAGAGAGATAGCCAAACTATCAGCTGCAGAGTTCAAAACACTGGTAATCAGGATGCCTCACCGAAGTGACTGAGTATGGTTGCAAAATAAAGGAAGAAGTGAAGGTTATACAAAGTGAAATAAAGAAAATATACAGGGTATCAACAGTGAAGGGAAGGAAACCTGGACTCAAATTAACGATTTGGACCAGAAGGAAGAAATCAACATTTGCCTAGAACAGAATGAAGAAACAAGAATTAAAAAAAATGAGGAGAGACTTAGGAATCTCTGGGACAACTTTAAATGTTCCAACACCCGAATGATAGGGGTGCCAGAAGGAGAAGAGAAAGAACAAGAAATTGGAAACTTATTTGAAAAAATAATGAAGGAGAACTTCCCCAATCCAGTGAAGGGAATAGATCTGCAAGTCCAGGAAGCTCAGAGAGTCCCAAAGAAGTTGGACCCAAGGAAGCATACACCAAGGCACATCATAATTACATTACCCAAGATTAAAGAGAAGGAAATAATCTTAAAAGCAGCAAGAAGAAAGGAGAGAGTTACCTACAAAAAAGTTCCCATAAGACTACCAGCTGATTTCTTCAAAGAAACTTTGCAGGCAAGAAAGAGCTGGAAAGAAGTATTTAAAGCCATGAAAGGCAAGGACCTATATCAAGATTGCTCTATCCAGAAAAGCTATAATTTAGAATGGAAGGTCATATAAAGTGATTCCCAGATAAGGTAAAGCTAGAGGAGTTCATCATCACCAAACCCTTACTATATGAAATGTTAAAGGACTTACCTAAGAAAAAGAAGATCAAAACTATGAACAGTAAAACAACAACAAACTCAAAACTATCAACAACTGATTCTAAAAACAAAAACAAACTAAGCAAACAAGTAGAACAGGAACAGAATCAACAGAAATGGAGATCATGCAGAGGGTAATCAGCAGGGAGAGGAAGGGGGCAGAATGGGGGGAAAGGTACAAGGAATTAGAAGCATAAATGGTAGGTAGAAAACAGACAGGGGAGGTTAAGAATACAGGAAATGGAGAAGCCAAAGAACTTACATGTACAACCCAGGGACATGAACTAAGGGAGTGGGGGATGCTGGTGGGGGGACAGTACAGGACAGAGGGGAATAAAGGGGAGAAAGAAAATGGGATAACTGTAATAGCATAATCAATAAAATATACTTAAAAATAAAAAATATTAAAAAATAAAATCCCTCTTGTGGCTTTAGTATCTTAGCATAAAAGCCAAAGTCCCTAAAATAGCAAGCCCCAGCCTCATCCAGTCCGGGGGTGCAGTGGCCTACCTTAAGTGCTCGGTCCAGTTCCACGAAAACGTCCTCACCATCTTTCAAGAGACCCCAAGGTGGTCCTCAGCAGGCACAGCCTAAACTTCTGGAGGCAGATTAGCCATGACGTTTGCATGGTGATCTCACTGTTTGGAGCCCTCCCTGCCAGACCACCCCAGTAGTGCAGAAAAGAGCTAGGTGCTGACCTTCCATTGAGGTGGCAAAGGATGAATTCAGTTCCAGCCCTAGACCACACTCCTGGAAGCCGTCATGCAGCCTGTCACTGCCTCACGGTTGGTTGTTCGTGGGGCTGCACCTTCAGGACCTGGGCTTCCTAGAACCGTCCTGCCTAAGCCTGCAATCTGCCCCTTCCCCTCTCCCCCTGCTCATCCCAGTGGTAATGGTAAGAACTAAAATAACATAGCTTGTCAAAGAACATGCTTTCAAGAAGTCTGTCTTTGACTTTATCTGTTACTACCTACCATTTTCCTTGTTCACTCTGCTCCATCCACTGGGCTCATTCCTGTTCCTACAACACTTTTAGAGCATTATTGACTCTGGCATTTACACTTGCTGCTTCCTCTGGGCCACTTTCTCCCAGTTAATCATCAGGGCCAACCACTCATTTCCTCACAGTTCCTTTTTTATAATATCTAACACGTGGTCCTCCATGTAAAAGAGCTACTTCTTATGTCCTTGGCTCTCTCACCCCACAGTGATGCTTCAAGTTTTCTTATACTATTTATAATTATATGAAGTGCTAGGTACTTGTTTATTTACTTTTGTCTGCCCTCCACCTCCACCCCACTAGAACAGAAACTTCGCAAGGGTGGAGATTGTGCCTGTTGTGTACACCATTGCTCCCCAGGGCCTAGAGCAGGGGTTGGCACAGGGGCAAGCACTCAATAAATATCTGTGGAGTGACTGAGTGAATTTTAAAAAGGTCATCATAAGGTCCTACAGAAGCATAAAACGAAAGGATCTAACCCAGACCAAGGCAACAAGGAAAGATTTCTTGAGGATCTAGAAACCTGAATGTTAAGAAGACTTTTGCCAGGAAAAGTCTTGCCAGGAAAAGGGAGGGAGAGGAAGTGAAGGTCTTCCCCACAAAGGGAACAACATTGCCAAGACCCTGAGTTTATTGGCTCATTAACAAATATTTACTGAACGTCTGCAATGGTCAAAGCTATGTTCTAGGCACTTGGACATAAGGAGTAAAGGGGGAAAGACCACATACAAATAGATATTGGGTAAATGGTTAGTTTATTAAAAAGCTATAAAAACAAATCTGCACCTATATGATCTTGTTAACCAATGCCACCCCCAATAAATTCAATAAAAACTTAATTAATTAATTTTAAAAATCTGGAATAGAGAACAGAAAATGATGGAAGTAGGGGAAAAAGACTGAATGTGGTGGATAATGTTTCCAAGGAGGTAAAGTTTGAGCACAGAACAAATGAAGTTCAGGATGTGTCACTATTTGAGGAAAAAAACGTCCCAGGCAAAGGAACAGCAAATTCAGGAAGGTATGTTTATAAATGGAAAGAACTGTAAAACATTGGCCATACAGAATGGTAAAGGGGGAGGCTGAGAAGAAAATTCCAGAATCCCACTCTAGAAAACCCAGCAAGCCAGCTATATTGAGAATGTTGGACAATGGGAAGCCCCTGAAGAGTTTAATGTACTGAATGGCATCATCAGATTAATATCTCAAAAAACCAAAGCAAAACATAAGCCTCATGCCCATTATCAGATATTTTAATATATAACCCACAACAGGTTCCTTTCAGGTTCGGGAGTCATTTCTAGTGGGAGCCTATTCCATCAGTTAAAGTGAAAATGGTGTTATTTAAGTAATCTTTTTATCCTGTATGTAATGGTTTATAAATAGAAGTTTTTAAGTTTCTCAAAATGTTAATATAATTTAATGACTTTCTATATTTTAAAAGAATCTTTTATTTATTTTTTAATAAATTCATTGGGCTGATATTGGTTAATAATAAGATCATATTGTGTACACATTTTTATGATAAATGATCTGTATATCACATTGTGTGCCCACCACTCAAAGTGAAATTATCTTCCATCACCATATCTTTGGCCCCCTTCACCCTTTACTACCCACCCCCCTGCCCTTCCCCCTGGTAACAACCATACCGTTTGTCTCTATGAGTTTCAGTTTTATATTCCACATTTGAGTGAAATTATATGGTTCTTAGCTGTTTCTAACTGATTTATTTCAGTTAGCTTAAAATTTTCAAGGTCCATCCATGATGTCATCACAAATGGCAGTGTATCCTCTTTTCTTACGGCTGAGTAGTATTCCACTGTATATGTGTACCACATATTTTTTTTATTTTTGAAATTTAAAGGTACATTTTGTCTTTTTTAAAGATTTTATTTACTTATTTTTAGAGATAGCAGAAGGGAGGGAGAAAGAGAGGGAGAGAAACATCAATGTGTGGATGCCTCTCATATGCCCTCCACTGGGGACCTGAGCCACAACCCAAGCATGTGCCCTGATGGGGAATCAAACCAGTGAACCTTTGGTTTGCAGGCCAGCACTTAGTCCACTGAGCCAGGACTGTACCACATCTTCTTTATCCAATCCTCTATAAAAGGACATCTTGGTTATGTCGTTTTGGCCACCACAAATGATGTAACGAACATTGGGATGCACATATTTTTGTGAATAAATGTCTTCAAATTTTCAGGTAGATACCTAGAAGAGGGATTGCTGGGTCATATAGTAACTATTCTTAATTAAATCCCAATGTTATTTTTTTTCAAATAGAACAAGAATCATTAGTTTTGTATGGAACCACGAAAGACTTTGACTATCCAAAGCACAAAAGGAACGAAACTGTAGGAATCAGTTTAACTGACTTCAAATTATATTACAGAGCTACAATAATCAAAACAGCATGGTACTGTCAGAAACACACACACACACACACACACACACACACACACAGACCAATGGAGCAGAATTGAGAGCTCAGAAATATAAACACATGTATATGGGCAAATAATCTTTTACATAGAAGCCAAAAATACACAGTGGGGAAAAGAAAGCCTCTCCAATAAATGGTGCTGGGAAAATTGAAAAGCCACATGAAAAAGTATGAAATGAGATTATAGTTTGTCCCAATGTACAAAAATTAATTCAAAATGGATCAAAAACCTAAATATAAGATCTGAAATAATAAATTATATGGAAGAAAATAGTTACTAAACATATAGACCTTGGTTGTAAAAAATGTTCTTTTAGCATTCTTTCCCCATATTTTTCAATAATCTTTTAAAATTTTACCTATTTTTGGGGTCATAGTCTTTTTTTATAGTTTCTATTCTCTTGAAATATATTTTAATAATCATAAATATGCTTATTTTATAGTCTCTTTCTGATTTCTTCTGTGTCAAGATTTAGTTTTTCAGACATACCCTCTTCTCCCTGAATTTCTCTCCCCTCTGCCAGAAACACAGGGCTTATTTAGACTCTAGCTTGTTGTGAGCACTTCAACATTCTACCTCTTTCTGTTTCTGATGTGCAATTAATTGTGAGCATCCCTTCGTCAGGGATTGTATATTGTATGAGAAACTGATATAGTTAGATGTTTCTGAAGCATGCTGTCTTTTCATTTTACTTCCTGTAGTTTGTCTGAGCTTAGGATTCATTTTACCTAAGTTTCTTGAGAGAAGTCTTCCTGAACCAACTCTGGCATGGAGTCAGGCTACATAATGCAGTTTGAGGTGTGGTGATAGTGCAGATCTCACCCGCTGTTCCTGCATGGCCCCAGCCATGCACTTATTTCTAAGTCTGAGACCATCTGACACCCTTCTTATCTCCCTCCTTCCACTTCTACAAGGTGTCAGCTCAATACCACTACCATTCTGGTCTTCACTTCCTTTTTCATTTCTGGCACCAGGAGATTACACTTTTCCATTTGCAATCTAAAACAACAGATAGCATTTTTTTAAGTTTTTAAATCTTATCTAGCACATCTTAGTGCTTGTAATGAGAGAGGCTCTGTATTCGCTTAGCCTGCCATATTACAGACTCACTCAAATTAGTCTCTGAATTGGAATTTAATTTGAAATATGAGAAACAACATAAAAACAGTTTGCCTGACCAAACAGTTGCTCAGATGTGCAAATAAGTAGCAAAAATTAACCAGGCTGCAAAAATACTTTCAAAGTCTGTCTTTCCAACTGGGAACAAAATATCTTACTCAACCAGGCTAGTGTGAATTAGCTCACACAGGATAAATTAATGTCACAAAACAGTAATAGTAAGGGGTATAGAAACCCATTAAAGCAGAGAGGGGAGTGAGCATATAGCAGAGCATGGGCAGAGGAGACACGAGGTGCCACACAAACTTGTATGAATTCAACTAAAATTTTAAACAAATTAATGGAAGTCCAAATGTGAGCTAGCATGAGAGTATAAGAACCTCTGTGAGTAGTTTTTACAGGATGTTTCCCACAGACTTTCACTGGCAGATCATGAGAAAGAACAGATCAGGATGAAGACTAGAGGTGAAGACTCATTACAACTGGGAGAAAGTAAAACCCTCTGTTCCAAGGGGAGGGAAGGGGGAGGCAGAAAACAGACCTATTTCCAGAATCCTGTACCAATACTATTAGTGGTCCCCTGCCACTGGGCAGGAAACGGACCCACACAAAACACTCCAAACACATGGGCAGAGTTTAGTCTAGTGGACCAAAGAGAGGCAGGATCACTGAGAAAGCCCCATCCTTGTGTCCCAGACACAGTGCCTTCTTGAGACTGAGGTTGGGGCAGGACAATAGAGAAACCCTTTTGTCCCCTACCACCAGGCTAGTAAGTATGGAGTAATAAGCAACCGCAGTCTACCCAGGGGGGAAGGAGGAGAGCAGAGAGAGCACCATCTGGGACACAGGTACGCAAGGAAGGCTGAAAGCTGACCACGCAGCTCCTCAAATAGTTAAATTAAAGGTAAATAGAAAAGACATTTTCTTTTCTCATATTTGAATGCTCTAAAAAAAGCAGAGGTCAGTAAGCATTTTCTGTAAGAGTCTGACAGTTAAACTCTTCAGAGTTTAAGCTTCACAGAACAAATGGTCTCGGTCACAACTACTCAACTCCACCGCTGCAGCACAAAATAAGCCACAGACAACATGTAAATGAAATGAGCGTGGATATGTTCCAATTAACTTTATTTATGGACACTGAAATTTGAATTTAATGTAATTTTTATGTGTCACAAAATAGTCTTCTTCCTTTTGGTTTTTCAACCATTTAAAAATGTGGAAAACAGTCTTAGCTCAAGGATGGATTTGGCCTGGGGGCTATAGCTCATGACCTCTGGTTAAAAGCAAAATTAATAGCAATAAATTATGGGTTTACTGCCTGGGTACAACAATAGTGCAAACAATGAGAAAAAGCAAGCAGAAGTTTACTATTGGATATAAATCATATAATTTGAAAGAACGTTGTGATAAATTCAACATAAATACCGTAGTTTTCAGATTATAACACGCACTTTTTTCTCTCCAAATTTGGGAGGAGAATGGGGGTACTTCTTATAGTCTGAATGTAGCTTACCTGTCTTGCTGATGGGGTGGGGGCGTGGCCTACGTTATTTATGTTATTAAATATTTTACCATATTTTTTGCTTCAAATTTTTTTCCTATTTTCCTCCTCTAAATCCTAGGTGCATCTTATGGTCCAATGCGTCTTACAGTCCGAAAAAGTCAGTACTCTCAACCCTAGGGCCACCACTATGAATGATTAAAAAAAAAAGACAAAGCAAGATTAGCAGAGTTCTACATCAAGATTAGACCAGTAAAATATTGTCTGAATATAAAACAATCAGTTAGAGCTGTTTTACATGATAATTTACAAAACAACATCTCATCTTGAAGAAAATGTCAGGAAAAATTTTAAGAAAAAAATGAAACATATTTTCTTTCAAAGCTTTGAAAATGATGAAGAACGATCCAAGTAAAGAAGCTTTGAAAACTTGTTAGTATATATACGATGGACATTTGTGAACCCAGGGATGGCCTTTGGCCAGGAGAATGAAACTGAGCAGGAAATTAGGCATACCTTGTATCTCTGTACAACGACTCTTGTTTACAGCTAATTTGTTCAACTACTTAAGATACCAAATTGCAGAGGCCAACAACATGTGATGATTGCTATAACAAATACCACAGATTAAGTGGCTTGAAAGACAGACATTTATTTCTCACAGTTCTAGAAGCTGGGAAGTCCAAGATTAAGGAGCCAGTAGGTTGAACTTCTGGAGAAAATCATTGTCCTGAATTGCAGACTTCCGCTTTCTGGAAGTGTCTTGATATGATGGACAGACAGCTCATTCTGGTTTCTTTTTTGTCTAAAGACACTAGTCTCATCCTAAGGGCCTGCCCTCATGACCTTATCCCATAGCCCCACCTCCAAATTCTATCACCTTGGGACTTATGATTCAGCATATGGATTTTGGTGAGACACAAACATTCAGTCGATATATATACCCAGTCTTTGCTATTCCCAGTTTTAATTTGGGTGCCAAACTGGAAATACTTAGAAAATGTGTGACATCAGAGAAATGAGTGTCTGGATGTCAGAGAATACCTTGTTTATCCAGAGGCATCTATCTGTCAACCTCAACTACCTGAAATTGGTCTGAGAAACTGGAGCGATGCAGAATTTCCCTCTCAGCAATCAAAACAAATATCTTAGCATCCCTTTAGCAATATGTGTTATTTCAGTGCCTTATTTGTTTTAATATCCAGCATTCCTTTACAAAGCCCCATTTTCTAGAGAATATATGCTATACCAAAGAAGGAAATGAATCCTCTCTTTTCAGGTTAAATGTTTTAAAATTAATAACTTTTGGCTTAAAGGAGTAAACTTTAATTATCTGTGAGTTTTACTTAAGAGAAACATCTCTTCTACATTCAATGCTAGACAAATATGGAATTACTTTACTTGGTCCACTGAAATCTATTTGAAAACATCTCAAGGCATTTTAATGACGATAGGTAGGCAGAGAGTGATTACGCCCTTCAGGACATTTAGTCCTAATCTTAAAGTGAAAATTGAAGTCACAGGCCCTGGCCAGGTTGCACAGTTGGTTACAGCATTGTCCCAACATGCCAAGATTACTTGCCCGATCCTTGGTCAGGGTACATAAAAGAATCAATCAATGAATGTGTCAATAAGTGGAATAAACCAGTATTTCTCTCTCTCCCCCCCCCAAAAAAATCAATAAATAAAAACTTTAAAAAAGAAGTCACAAATTTCTCTTCATACCTGATATTCAGATTCTGCTACGTTCCCAAATCCCTCTCACTAACGGAATGCAATTACTGTAGGGAAAGGGGGTTGGGGGTACAATATATTACCACTTTTTTACTCCCTATATGAGCCTGTCAAAAGTCCTGGTCTGTGAAGGAGTTCTGCCTGTGCATTACAGATCATTGACATCTGAATGCCACAGTCATTACTGCTTGAGTCACTGGCACAGCATGGGAAGAAAGAAAAAATATTGCTAGTACTTTCTTATAATCCTATCCATGGGCATTTTCACTTTTAGTACTAAGAAATTAATAACTGCCATGAATAATAAGCACAACCATTTATTAAACACTTATTTTGTAATACTTCTACTCTACTTTTCAAATTCATCACTTAATCTTTACTATGTACATTCCTTTTAAAAGCATTGTACAAAGTTCTTTTTCTTTTGTCCTTGGCAGCGGGCTGTCCTGTTGTGTCTCATACCTGTCTGCCTGTTCTTTGAAGCCTTTGCAAGCACTTCTGTGTCTGTTTCCCCTTTCAAGTTCAAGTTCTTCAAGGCTTATTACAGACCCTGTTATATATCTATGCACTTGATCTACACAGTGTAGTATGGTGATTAAGCCCAAGTCCTCAAGAATTAACCAACCTCAGCTCCAACTGCTTTATTTATCCTCTTTCTGCCTCAATTCCCACATCTTCAAAATACTAACGGCATCTGCTTCAAAGATTTGTTGTGAGGACTAATTGAAATGAAACATGAAACGTGCTAAGCACAATGGCTGGCATGCAGTATATGCTCATTATGTGAGAGCTGTTGCTAAAATACTCAGACTATATTTATCATAAATTATCTGTTTAATGCCTCTCTTCCCTAGACTGCGAGCTCTACCCTTAGGCCTTGACTTGGGACCTTGCACACAGATTTCCATTCACTTTTCCCTGACTGGCTAATTGAAGGAAGAATTAAAGGAATGTATCACCATGCAAAGTCGGTGTCTTTATTCCCATAATAAGAATGAAAGAAATAAAAATTTGGAGAGATTTAGCAATATCCTAAGCTTCCATAGATAGTAAGCTGCAGAATTGCAATTCAAATCCATGTCTGTCTATTGCATTTTCCATTTCTTGCACTGGGGAGAAGAGTTGAGGATAATCACTCATTACTGAGGACTTACTGTGGCCCTGGCAGTGTTCCTAAGCACTTGCATATGTTTTCTCAGTTAATTTTTATAGCAACCTTAAGAGGTACAGATCAGTATTACATTAAGTTTTGCAGCTGAAAACAAAAGTACAAAGAAGATAGTAACAAGTCAAAGCTAAATAGCTAGTAAGAAGCAGGTGTAAGCAGGATTTGACCCCAGACGGCTGCTCCAAAAGCTCACCTCCCTGCCTGGCCTGCAGCACATGTGTCTGTTTCAGAGTCTTGTGATGCTTTATAATTGAACAGCACTAAAAAGGATCAAAAAGTCACTCTTGGTTGTATTTTCCCCAGTAACTATTTAGTACACTTTTGATCTCTGTACATAAATGGAATGCAAACACTAAAATTTACATAAATTCTAATCCTAGTCCTAAACAATTACTGAATATTAAAGTATATCTGTAACAATTCCCAATTTGTCCTTCAACTTTTGCCTGTTTCCAGTAATCCAGTAATAGGATATTCACTAATTCCCAGGAGGCACGCATTCTAATTTTGAAGAGAATAAAGGTAAGGAATATTTTTCTTAAATAAGAATCTGTCATCTTGTATCTTCTGCTCACTTCCCTAGTTTTAACCCTGAAATAACACAATAATTGAAGACAAAACACTAACACATTCAGCACACATTTGAGCACTTAAATCTCAGGCACTGTGTTATGCAATGGGAACACAAATAGGAACATAAATAACATGGTGTTAGGGTGACAGCAGTGTAAAAGAAAAATTCAGTCTTGTGTAGTAAGTGCTCTCTTAGAATTATGAAGGAAAAAAAAGCATTATTGGAGCACCAAAAAAGAAGTGATTTGGGGAAAGAGAGGGTTGGCAAATTTGGTGTATGCACACAGAGGAAACTTTTTGTTTTGACCTCCACGCATCTCCAAATGCTTCCTGCTTCTACAGAATACTAAATAAACAGGTTCCCTGCCTCCTAGTATAGTCTGAAGGCAACAAGCTTCATCTTTCCTGCCCTCTGGCAGTAGGGTGGGAGTACATGACTTCCAGGACTCAAGGAAGAAATAATTTTCATTGTTTCGTGGTCACTATGTCAAGCTAATTTTAAGTACTTTATACCATTTAACTTATTTAAAGCCAACATCCTAGGAGGTCTGTCCTTTTTTTTTATCATTTGCCATTTTACAAATAAGAAAACGGATTTTAAATAGTCTAGGGACATTGGAAGTTGCAGAACTAGTAAACAGAAAAGCTGTGATTCAAATCCAGGCAGGCTGGCTCAGGAATGCCTGTTTGCCATAGCTACACCTGCCCCAGCCTAAGACTGGATCATGATGGCCTGACCTAGGTCTATGGCCCATCTGAGATTTCCAAGGTGCCTGAGTGGAGTCCTGAGGGGCAGTGTTCACTGGGCAGTACAAACAAGGGAAGTGAGTAGCCAGGGCTGGCTCCATTCCCTGGTGAATGAATGAATGAAGACCACATCCATTTCCACTAAATTTTATCACTGTTAGTGTAACCTGATTTTACAAAAAAAAAAAAAAGCCAAAATGGAGGCATTTTTGTTAAGCTATGACACCAAACAAAAACTTACTAACCAAACTGCAGTTCAGCCTCTCCTAGGATTGGAACTTTAAAGCAACCAATCTGGAAATTCCTGGTCAATACTAGTGCAATAATCTGCCTGGTTAAATCGGCCTCGCCTCAATGGCAGCCATCCCTGCCTAAAATAATCTACTCCTCTAAATTAGTCACCCTCGTCCTGCCTATAAAAATCTTCCATTTTGTTCAACTCTTAGTGTGCCTCCCTAGGTGCTACAGGGGATGCTGCCAGGTTCATGAGTCACTTAATAAAGCCAGTTAGATCTTTAAACTTGCCTGGTTGAATTTTGTTCTTTAACGCTGTTATTCAAGCTAGGTATAATTTTAGAATATTGATATGGTTGGTCAAATCATTTGCTATTCCTTCTAGTTCTAGGTTACTTGTAAAAATCTTCTATTGCCCTCGTACAAAATATTTGGTAACAGTGTTGAATAAGACAGAGAGCCAAACTTGGCATCGTTTCAACCACTTGAAGCCCAAGATTGCAAATATACCCTTCACACACCTACATATTTTCCACAAGGCTTCTACGAGAGTTGTGATGTCAGGAGTATAGCATGGCTATGATACATACTTAAATTTCGACAAGACCTATTCTTAGAGATCCCAGGTAGGTTCTGTGGAATCACCACTTTCTTTTCTAAGTGCCAATATACCACTCTCCTATTAATACTGATAGGGGAACTAAAGAGTTAACGATTTTAATATTTACTGATAGGCTTAGGTGACTAATGCAGATGGAAAGCATTCCACAAGATTCCACAGGAACTGGAATTTGTGACTTATGTGAGTCAGGAAGGAGGTCTACAAGCAATTCAACCTTTGTGCCTGGGGTGCAGGGGCGGGGGGGCGGTCGGGGATCCTTCACTTCCAGGGAAAGAGGCAGATAAAGAATTGCTCATCAGCAGATAAAGAAGTACTAGGAAAATCTGCTGCAAGACTGCAACTCATGTCCCATTAACCTTTTCTCCAAACCCCTTACCTACTCTTTCTTCCCCTTATAAAAATGTCAACTTCAGATGTTAAGTTGTGACAGGTGACATGGACACCGACTTTTCTGGTTTTAATATGCCTTAGCTTTGTCTGCCAGGTAGATTGGACCACAGTGTCCTAAAACAACTTTCTTACCTTTTTGGAAACCAAATTATTTGTCTATCAGCAATTACTGCTCTTCTCCAATATTCCTTAAAAATCACTTTCAGCAGTCTCTCAGCCATGTTCTCCAAAATTCAGCTGTGATTTGATTTTTTTCCCCATTTAACTTGGGGGTTTAAATCTTATTGCAATCCCGTGGTTGCCATCATTCTATCTTTTTTGGGGAGTAGGGTAAAGAAAATTCTTTGACAGAAAGGAAAAACAGATTTCATACAGAAATATCTTAACTATTATCACGCTCGGCAAGTAAACAAAAATAGCAGAACCAGTTGAACTTGAAATAGCTACAGTGCTTCTATAGGGAAATTACCACCAGTTTAAATTTTATGCCCTAGTTTTCTGTCCAAGACAAATAACTAAGTAAAACTGCAAAATAATTTTCAATTCAACAGAATTTTTTCCAAGTCATCTTGTACCATATTTATTTTTACTAGGCAAGTCTTCAAATTCATCTAGCATATTACTTAGTAAAACTCAATCATCAATCATTGATGTGATCAATATGACTTTTTTAAGCTTACACTCACATTTGCAAACACAGAGTGATTTCAAATTAAATCTTCTTTAACTCGTTTATGAGGACATAGTTCTATCGGTAATCCATTTGTGGTTAAAAAAACAAGATGGATGGGGTGGGAGGGACAGGGGCAAGCAAGGGAGGGGAAATCTGGGACAACTCTAATTGAACAACAACAAGAACACTTAAAAAAGAAAAGTAACAAATGGTTTTGGATATGGCAAAATAAGATGTGGCAGTGTAGCTTGTGTGTGTGTGTGTGTTGGGAGGTGGAGTATTCTGCTGGGGCTGCAACCAACTTTTTTTTTAACCTTTTCAGTTGTGTTCTGGCTTTAACTTGCCTGGTTTAATTAACAACTTAAGATAGCGCCTGTATTCAAGCAATGGGAGCAGAGCTATAAATGCCAGCACCAGCATCTCACCTCTTTTCTTGGCCCTGGAAAGCTTTCCACTTTTAGAGGTCTACTACTACACACTCACAGAGGCAGAGTGGTACCCAAAGACAGCCATTACTTTTGCACTGTTATAAGGTTAAAAGGTATTTTGGGTTTTTTTGCATTAACAGTGAACCTCAGGATCCTGGGTCCAGCTAAAATTAATTCCATTCATTCATTCAACCAATGAACAAATTGTCAAGTTTGCCAAATATATGCCAAACACCATGCTGGGCTCTACCTCTCTAACCTAATGAAAATTATATCCTAGTAGAGAGATATCAAGGCTTTGAAAAAAAAAAAAGAGCTGTGAGAGATATTGGCTTTGCACCTGTAATACAATCCCTAATATCCAGTATGCATCTTCTCACTTGATAATACTCACTAAATGGTCCTTTTTTTTCATACTAAAAAGCTAAGCCCTAGCTGTGATCCCTGAAAAAGCACTCCAAAAGCAAAAGCATTAATTTCATAAATCACCAGACCACACCAAATCCATTTCAGGGCTTGGATGGCTGACACAAATTAGAAGGTATTCACCAGACTTATTTTTCTTTTTCTGGAAGGTCTATCATTAAATTTCTCTGTTTCAAAACTGTGTATAAGACTCTCATTAAATGTAAAATACTTTTTAAAAAAATAGTCAAAAGTTTTTGGAAATTTGGGTCCTTCTCTTTACAACTTTTCTTTATCAAAGACAGAAAAAGGTAAATGTGACAGAATTCTGACTCCTGGAAAATGTTCTGGAAGTGCAAAAGGAAGCACTCAGATATTGATTTGTTTAATGTTTAGTGATTCCTAGAAAAAACATGAGAAACCAAGCAAGCACTTAATGTTTGTGAACTAAAATATGTCTGGCTGCGGGTGTGAGGAGGCTTTAGGACAGGAGCCATAAAATATAATCATTCCCTTTCCTGCCCATCACAATCACCAAGGAGTACATCTTTAAACAATGTAAGAATTAGCTTAATTTTTACTTTCCTTCTTCCTTAAACTCTCCTCATTTTATGTATAAATATAAAGAGGAGAGATGAACGAGGCTTTTTGGAATGTGAGCAAAAGCAATTTTCAGGCAAATACAGATTTTATAAGAACTGGTGAATACAACTTATTAGAAAATCTATGGGCTGCCCAAGGCTTGAATTTGCAGATACATAAAGTAATGAGCTCTGCATGTCTTGAAAAGTGAAAAGGGAAGAGAGAAAAATTTTAATGTATTACAAATTTTATGAAAAGTGTGGCACCATGGGATTTTCATTTGCATTCAATTTTTGCTCTCATGTTATTTCTTTTCCATAAGGTTGAAATCTACACAATAAAAGCTTTGGTTTTAGATTAAATTTTTTAAAGAACAAAAGTTTTATTTTTTTAAAGGGGAAACACATCAAAAGTTACTTAATCAGTATTTTAATTTAGGACATTTTGGAGCTTAAAAATCAAGATTCCATTTACATTTTTGCAAATTATGAAACCTGACTTCAATTCATAGAAAAGATGGATAATTGTTGACACTAACAATTTATTTTATGTAAGTACCAAATGCAGATTGTAAGCTACAGATCATTTCATAAGCAAAGTCTCAAATATTTAAGATAATACAATATTAATTACTCCTAGAAATTATTTTAATTATCCATTTTCTCCAAGAATTGGTTTTGTATTATTTCTTTATAAGCCATTTTTTAAAAAGCCATTCTGCTTAAAGTTTAAGGGAAATGCTAGAGAAAGTAAAATTTTGAGGAATTCTCTTCTATTACGTTTTTCTGACCTTGAGATGGAAAGTGAAGGAGGGTTGGAGCTACTGGACTTAAGAAAGTGCCTAAATCCATGAAGTCTCTTACATCATGAAGTACTCCCATGTTCTTTGTTATGAAGGTACTAGTGTCATAGATTGTATACTGCTTTGATGCCTGGAGTTTAAATGAAGGTCATTTCTGATTTTAGAGACTAAAATCTGGGCAAACTAACCACTGCTGGAAGGAAGAATCACTGTGAACATTTTAAACTCCGGAATTGAAGATTCCACCCTAATCTCCTTATCAGCATCTTCTCTTTGCCACAAAGGTAACTTTCAAGTGCTACATTCTACATCACTGTCTAACATGAAATATTACACTGAAAATGACTCTCATATTATTACCCTTTGGATTCAATAAGTAAATTTATGCATAGTGATATGTAAATTACAGTGCTCACTATATTTTTGAAAATCTAAGTATATGTTGTTTTAGCCTAGGAAAAAGAAACAACAAGCTGATCTGCAGATTTTCTTGGTATGTTTACTAACCAAATTTCTGTCCCAGGATAGATAGTTGGAGTGTTATTGTTTCTTGGTAATTTTTTCTTCAGTCACATTGGGTATAGTTGTATTAAGCAGATAGTAGGTGAGTTGTACATGTGGGACTGCTTTTATATGTATTCTTCCCTCTATGCAGAATACTTTTTTCCTATGGATCTCATTAATACAGCAGAACTGTTTAATTTTGCTTTCTCAGTGAGCCTTCTTTGACCACCACTATCTAAATCGGCCCTTCTCTATTATCCTCGACCCTCCTGACACGTTTCTTAACTTGCACACACCTTACGTTTTCAAGTAATCTAAATGCTTCGTGTAAGTTGCATCATCCAGCCCCTAGTTATCACCTTCTCACATTCCAGTTTCTATGACTCTCCCCTGTGCTCTCCTCTTCAAGTCAATTTCTCTGATGGTCACAGGATGTACACAGAGGTTTTCTCCTAAGCACATCTGCAAAGTTGGCTTCCTCAGTTGCTTCAGGTCTCTTCTCCAGTGTCACTAAACCAGAAGGCCTTCTTTGACTATCATATTTCAAACTGTAGGCCCTGTTACTTTCCTTGATGCAGTCTTATTGTTCTCACTAGCACTTATAGTTGGATATGTGTGTGTGTCATGTGTGCCTCTCTCACTGGCATGTAAACCCCAGTAGACTTAAGGTATTTTGTTCATTAGTACTGCCACATTGCTTAAAACAGTGCTTGCCATAGGCTGTCACTCAATACTTATTTGTTGAACTCATTAATTAATTGCTTACTTATTATCTCTTTTCCCCACTAGACTCTTAAAGGCCATAAAAGCAGGAAAATTGGTTCTGGCATTTCTATAGCATGTTATATATAGTAGGTGATAAATAAATAATTAAGGAATGAATGGTTTGTGTGTGTGCATGTTTGTGTGTTTAGATTTCTTTCCAGGTAAACTCTAATTACCACAAAGACTAGAATTATGTCTGTTTAGCTCACCAACATATGCCAGTTCCACAGAAGCATCTCACACACAGTAGCGTCTCACACACAGTAGGCACACAATAAATAGATGAAGAATCCCTAGGACTGGGACCCGAACAAATAGGAAACTACTCTGCTTGTAGTCACCCAGAGGCTTCCACAAGGTTAATCTGAAGTCTTAATGAAGATGCTACAAAAACAACTTACTCTCAAATTATAGGTTAATTAATATTCAGGTTTGCTGAGATGTCCACGGCAGGTTTTATCCAACATCTTCTTTCCTTACACCTGCTACAATCTCCCGTGGT
The DNA here is from genome assembly GCF_019186645.2 of Phyllostomus hastatus. Lineage (NCBI taxonomy): Eukaryota > Metazoa > Chordata > Mammalia > Chiroptera > Phyllostomidae > Phyllostomus > Phyllostomus hastatus. The sequence goes on from NW_025333880.1 coordinate 3,792,158, forward strand.
TAATAATCATAGTGTTGGTAAGCTATGGTTACTGATGGGAATCATCAAGCATGTAGGGAAAAAGAAAGGTTAACAACTGCTGGCCTGTGTTTTCTCTGCCGTCCTTCCCAGGGCCATCCTGTTGTGAACCTATAAACTGTATCTCAGTTCACAGCTAAATCCCTATATTTTAAGAGTGCTTAACTTACTACAGTCCTTAGTTCACTTACACTAACTTACATTAATTCATGATTTTTCTACTGTGATCAGGGAGTACGTCAGGTACTGAGAATACAAAGATGACAATACATACAGCTCCCTCAAGGAGCTCTATTCAACAAGGAGAGAGATGCCACAGAGTGTGAGAAATGTTTTGATGGGGCCAAAACAGCAGGTGACCTCTGAGCACGTCAAAAGGCATTCAAGCTGGGAGACTGGGGTGATCTGGAAATGCTTCCAGTAGGTGACCAGAAACTAAGTCCTAATTTTAATTAATCAAATTAAAGCTGCACAGTGTCAGAATCATCTAAGCGAAACTCCTTAAGTAGCACAGAGGAAACCTGATGCTCCAGGAGACTAACTGCAGCATCCAAAGTATCAGAGTTACAACTAGGACCCAGATAAGTAGTATTGGGCTTTGTCTGAGACTCCTTTTTTTTTTTGGAGGATATTTTTCAGAACTCGTTATTTCATCAGTTTAATGACACAATTAATTATATTTTAACACAGAGAAAAATATTTTTATATAATGACTTTATACATAGCAGTGCTGCCAATAACCATCATCAGTAAATTACAGACTTTGTAGTGAGCTGCTGGTGAATTTATTCAGATACAATCACTGTCTCTCCTCTCTAGCCTCTTGAGCTATTACTGCATGGAACTAATCATGCTGGGAAGGACAGGTACCGTCTGGCTGTGAACAAGAACACACTTTAAGAATAGATTTTAGTCAGATTGTACTTCTCTCCACAACTGAGGGAGACATCTAAGGGTTAAGGTAAAACCAAAAAGTGAAATATTTTCAGTATTATGTAGTATATACAATTGCTCAGACATGGATTTTCTTGGATTCTTTCTTTATTTGTTCCTAACGTAGTTGTTTTACTTGAGATATTTAAAGACTGATTTAGTAATGGGACAACGTAAAAGTTCATCACATTGAAACAGAAATACTTAGGAAATCCATAATTTCTCGTAGCTTGCCATCTGGCTGTTAGTGGTAGTGGATGTATCCTGCTTAGTGCAGATGGTGATGATGGGTGAAACCATGGATTACACAATGGATTTCTGAGTTCTTTAACTACTGTTATCAATTTACTAGTTTGCAAATCAACATTTCCCAACATGAAATTAATCTTTTTTTTCAACTCTTACCTCCAAGTAATGTTGCTATGAGCACCACAGAACATCTGTCTGGCGCCAAGAGATTGCGTTAAAGTCGCCCACTCTCTCTCCAAATTAAAAACCAACCTCACTGGCTTTTTCACTGTACTCGCAGCGTGATGCTCTCTTGCCTTACCCCACAGCCCGGTTTAATACGCTATAAGAATATTTTTAGAGGCACTTCGAACTAAATCATTTTCGTCTGAACACATCATTACCAAATGGCTTTCCGGGGTCCTAAACCCGGCCGCTGCGGACGGGGACAAGCAGGTGCCCTCCGCTGCAGAGTCGTGAGGCTCGAGCGCCTTCACAATTGGACGTCGAAAGTCAGAAAAGAAACCCGAACACACGGGGGCAGGTATAACCCCTCACAGGTGCAGCAGACAGGGCCAGGTCGCAGAGGAGGTCTCCATCCTCAAGCTTGGAGACGAAGCAAACACTGCTTCCCGAGTAAGTCACAGAGCAGGACGTACAGGGTCGCAGGTCAAAAGTTGAATTTCAACCCAGCCTGCGCTGCGTCCCAGCGCGTTCCGCAGCCCGGACACCGCAGTGGCTCCGAGTAGCAGAGAACGAGGCTGGCCGGGGCATGGAAAACTGTAGGCTGCAACAGCCGCAGAGCTCCCGGCGGCGGAGACAAACACGACCCCCTCCGCCTTCGAAGCCAAAGCCAGGAAGAACCGGACCCGGCTGCTTGAGCCCCGCGTTGCCCTTTGGCTGAGGGTAGCTCCCGGCTGCCGCAGCTCAGACGCCGTGCGTCCAGGCACCACTACCCCGGGGTGCGCCTTGTCCGCCCCCGGGCGGCTGCCTGGGCTTCCGCAGCCGGACCAACCTTCGTCCCCTGGCGCCGGGACAAACTTCCTCTTTTCTGGGCCCCCGGCCGCGCTCTCCCGGTCTACCGCGGCCGGCGCCCCCGCCGGGCACGGCGAGCTTCCTCCCGGCCCCTCCACAACCCGGGGCCCCGGGCACCTAGCGGTCGCCGCGCCTCCGCTCCAACAAAGCCGGCGGCCGGGAGGCGACCTGGAGAGGGGCTGGGAGTGGCGGCCGAGGTTGCCAAAGCCCGGCGGAGGCACCCCTCGACCAGGCGAGTGCCGCGTGAAGGGGCAGCGGGGACGCGGCGGGCAGAGAAAAGGGAAGAAAGTATCCTGCTCTCGGCGCGAACGCCCTGCCTTCTTCGCTCTTCCTCGCTCGCTCTGCTCCCCCTGCCCGAGCGCGTCCGCCCGTCCTGGTAGCTGTTGGCGGGGACGGAAGGGGAGGTAGAGGGGACGCAACGGCCTGGCAGGAGAGCCGCTCCCTTACCTCTGTCCAGAGTGAGCGGCTGGACCACTGTCAATGTCGCCATGTCTGCCGTGGGAGCCGAAGTGACGCTCGGTTTCAGCAGCAGCAACCGCTTGTAGTGAGAAAAAGAGGAGGAGATTGGGGGCGGGGGTGGAGAGGGAAGACGGGGAGGAGGGGGAGGAGGAGGGAAGGTGGCGGCGGTGGAGGCGAAGAAAGCTTGGGTGGGTCGGCAGCCAGATGGAGACGCAACTGTTTCGCTGCGGGCAGACCTTCAGAGGCGGCGGGCCGCTGAGCAGGTAGCGGAGAGCGACGGCAGCACCGGCTGTGGAAGGAGGGCTGTGCCCTGGAACTTCGCTGTTCTACCCCGAGGAGCGCTACTTGGGTGTTGTAGCTGGTGTGTTGCTTTCTTTCAACTTTCCAGTCAAACAAAATGATCAGACTATATAAGGGAAGGAGGTAGAGAGATGAAATTTTTTCAGATTAAGAGAAATTGTCAAACCTGTAATTTCACCCCCCGGAGAGAAAATGCTTCTAGTTCAGAAATGTTGGAATTTAATTACAGTTTCTGTTAATTTCTGTTAAGGTTGTTTTTTGTTTTTTTTTTTTTTTTGGAATGTTGACGTTTACCGAGATGCAAGGTAACTAACTGACTTAAGGCCACGGTTCCATCACGAGGTATTTATTAAGGTCCTGACCATATTATACCTTAAGAGCAAACTTCTTAAAAGTGGTTTTAAATTTAAAAGAGAGAGAGAGATGTTTCATTACAAAGTTTGTAAAACATGTACCTAGCACGTTTTCAGATTATTTAGCCAATGGTTATTCAGAGTTGCCACTTACTAACATGTGTGTCAGGAACTGAACTACAAGTGTAACACACCATGTGCCATGGCCTGATTTAGGAATTCAGTACAGTTCCTGCTTTCCCACAGCTTACCATCTAGTGGAGCCTGATGTTATTAAAAGGGTGACTTTAGAGTCAGTTGATCAGGATTCAATTACCAGAATCTTCAAATATTGGCTGTGACCCCTTCAATTGCTTTCACTGTCTTGCCACTGTAGGGACTTACTTCCTGATGAAGAAATTAAGAAGTATATAGAAAAATTGTGTAAGCAGAACGGTCATGACTGTGGGTTTAGGGTGGTAAAGGACAAAGCTGCCTCCACTCCCCTATGACAAAGCAGAATTGGTTTGGCTAGCAGTGTATTCTGTTTTATGGCAAAATATCGGAATATGATCTGTGTCATGGTCTTCTGATCACAATATGGATTTCTGGAGATCTTTTTCATCCAGAGTCTACGCTTTTAAAAAAGGAAGCAAGATTTCACCAATGGTTGGAGAAAGTGAAAGATGATTGGCCAAAACATTTGACAGACCCTAAAGGCAGCCCTAAAACAGTAGTTCAACATACCTATATTTTCACTGAATGTATCAGAAAGAACCTGATCTTGAAATTCAAGTCTTAGTTATGTGCTCTTTAGAAATCATGTAATTTCTCACTGATTCCCAGTTTGCCCACCTGTCAAACAAGGGAATAAGTGACTCTTACCTAGAGTCTGTAAAATGAAGAAACTAATTTTACTCCACAATCTTCTGAGTTTTGTGTCTAAATATACTTTGAAAACAGTAAGGCATATATACATTTATTTATACAACAAACATGCATCCCACCTGAACTCTGTGGCAAGCACTCTGCTAGGTGCTGGCCTTGCAGACATTAATGAGTTATGGTCCAGGCCCTGGGCAGTGCCCAGTCCAGATGGGAGACAAGGGAGCAAGCTGGGAGAATTCCAAGCAGTAAGTGCTCTGAGCACCACAGACAGGAAGTGTTGTGGGAGTGAGGAAGAAGCAACAATTCCGTTTGTTATCATTGTTCCCATCCTCTAAATCAGGGGTGTCTAACTCATTTTCACCGGGGGCGCATCAGCCTCGAAGTTGCTTTCAAAGGGCCTAATGTAATTTAAATTCCTTAATAGTTAAGGAGTAGTTGCATTTATACAGTTCTAAAATGATTTCAGCCCTTTGAAGGCAACTGCGAGGCTGATGTGGCCCCCCGTGAAAATGAGTTTGACACCCCTGCTCTAAATCAAACAATGGAAAGAAGTTGAATTGTGCACAATAAAGGTAGAGTATGTTTCAAGGTTATGCACAAAATATCAAAATGCATTCAATAATTGAGAGTGGAAAGAACATGCAAATCCCTTGGCCACTAATGTAACTTTTTAAGAACGCATTTTATTATTACTACATATTTGAGCAGCTTCACTCATAACTCTAAAAGCTGTAACTGTACCTATTTCACAAGAAATCTGAGATTGTGAAGTCCGTGAAGGTAGGCTTTTTCTCTTTTTGTTTCCTGATGTACCCCCAACACCAAACATTTAATAACATCTAGACTTATGCCTAGAGATCCCTAATTGAGATTTTGCTTTATCGTTCTTTCTGTGTTGACTCTGTAGGGTTTTTAAAAAGATTGAAAGAGAAAGTAAGAGGAAGCACAAATCACTATATAGTCATTAGTTATTATTTCTAATAGCATCAACTTCAATGCCTTTAACTTGTTACATGGGTGTAGAAAATGAATAATAATTCGTTATCTGTCAGAATTTGTTTTTTATGAAGTTTGAATAACTACTGTCTCTCCAATGACATGTACAAATTTCTACACATTTGAGACCTGCAGAGACAAAACAGAATTTCCATAATCTCTTCTTTTGCTTGTGTAGATGTGCCCATGCTTGGGTCTCTTGAATAATCACCTGCATCACTACTGCGCCTTCCATTATGTGTCAAGGTCAATATGCTTGATCCACTCATGTGTGTCACTTTGTTGATTGTGTATTAATAAGGGAATTGTTAAAACACCTGGGATTATACTTTTAGCTATTCAGTTATATAGTCACTACAATTTTTCATTAAATAATACACAGTAATTTAGTTCATTGGCACCTATATTTTTAATGGAATCAATCAATTCAATATATACATATGAAGCAGTTTATATGTGCCTGGGTTGGTGCTAGGTTGTTTTCTCTTCTGTTATGAGCCAGAAAAAGTAGGTATTGTTATTTCATTTTATAGATAAGCAAACTGAGACTCAGAGGTTAAGCAATTTGCTTAAGAACAGTAACACCTGTGTAGTAGTGCTTTCACTGTTAATAAAAATTATGATTCTGGTTCCGTTTTATATAAATATAGGACAATTTATAACATTGAAATGATACCTATTTTGAAATATAAAATCTCTTCTTGTTAAAAAAATTCATTCAAACCTACATTAATATCTGTTTCCCTTGAGTCTTTTTTAATTATGTGACAAAATCAAGAGAGGGTTTTCATAAAGTATTAACATACCAAGAATATGTGTTTAGTTAGATTATAAATGGAGTATAATAAGTACAGTTACATGTGAGAAAAATAGCACCTTCAAACTGGAATTCTTTCAGCCTTTAGTGTTAGAAATTATCCTTGACTGATTCACAGTATCACTTTATCTTTCTTAATTCTCACAGCTTTGTCAAAATAGCACTAGATTAAGATGAAGTGCCAGCCTATATATTGGAACATAAAAGTTTGTGGGTTTTTAAAAAATAGAGAATCTTACTATATTTATTTTATACTTAGACTGTTTTGATAATTAATTTGTCTGCTCATTCAACAAATATTTAATGTACTTACTACATACTAGGCACTGTTTCAGGCTCTCGGACTGCAGCGAACAAGAAAAGGCCCTGAGTGCGTGAGGGAGAACGAGACAGTAAACAGAGTAATAAACAAGAAAGAGATTAACTAATGACTAAGTACTAGGCAAAGAATGAATAATTTGATGTTTGATTTGGGTCTACAGTAAGGTAAGAATTACAGAAGACAGAGCTAAGGAGAAGGGGGCTCCCAGGAGCAGGAGAGCAAAGCCAGGGATGAGAGCGCCAGCATGGTGCATGTTTGGATAAAACAGGCAGTTCAATTTGCAATATAAGAAAAGCCTAAAGACAGCCATTAAAAGTCAGGTTGGGAAAGATAATGTCATTAACAGAAATATAGCAAACCCTTTTCATGAATGACTTTGTGTCCATCATACAACAATAAATGCAATCTGGGCTAAGAAAAAGAACTGTTGTGGCATCTACATTCAATTACTATATTACCGTTATAATATCAGAATGAAATGAAGAGTTACTACTTCAGAGTTGGATGTTAGAAAACTAAAGATGAAATATAGATATTAAAAGTCAATTCAAATTAGTTTTTATTTCTTTCAAAAGAAATAGAAAAGAACCTTGAGAGAAGAAAACCCGTAAAATCCGTAACCTGAACAATTCCTCAGTCACAGTGTCTTATTTGCATTATTTTACATTACCAGTTATCCTGCACATCATAAGTATAATAATTAATTCCTACTCTGATTCTGCCATAGGCAATAAAACATATTAATCTAATAAGTGCAAAGTCTTTCTGATACTAACATGTATTATTTATGCCTATGTAACTCAGAATATAGTGTTTTTGTTCGAAATGTACATTTGTCTATTTTCACAGTTGGAAGTTATGATAGATCTTTTTATAATGAAATTTAAATTTAAAGCATAGAATGTCCTTCTTTTTCTTTATGCATCTCAACCTCTAATTGACAGCATTGTGAAAGCCTAAGTAATACAAGAGAGGCAAGATAAATGATTTTTAAAAGTGATACTGGAACCCATCTTTTTTCTCACATATACTCAGGAGATATTTCCAGACTTTTAAAACTCACAACCTTTAATGGCTTAAAAATATTTTTATTACCATTGTACATTAACAATAGAGGAAGTTCAATTTTTGAGTAAAAAATTATGCTTTTACCCAACAAATGTTTATTGTCCACCTGTTATATGCCAGACGCTTTACAGTGTCTGGGGAGATTCAGTGTTAAACACAAGAAAGAGTGCCGTTTCTCATGGAGCTCAGTTTTTATGAAGGGAAACATAAAATACAAATAATAAATCAGATAATAGGTAGTAGTAGTAAGGACCACAAACTGATATACTGAAGCCTGTCACAGTTATTCAAAACTCAATTATATGCGTCTTGTCCCAACATTACTTTCAGTAATATCACATTGGTATCTTCGAATTGGCCATGATGATGGCAGTATTTACACCAAGGGTATTGGCAAATACTATATATTGAAGATTGGGCACCTCCCCCAAATCTGGAAGCCAGTTGTTAAACATTTACCAGCACATCAAAAAGTCCACGAAGAAAATAGGAAGTTGTGATGAAATATATATGAAGGGAGGAGGCTACTTTAGAATGGTCAGGAGACAAGTCACATTTCACCTGATAGAAGAATTTTAAAAACAAATCTACACTGTGCTTGATGGAGTACTGACTAGGGTGCTAGACCTGAGATAGAGTTAGAAGAAATAGGTAGAGGCAGTCATGTTATCTTTGAGGAGTTTACAAAATATTTGGAAAGGACATAGAAGAATCAATGAAAGGGCATAGAATTAATTATAAATGATATATTAATATGAATAAGTGATATTATACATTGTATGTGTTAAAGATATACAGAAAATGGATTCTGTAAATGCTTGCTGGAGGCAGTTTACATTGACTTTCAGAAGAAACTTGGAGATATTTCTTTTCTACATGTAGATAATAAAATATTAAACCTTTGAACAGAAAGCTACTCTTTGCCGTTTTAAATTGAAAGATTGCTACCAGGTTAACCAGGATCTTCAAAGAGATTGCATGAGAATCTAAAGAAAAGGCAGGGACATGATCATTGTAACTGAATATCTGTGTTGCTAGAGAATCTTACCATGGTGTGGTGAGAACTCTGTTAACTTAATCTTAAAAAACACACTGATGATGGGCATTGCCCATTTGTTTGGGACTTGAACTTCATTTACACTACGTATTAAGTGGAGTTTTCTTGAAAATCACTTCAATTTCTGACTTTTTTTAATCAAGTTGAACTTATTTATTTCTAATTCTGATACCATGGAATTAATTAAGAATATTTGGGAGAAACAGGTGAAAAAGCCATTTGTGAATTCTTCCCATATTGTGACCCAGGACAGGAATTGAGACTAATAACAGAATTTAGACATGCTGAGGGGCATGCATGTCAGTAATTAGCAAGTTTAAGAGCAAAATTCATCACTAACATAGACGACACATTCAGAAGAGACTTCCAAATTCTTATTTATCCTCCAATGCTCTAAAGAAAAAATCACTACAATTTTAATTACTTTATATTTAAATATGATCACTGGGCCCAACCTAAAGCATAAAGTATCTTTTTCTTAAAAGTTATCAGTGAGATCAAATTATGCACTGTTAGACTAAGTTCCTCACTCTTAGCTTCTCAGCCTTTCCTGCCTTTCTGGTCCTGAACGAACTCATCCCCTTGACCATATAGGGTGAACCTTTGTGATGCTTATAATCTATTATGCCACTCACCAAGTCTGCAGTTATACAAAGTATATCTGCTTCCTGAAATATGCTGTCTCTGAGATGTTTCCTCTTTCAAAGATTTCTTAATTTTACTTCTTGCTCAAAGCATTTACTTACATAATAAAAATATGGCTTTATTTTGGCCTCTTGAGAATTTAACTAGAATGAGAAAACTTGAGACAAATGAGGATGGTTTTAACTTTGAATATCTTCAGATTCTTGTTACCTGGAATTTTGTATTAATCAGTAATGGTAAATCAATCCAAACAAATATTTTTGTCTAACCCCCAAATCAAAGCAGCCTCAAACAAATGGAGAAAGTAAGCAAATCTCTGCCATTTTTATCTAGGATAGGCAGGTAAGTTATTCTATTAAAACCTCTATATAGATTATATATTCCCTTGTTAACAGAATTTTTGTTTGGAAATTTTAAGTGTAAAATAATGCACATGGAAAACAATTCTCAAAGGGCATTACAAAAGCCTGCTCACTGCAAGTAGTCAATGTGAGTAGAGTTTTTATATATGTGTGTATTCTTCTGGAAAATACGCACACACATGCACATAACTTTTTAAAACTCAAGTACCATTACTATACACCACATTTTACACCTTATTTTACCTAGTGATATTTTCATGTCAATATATGTAAATTAAATAATCCTTCTTAGCTTTATAAAATTCCATCAGAATAGTTTCATATAGATGTACTTCCAGGTGGTTTTTAGGTTTTTGCTATCCCATATAGTGCTACAGATGCATTTTTTCCTTGTTTTTATCATCTTTAAAAGCATGAATTCCATTCAGTTATAGCCCTCTCCTTTTGTATGATACAGTGCTAATGTGAACATTTTCGGTGATAATCTCCTAGATAATAACACAGTGACACTTTTATTTCTTTTTAATTATATGCATTCTATCACACACCAATTAATAACTCCATAGAAATGTGTCTTTAATTGAGTTTCTAAAACCTAAAATGCCAAGTGATCAAAAAAGAACTAGTTGCCACAGACCATGCTATTCTGTTTAGAATGTATGGTATGGTATACCATCCAGCGCCCCATTAAATCAACAATGATTATCATATTTTTCAGCAATGAAGCCAACAGTTTATGTGTCTAAGGCAAGTTGAATTATTTCTTAAAACTTAAAGGATACTTTTTGATTTTGTATTAAACAGACTATTTTCACCAAATGAAATGAGATAGGAACACACATGCACACACAAAACAACACAAGGAGATGTTGACTGTATTTTTCAAATAAAATAACACATTGATTACTGATTGGTGAAAAGTATAAGTAAAAATTAAAGCGAGAAAGATTTTTTCATCAAATGTAACCAGTTAGTATTTCAAAGAACATTTTGAAAGTCAGTGCACGCAGTGCTCTCTGCTGGTCTTGTCTTTATTGCAACTACAGTCAATGTCAAATGCGTATTTACAAAGAGGGTCATGAAAACCATCTCTATCCTAAAAGACTACTGGTATTTTAATTCTAATTTCTATTTGTTTTATACTTTAAATGTGTGCACACAAGTATTCATTCTTAAATTTCTATACAGAAGTCAGTTTTGAACTCTGCGAATGAATTGTTGCAATGTGTCATCACAAATATTGAATTATATAATAAAGTGATAGTACAAAAAGATGGATATTGATCTATAATGTAACACATACTGTCTTTCCTTTCGGTTACAAGCAGTGGCAGCATGTGAGGTGCTTGCTCTCCCTGGGCCCTGCAGATGACACGTGAAGGCTTCCCAGGAAGAGAATGGGTGGCTGTGTGTATCTTGCAGTTCATAGGCGACAGTGACCACCATTGTGGGCTCTTTTCTTTCCTTTTTCTCTCTGCCAGTCATTTCTACATCACTCCCCTAATAGTAAAATATCAGCTTATTGTTGCTTTTTCTTGTAAAGCTTAGGAGGAAATTTTGTTACCAATAGTTACAAAAGCAATTTGTTTCAGAAAAGTTTGTGTGGGGAGGGAGAAGGGAGAGAGAGAGAAGGAGAGAATACACACTCATTCCTTCTATGTTTTATGTCAAGTGGCTACTATGCACTGAAGATAGAACAGTATCAAGAACATCAGTACCCTCCTGAAATTATTGGTGTTTGTGGGATTATTTCTCAGTTAAAGTAGTTATAATGAATAATACTAAGGAAGTACATGATGCATGTAAGTGGGGTACCTACACCAAATCTGGGAATTCAGAAAGACTTCTCCAAAAATGAGACATTTATGGTGTGTTTAAGGACAGTCTTGAACATGTTTAAATACTGGGGAGAGGTAGCTAGCAGAGATAGAGGGCTGAAGATAGAGTAGAGCAATAACAGATAGCATATGGTTACCAAGAAGGCAGGTTGGGGTAAGAGGGATTTGGGGAATAGGTGGCAAGCTAGGCATTGGTAAGTTAAGAGAAGGATACTTCTTCCTTGGAACCAGAAGCTGAGATAATGAACACGATTGCAGGGAGGTTTGTACAATAGAATCTGTGAAGAGATTGAGGGAGGTTCTGTTGGAAGGCTTCTATAATTTTGATAATGTGCTACATGTGCTAGAACCAAAGAAGGTCTGAGAAGAGTAGAGAATTTTGAAATAATGATAGCATGGAGTTGATAAAAGTGGGTCAAAGTCCAGGCCTAGTCAGTCTTTCAGGGATTTTCTCTCCCCACCCCCTCCAGAGGTGATTGATAATGCTTTAGTCCTGTGACTTCTGCTCTGGAATCCCTTAAGTACTAAACTATGGACTTTGTGAGTGACTTGGTGAATATATCTTAATATTCACTAAAGTAAAAATGGCACTACAATGTAGCATTATTTAGTTTCCGCCAAAGGCACTGAACTGATCTGGGGAAAGTCATCTTTCCTGTCACAGAGCCTGACAGAGTAAACGTGGACAGCGGGGGCATTCACAACCCTGGGGAAATCCTGGCCTAGGTTTTCCCATATGGCTATCACTTATCTAAAGCATTACATACTAATCCCATATTTTTATTATTCACTTTCAGTAAATTATACTAGGCCTACTAAAATATATACTTGCTTAGAGCTTATTTCTGTTTTTTATGACTATTTGATATTAAATAGTAAATACCTGCATGTGTTGTGACTGCTGTATTTGGTCTGCACACAGAGAAAGCAATTTAATTCTTTTTTAAAAGATTTTATTTATTTATTTTTAGAAAGAGGGGAAGGGAGGAAGAAGGAGAGGGGAGGAACATGGATTGGTTGTTTCTTGCACGCCCCCAGCCAAGAACCTGGCCTGAAACCCAGGCATGTGTTTTGACCAGGAATCCAACTGGCATTGTTTCAGCTTGCAGGACGATGCCCAACCCACCAAACCATTAGCAGTCAGGGCACAATTTAATTAAAAAACAACAACACAGCATTATTATTGACTGATTTTATATACACACATATACATACTAAATATATATATTATATATAATATAAATACATTTTATTTATATATATACACACACATATACATACATTTCAACAAGTTATATGTACCCAAATATGTTTTTCTAGAGTGAGGAAAAGGGCTCAAACCCAGGTGAAAATCAGTCCAGTGCTTTATATATTACTATATTATAACACTAGATTATAAATGTCATGAGCAGAGTGACAATGTTGGTTTGCCACTGTATGTTTATTGTCTGGCATGTAACTGATATTTAGTAAACGTGAATGAATTAAAGAATGAGTAAAAGAACCATACTACCTAGCAGATAATATTCATTGTAAATACATTTTACAATGGAAAATCACTTCAACTATATTTACTGATTGCTTACTTTGTATAACATATTTCTCTACTATGTTTTATTGAGATTTATCATAAAAGGATAAATAAAATGTGTACCCAGCCCTACAGGAATTTATAGCTGCCACAATTATCTGCAAAACAGGGTAGGTCATGGTAAATGCCCTGACATACAAGACTTATGAACAAAGGGTTACACGGAATATGGAAGCCATCCTGAAAAAGATGGCATTTATGCGGCATCTTTAAAAGTAGGATGTTATTTTAGGTGAAGGTAAGATTAAAAGACATTTCAGTTGAACTAAACAGAATGTGTAAGTGTATGGGGCGAGGAAATAGTGGTTTTTATTCTATTTTTAAAACAGTCCACTTGGCTGAAAAGTGGAAGGAAGCAACAAAATATTAACACTAAAAAGAAGCTGGTAAATAAGGGAATGGCAAGTAAGGTTTACTCAGCAGGCTTCTCTGGGCAGGAAGGTGATAAAACGTTTTTTATTTTGTTTTTGTTTTAAATGATATATTAAAATCTATTATAGAAAAATAATTATAACTTCTAAATGTATATTAACAGAAGGTCAAAATTATTCATATCCACTGGTGATGTTCTTAGTCACATCTGAAGAAATCCAATCTTTCAGAGACCCTAGAAACAAAGATTTGGTTCATTGGTTGGAGGGCACAGTTTTCTCTCATGTTTATCCTGGTAGAAATGAAAAAGCATATTACTTTTTTGAGAGCTGATGAGTTTGGCTGTAAAAGAATTGTTAGCATACAGAGAAAAAGTACACAGTGCCTTAAGTTTGAAATCCTGAGAACTCAAAGTTTCTTAACACCCTACATCCTTTTTAAAATGTCACATATGTACACTCAAATACTTCTGCTCATTTCTGAGCTAATAATTATAGTAGCTTATTGTATCTCAAAGTAGTCTAAAAAGAACAGAGTGAAATAACAGGGAGAAGATGAGCGGTTTCTATGTGTCTAGGATATAAACAAATACTGGTATTGCATCAAGGATGAGATGTTCGTTAGGGGAAGCTTTCGGGAATTATTGAGGAAAACTCTTCATTCCAAGATGAGTTTTGAAATAATGATAATCTGTTAATTCAGTTGAAATGTTTTAAAGAAAATGAACTCAGTGAGGACAAAGAGTGACTACAGAGATTAAAATCGTGGCACACTGAATAATTTTACCGTTTCTATTATAATTACCATTATCACCAATTTTAAATTAGAGATAAAGCTTGGGAAAAATGGAAAATGTCACTGAACCTATAAAAATTATACAGGAGTAGGCAAAAGTAGGTTTAGAGATGTGAGCACATAAAACAGAATTTATTCTTGCATTATTACCTATTAAGTATCGTATTATTTGTATTACAACTGTAAACCTATTTTTGCCCACCCTGTATTAACAGGTGGGAGGAATCTTTTTCTCCTTACTTCAAGCCTTTATGTGGACAATATTCCCACCATACATTTTTAGCATAATAATGTGTACATAGTGACTGATATTTTATTCAGACTAGCAGATATACAAGGAAGATTCATATATGTGTAAGACATTTTACTTACAAGATTTATCTTTCATTCTTATATGGGTTAAATATAAATGTTATAATTCTCAAGACGGAGTATTTGCATTCATTGTCAGTGGAACTTTCACATTAGTAGATGAGATAAAATATTTAGGGAATAGGAGAGATGGGAAATGAGCAAGTTAACAATTTTGTGTTATGTGCAGCTCATAACTGTAGCTCTGTGAAGAGCTCCCACTGAGTCGATGGGAAGTGTGGGCGGAGTTGGTGCCAGGTTAATTGTTGCATTCAACATCATGCAGGAGAAAAAGTGGAGATAAAATTACAGCATTTATATTTCTGCCCTCCAATTTTTCTTCATCTGTGTACTTGTTATATTTTCTTTACTTGTTATTACTTATATTTTGTGTCTGATATTTTTCCTCCCCTGACTCCTTAGGTTATTGAAGACACATTATAAAGTTGACTTCCAAGGCATTTTAAAAATAAAGGAAATACCACCCATCTATTCATTTTCAATAGAAAGTGGAAATATAGTTCCAGGGAAAATATTACCAAGTAACCTCATTGAAAAAAATAGACTTTGTGAAGAAAGAGGCATTTCACTAGATGTCTCCATGGCATGCTAGGGATAGTGGCATACCAGCAACGCCAAGCCTGCAAGTAATTTTAATTATCATCTGACAGGTCATTTTTCTTTTTTAGTAGGTTTCTAGTCCTTTGGGAGCCACTTACTCAATGACTATAGAAGTTTCTTCTACGTAAGGAAAGAACCTCTGAGTTCAAATATGCAGCTTCAATAATTTGGTTTCCATATTCCCCGAGTCCTCATCTTTACACTGTGATCTAGATCTGGGTTGCAGTATAATAATACGTCAAGGATGTTACTGCCTACCT
Organism: Phyllostomus hastatus; assembly: GCF_019186645.2. Taxonomy (NCBI): domain Eukaryota; kingdom Metazoa; phylum Chordata; class Mammalia; order Chiroptera; family Phyllostomidae; genus Phyllostomus; species Phyllostomus hastatus. The sequence goes on from NW_025333880.1 coordinate 3,807,446, forward strand.
AATGTCAGCTCCAGGTTTAAATTCTCTTTAACGTCTAGACTTCAGAATGTTATCAACACTTTTTCAGTACTTCATTAATTTAGAAAGTTAATATTTGTGTAAATTAAAGAATATCTATATTTTGCTTCTCATCTGCTGATGTATTCTTTTCTTCATGATTTTACTGTGCAAATTTTCCACTTGTGTGTTTTCTTTTATTTTCATCTTTTTTATCAGTATTAACATTGCCTTTCTAAATTTTTATTTTTTGAGATATCCCTTTGCTAAGGAAAGCCTTTACACAAATCCTAAGGGAACTGAAGGTATTGAAAAGCAATATCAAACAACCTTTTGTGGACTGTAAATTGTCATGCTGATTAAATGTAAAAATCCTTTCTAAAAGGGAATAAACAAAGTTTACTTTTCTTTTTTGCCCTCATCTTTCAAGGAGAGTTCAGAAAAACAACTCTTCTTGATGAAGAATTTAGTGAAAAACATATTAAATTGGTAAGCTGTTATCATCACATATGTTTTTTTTGTTAAAAATTTTTTGTTGTTCTGTTACAGTTCTCCCAGTTTTTCCCCCTTTTCTCTCCTCCGCCCAGCCCACACCCCCCACAGTCAGTCCCCACCCTGTTGTCCATGTCCATGGGTCACTCCTACGTGTTCCTTGACTTGCTCCTTCCCGTTCTTTCCACCCTTATCCCCCTCCCCCAGACCCCCTATGTAAGTTTAAATTTGTCATTGCCTCACTTACCTCACAAAGTTTTTTGATAGAGAAAAGCCCATTTTGATTTTTAAAAATTGCTTAAAAGTCTTAACTTTTACAAACCTAAGCACATTCTTTTTAATTAATTTTTTGCATAGAGATTATATATCTTTTTAAATAATAGTTTATTTTTATTGTATATTTTCTATTATCATTTATCCTCTTTATGCACTCTTCTACCTCCTCCACTGAAACCTCCACCCTGTTGTCCACATCTGTGAGTCTTTCTCATTTTTGCTCCATCCCTGAACCCCCCCAAGCACCAACCACCCCAGCTGTCAGCCTGCTTTCTATCTTGAGTATGCCTCAGTTTGGCTTATTATTCAGTTTGTTCATTATATTGCATATATGAGTGAAATCCCATGATAATTGCCTTTCTCTGACTGTCTTATTTTACTTAACATAATGTTTTCCATGTCCATCTGTTGGGGGCTGGGATAAGCCTGAAACAGGCTGATTCAATCAGACCTGAAGGCTGTGCCTGAATGCTGCGGTCAGGAGCCATAGAACTCCCCCCTCCTGGACATACAGGTGGCACACCAATCAGTGCCTCGATCACGCGCCCGCCTTGCACCCCCCCCCCGCCAATCGCAGGCTAGAGCACGCTTTGAAGCCACCTATCCACTGCACTTCCTTCACTGCCCTCCTCTATATAACTCCCTCCATTTTGAAATAAATTTGCAGCTTGATCAGAATCCTTTGTCTTGCTGTCATTCTTTCGCGCCTCCTGTCCCATCCCTTTTCATCCGTTACAGGTATATCGGCGGACCCCGTTGACTGCCTCGCGGGCCGAGGCATCCATCCGTGTAAAATTTTATTTTTTAACAGTCAAGTAGTATTCCATTGTGTAAATGTTTTATCCACTTGTCTACTGTTGAACACTTGGTCTGCTTCCAAATCTTGGTGATTGTAAATAATGCTGCCTAGAAAATACTAGAAGAAAACACAGGCAATGAAATCTTGGATATTGCTGGTAGCAATATTTTCTCTGATATCTCCTCAGGCGAGGGAAGCAAGAGAAAAAAAATAAGCAAATGGAACTACATCAAACTAAAGAGATTTTGCACAGCAAAGAAAAGCAACAACAAAATGAAAAGTCAACCCACTATATGAGAGGACATATTCGCTGATATGTCTGGTAAGGGATTAATTTACAAAATTTATAAAGAATTTATGAAACTCAACACCAAAAAAACAAACAAAACAAACAATCCAATTAAAAAGTGGGCAAAGGACAGGAATAGACATTTCTCTAAAGGGGACATACACATGACCAGTAGACATATGAAAAGATGCTCACTGTCACTAATCATCAGAGAAATACAAATGAAATCCACAATAAGATATCACCTCACACCTGTCAGAATGGCTGTCATCAATAAGTCAACAAACAGCAAAGGTTGGTGAGGATGTAGAGAAAGGGGAACCCTTGTGCACTGTTGGTGGGAGTGCAGACTGGTACAGCCACTGTGGAAAGTAGTATGGGGATTCCTCAAAAAGTTAAAAATGGAACTGCCTTATGACCCAGTGATTCCATGTCTGGGAATTTATCCAAAGTAATCCAAAAAACAATTCAAAAGAATATATGCACCCCAAGCACATTCTGTGGTAAAAAGGCTTATATAATTATGTTGTTCTTAGGCTTATTGATGATTTTGATTTTTCTTTTATCTATATGGAAACTATGATTCATATTCATTTTCTTGAATATACAAAATACATTTTTAATAAAATTTAAATTAATTAAAATGTTAAAGATGTTTTTCTAAAACTTGACAACATCCTTATCTCCATCAGACGAACTCTTCTCAGTGGGCATTATCGTATTCATTGAAGGAATGTAAATGTGCTTCCTTCAGGATGAGAGGTTGCTGAGCTGCTTTATCTTCTTGGCCTGCAATCCCTACCTGCTGCAGGATTCATTTAATAATATTCTGGTGATACTCGTGACTTTGAAGTTTTCGCTTGGACACAGTAGTGCTTAGGCAAACTATTGTGTAATTCTATTTGTATCATTGGACCATTTAAAAGTTACAATCCAGGGATTCTTTTAAAGAAAATTATAAGTGCAGAAATATGAAAATAGACTCAAACAACTGCAGTTGATCCCCCAGCTTTTATCTAGCATTAAAATAAAGTATCTCAATGGCAAACAAATGCATTTGCCAAATTCAAATGAGATTTTTATAATCCTCATCTTGTGCCAGAATTTTATCCATTAGATTTCTAAAGTGTAAATATCAAGGCATAATTCTATGCATCTTTAATTTTTCAAGGTTTTAGACAAATGGCCTAGTTCCACTAATTAATATTGGGCATGTTGCTGAGAGTTAAACTAACACTGTGAAAGTTCCTTACTCATTTAAAGGACAAAAGGTGAACATTGACAAAACTGTATTTTGGTTTAGCTTTTTTATTTTGTTTTTTTATCCTCACATCTAACACATGAAAAGTGATTAAGGCTTGTCCAAATAGGCAACCGTACTAACAAAAATATATTTCTAAACATTTATACTTTATAAATGATTTTATTTATTTATTTTTAGAGGAGGGGAAGGGAGGGAGAGAGAGAAGGGGAACATCCATGTGAGAGAGATACATTGATCGGTTGCCTCTTGCACACCCGCTACTGGGGACCTGGCCCACAACCCAGGGCTGTACTATGGGAATCGAACAGGCGACCTTTGGGTTTGTAGGCTGGCACTCAATCCACCGAGCTGCACCAGACAGGGCTCTAAGTATTTATACCTTAAATTTTGTGTACTAACTGCAATATAGCAGGCGGATTTGTTATACCTAAAAACTTCTGAACCCTAATGAATAGATAAGTTATCTGTATTTGACACATTTCAGCACTGTTAGGGAGGGCTGACTTCTGCTTACATTGCATTTGCTTTACAGGCTGGCTGTGATTTTGCAAATTACAGTGAGATTGCTTCTTCCCAGGGTTAAGTTATAAAGTCATCTACTAAGGCAAAATTGCCCTTGAAATCCTTTATGTCATTCAGAAAACTTGATTTAGGGTCTATGCTTTTATATAGTAATTTGTAAGTGTATTAAAATTTGAGGAGTACAGTGCTAAAATTCAAACAAATTCTAAACTCTTGGTGGTGAATGACCCAGTGCTCAGCGACAGTATGGTTTGGAAATTAAGAGTTCCCACTTTGAAATCAGTCTGGACTTTGAATCCTAGATCCATTGCCTACTACCTGCGTGGCCTTGGCTGAAGGACTCAGTGTCTCTTGCTCTGCTTCTGCATCTGTAAAATTGGATTATAATTGTACCTATGGAACAGGTTGTTGTGAACATCAAATGAGATAATCCGTGTGAATGGTTTGAAACAGTGTCTGGAATTCAGTTGTGTTTGCAGTTCCTCCTGACTTTATGTTAACTATGAAGTTCCTAGTAGAGAACAAATGATGAATGAGAATTATAAAATATTGCTATTTGCCTGGAGGATTTACTCCATTCTTTTTTAATAAATCAGTTTCTGTAAACTTAATAAATATAAATAAATTGTTCCCTGGGAGAAAGTAACAAGATAAAATGTCACCTGGCACCAAGAAGGTAATGTGTGCTGGATTTTAATCTAAATCGTGTGTGAGCAGATGGAGGCGTGTACTATTCTTGGGAAAGGTATGGAGATGACCTTGACTGCCTGCATCTGTCTTTTTAGTCTGTCAGTATATTCTGAGGCCCCAAATGAGCAGGAATAGGAATCAGTCTCACGCTCCTAAGCACTAAAGCAGATTAAATGAGGGTTAGTTTCTAAATCCAGTTGAAAAGTTAAATGTATGTACAATGTAAGTCCACTATGCTTAGATCTCCCAATTCACTTGTATTGCATACAGTTGTTTTCACTACTTGGCCAAAAAGCCTCCCCGACCATTATACCTAGCCAGGTTTCAATCTCATATCCAATGCAGATAGGGCAGAATTGCCCCCAAAATGATTTTTCTGAGTGCTCTGCCTTAAAGCCATTGGTTCCATGATCTATCCTGCATTTCCCTAAGACACACAAACACACATGTACCTTCTGTAACTGCAATTACTTAAGCTTCTGCCCCTTTGTCACCAGCCCATCCACTGAGCATTGTCTGGTATGGACATCAGATATATGGGGGAGTCCCTGTCTGTGCTTGCATAAGGATAAGTTGTATCCTTTCCTACTGAAAAGGGGTGGCAGGGGGGATCCTCACATAACTCATCTGAATATATGTTATTCAATCAGTATGTATCCAGTAGTATAGCGTATCAGAGGTTGTGTGGTGCATTTAGGATGCCAATAAATGAAAAATATCCACTGATTTTGTTACACTTCTGAATTGGTAGAAAAGAATGAAAATTCATGAAAATTTGCTATAGTATATGTCACCAGTGCAACCTTGTAGCTAACTTTCCCTTGTGGGATGGCCAGAATGTTTCCTACATAAATATGAAAGACTACTGAACATTCAGGTGTATGAACTATTTGTATTTGAATGGCAAGTATAGCTACTTGAAAAATATTGTTTTGTTTCTCCCTGTTCTACTTTTCATCTGTGAAGGAGCAAAGGTACAAAAGTCTCACATTTTTCCTTCATTTCTCTCATTCTACTAAGTTGCCAAGTATGGAGTGAATCTTTCATTTATATTTTAAATTAGAAAATGAGGAAAACACTTGCATAGACACTGCATCTCTGTGCCATATTTAAGTGCAGATCATTATTTTCTTTTAAAGATTTTATTTATTTATATTTATTTTTAGAGAGGGAAGGGAGGGAGAAAGAGAGAGAGAGAAACATCAATGTGCGGTTGCTGGGGGTTATGGCCTGCAACCTAGGAATGTACCCTGGCTGGGAATCGAACCTGGGACACTTTGGTTCCCAGCCCGCGCTCAATCCACTGAGCTATGCCAGCCAGGGCAGATCATTATTTTTTTAATCACCTTCAACTGTGTTGGTCAAAACTTATTACAATGATTTATAAATATCTGGACACTTTTTAAATGTCATAACAATGTTGTATTTTTCTGGTGCTTTTCATTGTCATAAAGTAAAATTCTGTAGTAACAAATGGTGATAGCTATAGTGATTGAAGGCCTATTATGTGTCAGGTAAACACAGAGTATTCACTAACATTTTAAAATTTAGTCTCTCTTGCATCTCTATCAAGAAAATATTATTACTGTCTATATACAGATAAGAAAATCAATACGCAGAGAAGCTAAGGAATATAACCACTCTCTCTCGTAACCCTGATTTCAAAGCCACCTTCCTTTTCCTCTGCCTTACCCATATTTCTCAAAAAACTATATTTAGAAACCCACCATAGCAACAGAAAAATATGACATGATTTCACTTATAAGAGGAATCTAATGAACAAAATAAACTAATGAGCAAAATAGAACCACAGGCACAGAAACAGAGAACAGACTAACAGCTGTCAGACGGGAGGGGGAGTAGGGGACTGACTGAAAGAAGGTGAAGGGATTAGTCAAAGAACATGTATGAAGGATCCATGGACTTGGAGAACGGTGTGTGGACTGTGGAAGGGGGCGGTGAGCTAGGTGCTGGGGGGTGAAGGGGGAAAAAGTGGGACACCTGTAAGAGTATAAACAATGAAATATTTCTTTAAAAACCCACCCTGGATCATATCAGCTTTTCATCCATGTTCAAAAGCCAGCTCATCTATTGCTAGCCCAGTCTATCCCTTGTTGGCAGTTCTGATGTTAGTGTTCAAGGTTGGCTGTCATTTAAATGTCAGTGGGCCAAGACCACTTCTTTGAATAAGGCTCTAATGTGGAAAAAGTAGATAGAGACACTATAATTATATAAAACAATGAGAATCAGTGAGAATATTGATTTCTTTGATGCTACAATGTATTTCTTGTAAAAACTAACACACCCAAAATGTTTGATTTAGTTTCTTACAAATGTATATAATTGGCCCAAAGAATTGAGTAGTGATTTCAATGGACCATAAATGTGGAGTGAAGTGTTTCTTTTTCATTTAAATCTCTTTTAGTTACTCATATAAACTGTGCCCTTCTCTAGTGTCTCTTGAAAAAACTTCAAGCATTCTCAAGGCACAGAATCAATGCCTTAAAAACTATTTACCTTTTACATTTGGCTATTTCAATCACTATGAATGGCTCCTTTTAGTTTTTGGTGTCAATGCTTTGTTCTGTTATCCAAATGTCTTTGAAAAGTTAATAGTTTGGGAAACAGCAAAGGACCATATGCTATAATCATTTTAGCTGGTGGCTTTCCTCTTAATAATATTTCTTGAGTGGTTTAAAAGTAACTTTTGCTTATTTATGTTCTCTAACATGAGAACTTTAAGCCAGTGCAAACCTGGGACATATATGTCATACTTCCAGGATGTTCCTGGCAATCATTTCCTCATAGAATCCCAGAGCTCATAACTTTCCCACTTTATTTTTTTAAAAGGTTTCATTTATTTATTTTTAGAGAGAGGGGAAGGGAGAGAGAAAGAGGAAGAGGAACATCTATGTGTGGTTGCCTCTCCCACACTCCCTACTAGGGACCTGGCCCACAACCTAGGCATGCACCCTGACTGGAAATCAAACCAACAACCCCTTTGCTTTGCACACCAGCACTCAGTCCACTGAGCCACACAGCCAGGGCTTTTATTTTTTATATTAGTTTTTAAAACTGTACTAGAAACTTTATTACTGCTATGGACTGAATATGTCTCCCCAAAATTTATCTGTTGAGATCCTGACCCCCAATGTGATGGTATTTGGATGTGGGGCATTTGGGGGGTGATTAGGTATGAGGATGGAGCCCCCTTAAATAAGATAAGTGCCCTTATAAAAAAGACCTCAGAGAGATCCCTCACCCCTACCACCATGTGAAGACAGAGCAGGAAGATGGCCATCTAAGGACTAGGAAGCAGTCCCTTGCCACCCATAGAATCTGCCAGTGCCTTGATCCTGGACTTCCCCACTTCAGAACTATAAGAAATATATTTCTGTTGTTTATAAGTCACCCCCTTTATGGCACTTTGTTAGAGCAGCCTGAATTAGGACAATTATGAAATCTATTTCTCAACATACTTAAAATATTGACAGAAACCTTTCTAACTTACATTCAAAATTAATCTTTCCAAAAACACCAAATATTCAAGTTTATCATTCCATCTTTTTTATTTTTCTAACAACTTAATCAAGATATAATTAGCATGCCATAAAATTCACCCACTTAAAGCACATGCCTAAAGTATATTTACAGCCATCACCACTTTATAATTTTACAATATTACCACCACCCCTAAAGAAAACACCATGCCTTGTAGCCATAACTCCCCATTCCCCCTTCCTTCAATTCCTAGCAACCACTAATCTTCTATGTCTCTAGATTATATATTCTGAGCAACTAATATAATAAAATCATAGGTGACCACTTATGTCTATATTTTTTGTTCACTTACCGTGATGTGTCAAAGTTCACCCATGTTGTAGCACATATTAGTACTTCATTCTTTCTTTCACAGACAAATAATAGTCCCATATACAAGTGTATGACATTTTTATCCACTCTTCAGCTGATGGTTATTTGGGTGTTTCTGCTTTTTTTGCTACTATAAATAATGTTGCTATAAACATTCATGCATGGATTTTTTTGTATACATAGGTTTTTATTTCTCTTAGGAATATACCTAAGGGTGGAATTGCTGGATCTTCTGGTAAATTTATGATTAAGAAATTTAGGAACTGCTAATGTGTTCTTTATAATGACTACACCACTTTAAAAATCCCACCAGCAAAGTGACTTTGGACTAATTCAGTATGTTCTTTGTTGTGTGCAACCAGTGAAGTCTTTTCTCAGTTGACTTAGTGATCAGCTAATGATTAGAGAGAGATTTTCTTAAAGGTCCTAAACCAGTAAGTCTCCCAATCTTTGCTGAGGGGCCTGCTTGGATGTTAGAGTATGCCTTCAATGCTCCAGCATACAGTTAAAACTCCACCTTAGTCTTTACTTTCTACTGGGGCACAGCATCAACCAAAGACAAGAGATTAGGGCCTTCTCAAGTCATTTCGGGGCATATTCATCGTTCTGCATATGAGTATGGGTGTCTAGATTTTTAGGAGTAAGTTGGACCTTTACAAACCCCACAATGGATATCTCATTTTCCCATTTCCCTTTCTAAGATTTTTGATCACCCTCTTCTTAGGTGCAGCTAGTACCCCTGCCTCAGGAACCTGCAATGTTAAACAATTATCACTAACTGTTTTTCACAAATACACTAGAAATAAGAAACAGTGTGGGAGTTGTGAGTTAGGTCAGCTAAAGGCAAGTCCTAAGAATGTAGCTTTACTTGTAGCAGCTGCTAGGAAGGTCAAATAATAGCTCCTCTGAAGATGGAGCTTTGGGGAACTCCAGTGGATGCTAGGTTGCTGATTGTTACAGCTGCATAGTTGTGAGCCTGGTGTCTTCAGTGCTGTTATGGAGCTGGGAAGAGGGGGACAGGAGTAAGGTAAGTTAAATGCCACAGAGCTCATTGTACTTACTGAAATTTAGTCTTTTTTTTTTTCATAAAGTCTGTGATTGTTGTAAGCCTTGGGTTATTTTCCGGTTCAAAAGGTTGATTTTTTAAACACTTATTGCCATTATTCTTGTTAATTTTATAGGGAACATATGTTCAGAGATTCTACTCTGCTATTCTGGTAGTGCTAGTTGGGTGATCCCAAGAGACATGGGTCTTGTATATCTCAGACCCATTCTCATATATCTCAGACTCATTACAGACCCAAGTATCTCTTGGGTCTCGTGTATCTCAGTAATGTCTCTCTTTATCTTCACTCAAGGATATTTTCTCACTGCTTAGAGAGACAGACAGACAGACAGACAGACAGACATTGGCATGAGAAAGAGACATCAGTTTGTTGCCTCCTCTACACACCCAAACCAGGGATCAAACCCTCAACCTAGGTATGTAACCTAACTGGGAATCGAACCGGCAATCTTTTGGTGTACAGGTGATGCTCCAACCAACTGAACCACAACAGACAACAGCTAGGGTATCAGTGACACCTTAAAGTCAGTATCCCAGAATGAACTCATTCAACTCTGCATAATCTTTCTCCACATTGAAATCTTCTTTTCTAGATTGCCCCAGTGGATAGCCCCAATACCCTTCAGGCTGCACTAGCCAGAAATTCAGAGGCTATCCTTATACCTCTTTCTCTTTCTTTCTTTTATCTCCTACCCCATGTTCAACGCATGACCCAATCCAGTGTGTATTATTTTCTAAACTGTTCTCAAATTTATCCACATTTTAGCACCTCTAGGAAAAACATCTGTTTTCAAAAATGGCCTTATGTATTCTATAATAACCTTTTAACTAATCTACCTGCATCCAGGCCAGACCCATCTGATCATTTATCCACATAGAGTGTATGATAATTGTAAATGGAAAAGTAGTTATATCACTTTCAGTTAAAACTTTTAAATGCTTTCCTACTCTTTTAAGTTAAAGCAAACATTCTCACTATGATCTTCAAAGCTCATTCATGGTCCAAACTATGCTCTACCATGAGGTAGTAGCATACATTCTTTCCTCCACCTGGGAAATTCTCCCTCTTCTCTTGATCTAGTAAACTTTTACTTACTCTTTAGATTTGATCTTATCTATGACTCTCAGAGAAGATTTTTTACAACTCTCTGGTTAAATCACATAGCAGCACACACTTGTCTTTCCCAGAAATTATGACAAGAGCAATTTCACATTTGTTTATATGATTATCTAATATTTGTCTCTTCTATCAGCCTGTAAGTTATTTGAGGACAGAGACCCTTTCCGATTTTGCTCACACTTTTATCTCCAGACTTTTAGCACAAAATCTGTTGCAAATGTTGTGATCAATAAACTTTTGTTAAATAAATGAATCCTGATAAATTATATGTGCTAAAAATATAATGGGGAAAGCAAAATTAATTCCTTACCTTTTAGCCAAGAAGTTAAACAGGATAACTATCAAGCAGTGAAAGGAATCAGTCTGTTTGTCTGTTCCATCTTTAATATTTTACTATTCATTAAAAGATATATTAGTTGTTTTAAAAAAGTATAGAAACTGTGGCCATCAGGCCAAAGCAAACATGTATAGAATTTATACACTCAATTTAGAGTTAATCAGTATAATCAGATTTTGAACATTATTTTGACAATGCAGTTCCTAATGACACATTGTATTGATTTTCTTTATTTAAGTATCAACACAGAGTACCAATAAGCTAGTAAATATTTTTCTATTTAACAGATATTCTCTGATCTGGCATCATGGAGTAGATAATTTAAATTACTTTATTATCTTCAGTTGCTTGAGGACTGCCTGTATTAAAAAATTATTTTCTGGGCAGATGTGGGGTGATTCTTATTTTTTTTCTATTACATCAGGGTAAACTATTAAAATAATTGATTTATGGTCAATTATGTTAAAAATAATATGTCTTTTGAAGGTAATATTATCAGACTTCTAAAAGATTGCATTGCTTTCCTAAATTTGAATAGATTGAGAAAGATATTTCCTGAGGATTGAATCAGGGTCTATCAATTCACTTCTATCATCAGAGGCCCAGTGTATCAATGATAACTTATTCCAACATGACCTGACCCAGCCCTTGTGAAATATCAGTTTTTACTTCAGAAAGATTGCCAGTACTGCTTAGTTTGGCTTAGAACCATCATTTTATAACTAAGCATGTCGTCACAAATTTAAAATGCTTCAGATGATAGCTTTGGATTTGTTTACCTATTTAAAGCATTGAAATTTAACAACCTCTAGAAAAAAAAAAACTGTGTCAATTTTAATGTATTTTTGGCATAGAATTGTCCTTGAAATACAAGCTACACATTATAAGCTACACATTTTCTACCTAGACATAGTTTATTTTGGGGGGGGAGTGTGTTTGTGGTTTAGAGTATTTTTTCCTTTGAATGTCAGAAAAACTTGTTTTCTTCATATGCTGATTTTTCCCTCCAAGTACACAAATGAACTGCCATTCTATTGTGTTGCTCACTCTAATTTTCCAAATGTCCTGCTAACTCGCTTACTGTTTTGGGTTAGTTTCCAAAATACAGTGCTTGAATTAAATATGTCTCCAGCAGTTTTTACCCTTTTAACTGTATTCTCTTCTCTCCTTTGTGCTGCTAGTACATAGAACATCTGAATGACTTTATTATATTTCAGAGCATTGCTGTTATTTCCTGCTATTTTTGTCTTTTCTTCTTGAAATAAGGTTTCTTATTTCTCTAGTGTTTTTAGGATCAGAGCCCATTAGTTACAAGTGCAGAAGCTGCAAAAATTTTCAAGTAAAAGTACAGTATATTGCTTTAAGAGAATAAACATATTTGGAGCTCTTTTGTTCATTTTATTCTGCTTTGGATCCACATGGTGAAATAATTTCTACATCTAAATGTGTAAGAAATGGCCATCAAAGAACAATGAGTTTGCAAGTGTTTTCTGCCAAATCTTTAAATAAGCATTTAGTTTTAGTTTTAGTTTTACAGAAAAGTTACTAAAATAGAAGAGAGTTCATATATTCCCCATACCTAGTTTCCCTATTATTAACAGTTTATGTTAGTATATTTATTATATTTAATATGGCAACAATACTGATGCATTATCATGGACTTAAGTCCACAGTTATTTCACACTTCCTTAATTTTTACCTAATGTGCTTTTTTAAACTTTGTTCTAGAACTCCTTCCAAAAATCTACTTCATATTTAGTAGTTATGTCTTCTTAGCCTCCTCTTGCCTGTTACAGTTTCTCAGATTTCCCTTGTTTTTGATGACCTTGACAGTTTTGAGGAATACTGGTCAGATATTTTGTGAAATATTCCTCAGTTGTTTTTTTTAAGTATTTTTCTTGTGATTAAACCTGGTTTATAGAATTTGTGGAGGGAGATCACAAAGTAATTTTCTCATCCTATCACATCAAAGCTACATACTCTCAACCTTAATCATCAGTGTTGACCTTGACCTTAGCACCGGGACAAGGTAGTGCTGCCAGGTTTCTCCACTACAATGTCACTCTTTTCTCCCATTTTCCCATTTTGAAGGCAGTTACTATGCACAGCCCAACTTCAGAAGTGGACAGGTAGGTTCCATCTCCTTGAGGGCAGAATATCTACATCAATTATTTGGAATTCTTCTCTACTAGAGATTATTCTTTTCTCTTTTGTTATTTATTAATTCAATCAGCTATGCATATTAGTTTGGACTCATGGAGATTTATTGTAGACTTTGAATTATAACCCAGTAGAATTGTTTATTTATTCATATTGTTTCAGCTTTAGCAATTGGGAGCATTTTTTTTTAGCACTTCTTTACTTTCTAGCACTATAGATGCTCCAGGCTCATTCTATGTACTTCCTGCCACAGCCCTAGAATCAGCCATTTCTTCAAAAAGTCCTGGTTCCTTTTGCTGAAAAGTAGTATCAGAAACCAATGTGGGCACTAGGTGCTCTGTCATATTTTTTCAAGATAAAGGGATGGAACTAATATTTCTTGAGCTTCTACTATAATCTAAGTCAGAGATTAGCAAAAGTGTTCTGTGAAAGGCCAGATAGTAAATATTTTAGGTTTTGCAACTAACTATAGGGTCTCTGTCACAACTATTAAATTGCCTTTGAAGTGAAAATGCAGCCATAGACAATATGTAAGCAAATAGGTATAGCTGTTTTCTAATAAAACTTTACAAAAATAGGTAACAGGCTAAATTTGGCTGGCCCTTGCTATAAGCCATAGGTGTGGCTCATGTGTATGGGAAGCAGGGTGAAGGGGGGGAGAGAGAAAGAGAGAACAAGTTATGAATTAAACGAATCAATCCTCAGAGTGAAAGAGTCAGGGACTGAACTAAAGTGGTCTGACTATAAAGTCAGTGTTATTTTTATTTCATCCTATGTTCTTTCAGTTGACTCTGCAAATTATACCTTAGCAGTTCTTTGTATTTTGTTTTTTCCAGCTTTCAGTAGTAGACTGTTTCATGGATAAACTAATCAGTTGTCACAAGCAATATAACTGAAACAAAGATGTTGGCTCTCCATGTTGCACTTGGATATTAATCTTATTTATTTTTAGTCACATGTTGTATAGTTTTAAACCATAGGTTATTAGTTAATAGATCAATTTAGCTAACAAAGCTGTTTGCTGAAATGTGCTGGTGAAAAGAGTTTTTCAAAGTAAAAACATTTTCCAGCTAACATGGTTTTAGCTAGCTATATATCTGTGTGACCATGTAACGAGGAACCTCTTGTTCACCAGCAAAAGCCAGTATGCAAAGATGACAAATTCAACAATAGTTTTCTCCAGAGACTAGCAGAGGAAGACAATGAGAAAAGATGGATTTGACAATTTCAAGGTAGAATTAAACCATCAAAGAAAGGGAAGAGAGAGAACCAATGAAAAATGAAGGCACCCTAATGTGAGCCAAATTGATCTCTTAGAATGTTTTAAATCCATTGCTGCGCCAGATACTTTTCCTGCATATCAGTTATGTCATTTGCAGATCATTTTTGAATTATTCTATACTGGTAAGCCCTCACATTCACAAATCCCTCCACGAATTTATAATTCTAGATGCTAAGTTCATTGATCAAACTTTCTCTTACCAAGGCAGTCCAGCTATTGGAAATAAACTGCGTTTGCTTCAGCTGTGAAACAAAATTACCAGTGTGGCGCCTATTTTTTCTCTCAAACCATTGTAAGTCATAAGTAATCAATAAAGAGGTGGAGAAAGATAATGAATTAAAGGTTAATCACACAATATTTCTAGATGCATTTGCCTTATGCAGTGCATAAAAACTCTCTTCTTATTGATTATACATTTTTCTGATTGTTCAAAATATGTTCTCCAAAATACCAGTGATTTTTTCTTAGACTGGTATCAAATGAAATAAATCTCTCCTCCCACTAAGCCATTAATCAGTGAGAGATATCAATAGATATCAACTTATAGTGGTGTGTTTAAATAAGATACCAGTTCACATAACCTTTGATCCTTCGTTATGAATACCTCTGGGTCAAGGACAAAGTCTGTGGGAGTAGGACTGGAGTAGGAGATTAGAAAAGCTAAGTAGGAAGTTCACAGTGTTAGACTTTTTTGGTTCCTAGATAATGTTTCATAGGATATTAATATTAATATTAATATTAAAATTGATAGTAATGATAGAAATATTACAATATCATAAATTATAATGAAGTGGTAATAGTTGTTTTCACCAGTTGGAAAAACATAAGCCACTCTAGACATTCTAAGTGCAAAGGATGGTACAGAAAATTAGTTACAAAGTTGTTGGACAGGCTGGGCAAACAAAAGAGTACAAAGTTTTACCCACTGACCAGAGTCTGTACCCCTCCTGTGTTGACACCCATTCTTGCCATAACTCTGTTGGAGGCTCTGTCCCTGGAGCTATTGCAACCGAGTGGAAGCCCGGGAGCCACATTGCCAAGGAGATCCTCTATGACCCTGCTGCTGCCACTTCTGCTGAAGGCATCTCCAAAGGCACGGGAAAAAGACACCTCTCCCTCTTGCTTTCCAGTCTTCTGAACCCAATGAGCAAGGAAAACGAGTTTGAAGGCTACCACTCCTACAGTTCAAAAGTGAGTATAGGAAGGCAAAACAAGAGCTTATTACAATGATAGACAACAATTTAAGTATTTTAAGATAAATAGGTAAATAGCTAGATTGATCATTTAGTTCTCATAACAACCCTGTGTGGTAGGCATGCTTTATTTCACCTAGCTCACCAATGAGGAAACTGAGGCATAAAAAGGCAAAGTGCTATCAAATTCACACAACTATTCAGAGGTGAAATTTATATTTAAACCCAGGTAATATGATTCTAGAGTTCATACCTGTGATCATTCTACTACAAATCAATAAGCACAGGTGCTCTGGCCCATCATTCATCTGTCCGAAGGAAATAAACTAGTTTTTTCCAGAGGCCCCTTTCTGAAAATTTCTGAAGGACACCTGTCCAGGTATTGCATATGACCTGATCTTCATGTGTCACTGGTATTGACCAAGTTTAATATGTATAGCTCACCCACTTTGTATAACCAACAATTTCAATAATAAGTAATTTCATATAGATTCTCTGGCCGGGTCACCTTCCCTTGAATGCCTGCTGCTACTACTGCACTGGCCTCAGCCTGAGAAAGAACACTGTCCTTCCCTTCCCTATACCTAACATGACATGAATACCTCACCGAAACATGGGGTAGTCCCTCTCTTTAACTTCCCACAGCACAGCTAAAGATGAGGCTATCACTTGGCAGGATTTTACTGAAGGCTGGAGATAAAGAAAGGCTGTCAAAACACAGGATAAATTACAATTGCAGTGAAATGAGGCTACTTTTGGAGTGCACCAGCCCAGGCTTATCCTTAACAAGTGCCTGTCACTGGGCACCACTTGACCTGGTTTCTGACCAGCATCTAAGTGGCCAGAGCCAAGCCATTCTTTCCAAATGGCACATGTTTGAGTCTGTCGGTCTCCATCTGAGTCCTGGCCCCCTGCCTAAGCTTCAGTTAGAGGGGAAGTCCCTCTCTCACCCAAATTCAAGACTGAATTTGCCAGATTTTTTATATTTTCCCTTTCTAAGAAAAAGTATCCAAAATTTGGGATACAAAGGGACAACTGCATGGCCTGTCATGACAAACTCGAGCACTGTCCAATGGGCCTGCACAAAGCTTACTTAATTCTCTAAGAGGATTCAGTTTGCTTGATTTACTATTGATAAAGGTTCATTCTCTCTGAAGTTAGATATTAACCTTTAGAAGATTGTTAAATTGCAAATGACTTTTGTCCAATTAAGACTGCAAATGATTTCCGTCAGATAGTAAAGATAACCCCGCAAGTTGTGTTTTATGGTCTTGCAAGATAGTAAACAGTTCTGTATTTAACAATACCAAGTTAGCATTTCTTTTTTTCTGTGCCTATACACACTTTGGCCTTTCCTATATTCTACTGCACCGGTATAACCTCTGGCTTAATCCTCAATTAAGGCTTTCAACATGAGTTTATTTTATATTTATATGAGTTGTATTTTTAACTTTTAGAAAACTATACGTTGATGTTCTGATTGACTTCTTCACATGATTAGTTAAAATAGAAGTGTCCACTTCCCTGAGAAAATCTTACCACCAGGTTTACACTTAATTTCGTAGAACCTAGAAAACATTACATATATAGGTTCATATATGATAAGACTAAATATTTAAAGATTAGAAATCAAGATTACAGACTATGAAATAAAATATATTCTACCCTTCTACCTTGACAAGTGCCCTTTCATAATGATTACATTGAAAAATATGAATTAAGCTTCAGTGATTTTTATATTAAAGGTGAGTAAAATATCAAAAGTTGAGCAAATTTAATTATTCTAGCACATGATCGGTTGTTCTGTTGAAAAGAAAAAATTATTTGAGTAATAGAGAAAAACATACCTAAAATATAAATTATTATATATTTATTTCAAATGTATATTTTTAGCATTCATGTCAACAAAATTACTCATTACATTATTATAATAGAAGTTTTCACATAATTTGTATTCTATTGACAATAATGTCAACCCCTGCTGGGTCGTCATAATGTTTAATAGGGTTTATTTGACTTAAAACTTCAATTTGGAGAAATTTGTCTGGAATTGTTTATAAATTTATAATGTAATATTTATATTTGGGGTTATATAAAGTTATCTGTTCAAATGTTATAATGGGGATAATATTTGAAAAATTCACACATCACAGGAACTACACAAACTAATTTAATATAAAATTTTGTATTACTTATATCAAGAATTTTAGCATTTCATAATGCAACATCCAGAGCCAGACATGTTTCTTGACTTCCTTTAGTGCTATGATATTATAAAGAAAATTTAAAGTACTATGGCTCACTCAGTTTGCTCCACTCCCTATTCCATGGAGACCATACCTTGAATTTATTAGTAGCCAATGAACATCTCTAGAGAAATTGATTTCAGTATTGTGTGTGAATCTTCTTTATAGTCATGCAAATATTTTTTCTTTAATTTATTTATATTTTATTAAAATTCAGTCTCATTGCATATTTTACATTCAGTGTGTTTAACTCAGAAAAATCATTTCTTGCTCCAGCATACATTTGCTGGGACACCATCCCCTCCTACTGTAGTGGAAGTTACTCAGCATACACTCCTCCGCCTTTTCTTTTCTTTCTTTTTCTTTTCTCTCTCTTTTTAGCTCTTACTGCCAAACTCAACTTTCTTATGATAGTCTTTCTGGTTATAGTAAATGTTGTTTTTTACTTATTCAGTCAACATAATGGCACACCTACAGTGTAGCCAGCCCTGGGATTAAAGAGATCAAAGTCACATTTCTTGATTTGAAGAAATTCTGTACTGTATACAGAGTCCTTAAAAATGTGACTAGACAATGTGAAATAAATCATGAGTGCTGGAGATTTTAAAAACCTTGGTTTGAATGGATATAGTGACTTCTTACAGGAGATTATGGGTACTTCAAGGTTAATCTTTGTAAAGCTCAGCTTTCTTTCATTAGCTCATGGTTCCAGCTCAAGAAAATAAAATAAACCACTATTATCTAAGAAAAAAACACAAAATAATTTCTCTAAATTTTGACATAGCATATTTTAATATGTCTAAAGCTGAAGTATCCAACCTGACCTTCGTTTACCTAGTTAAGTGTTTGCTAACATTATTAAGCAAAAGTTTGTATTAAGCAACTGTAGATAGCACAAATTCAAAATTGATTTTATTTTCTATCAAAAACCATATATTTTGTTGTTAGTATTTAAAAGATTGTTTTAATATTTTCAATGTCATATCAAATTATTTACATCAAGCCCCATGGAGACTTGAAATACATGATAAACATATATATAATCAATTTTCTGTAAAGCCAATACACAACAATTTTGTGCATCACCTGTATAAAATTACAGGTTCTAAAAATGTTGATACATATTGAAACCTCAAATTACCATTACAAAAATGTTAAAATTTTGTACTATTTCAAATGCACAATTGTATTTTTGTGCATTTGAAATAGTATGGTATTCTCAGACACCCCATGGTATTCTCAGACCTATTATGGAATTGGTATTCTCAGACACCCCATGGTATTCTCAGACCTGTTATGGAATTGGTCAAAGATGATAGAAGAATTCCATGCTGAAGACAAATTCTTAGTAATTTGGATTTTCAAAGGCATGTTTTAGACTAACTTCATTCGAGAGGATAATAGTTTGGTATAATATTTGGATATGTGAAATACAGGTTGCCCAAATTTTCCAAAAACAGAGCAAGATCTCCAAGCATCCTTTTCTTCCCACTCCTTGAGTTTAGGGTGTGGTTTTGTTTACTTCTTATTTGAGAACCTCATTGTTTTCCTTAACTTCTCTAGTATCAATATATTTTAACAGCATGTGAAATGTAGATCTTTCATGTGATACACCCACCATTTAATTCCTGGCTGAAGATCATATACTCATGATCATAAATGACTAAGATTCAACTCTTTTTATTTATGAGTAACTTTCCAAAGAAGAGAACACACAATCTTTACCAAGGCAAATTCTTTGCCATGGCAGGGCATCCTTTATGCATATTCCAGCCATTGTTAATTTAACAAGAACAGTTTGCATGACATCAAAGTGACCTGACAGGCAAGGAGAGTGGACTGGAATGCACTGCATGAACAATGATGACTTTGCTGTACTAGTCAGTGGGGGTGGTAGATGCCATTCAGTGAGCATATGTACTGTGTAGCTGTTACATTCAAAATGACTGAGTGAGTAGAGCAATGAATCTGCACATTTCTCATTATATGGAAACTATTTGGATTACTCAGAAGGCCAAACTATGAGCAACTGGTGATTGGCAGCTTCATCACAACAACATGCCTACTCATGCATCACATATTTTGCAGTATTTTGGCGAAACATCAAATCACCCAGGTGACTCATCCCCTCTACAGCCCAGATTTGGTGCCCCGAAACTTCTGGCTTTTCAAAACTAAAATCACCTTTGAAAGGGAAGAGATTTCAGACTGTCGATACAACAGGGCAGGGAAATACAACAGGGTAGCTGATGGCAATTGGGAGAACTGTGTGAGGTCCCAAGGTTGAGACTTTGAAGGATACTGAGGCATCATTGTCTCATGTTTCTTATATTTTCTTCAATAAATGTCTCTATTTTTGATAGCACATGGCTGGAAACTTTCTGGAGATATCTATCTATCATCTCTCAATCTATATCTTTCTCTCCATATATATGTATGTATATGTCTATATATAAAGTATATGTGGCTGGATACTTTATATATATGTATATATAGAGAAAAGAGATAAGATATTTTGGACAAAGGAACAAGTATTCAGAAATAGAGATTTTAAAAGTCCAAATAATTACCCCAGTTTCTCTCAAGAACAAAGAAGAGGAGGAAGAGCACTTGCTTTGTTTATGTTTAAGTAGTCTAATAAGGTGTTCCCCGTTTCCTAACAAAGCAGCCTATGTTTTGAAGGATTATTCAAATTCCACTATTTGCTTCCAAGTTCCATTCTAAGACTGTTTTTCTAATTTTATCCTACCTCAGAATATGAGTAACATTTTTCAGTATTGAGACCTAAAATGGTTAATGCGTATTTTTTCAAGTTATTCATTTATTCATGTTAAGTGTAATTTACATTGCATGTGTTCCACTTCAGCCACTATTTCAGTTTCTGGGGATAAAAGTGCACAATTCATGCTTTTGGTTTTCTAAAAGATACATGCAATTGTCTGGCTTATTTATTTGTCCATGTGAAAATATTTCTGTAGGCAAGGTGCCTTGGGACCACAGGAGAAAGATCTATTAGACAAGCAGGCATAGCATCCATTCCCAGTGCTATTTCTCCAGAGTAATGAGAATTAAATTCAATTCCCAATATTAATCTACATTCATTTTCTGACTGTTGATGACCTTGAAACCACCATGAATAGCCACAATTTAACTGGGGGGCAGGAGAGCCCAGCTGGGGCTCCCCTCCAGTAATATACTAAAGCCATGGAAAGAATAAATTCAACCCAGTTACAACCATATTTTTCAATTGCCATGACTGTCCCCACTGCACATAATGCAGCTTATTCTGCTGGAGGGATCAATGGATTATCTGTTGTTTCTAATAATTTGCATCATTACTCCTCTCTAAAATACTGAATTGAAAATAGGACTATTAAGATTGATGACAACACAACAGCTTTTAGAAATCAATGTGAGGAATATAATTTGTTAATTCCAGATAGCCATTAACTGTTTATAGTTGTAACACAGAGTAGAAAGTTATAGATGTGTTTCTTTTTCTCTTTTGATGTGTTTCTGAGTTTAGTATCAACAGACCAAAGATATGCCAATGAGTGCTGGCTCATGGGGAGTTACCAGAGTGATCACACATAATAAAGTCAAGAGCAAAAAATCAATAGCACTCATTTTAAATCACCTGAATCAGAGGATGTGGTAAATCACTGATTCCTGTATTGAAAATATGTGGAATATATTTATGAAATTGTACTTGAATTAAAGTATAAAAATATAGTTAAGTATTCATTATACAGTTCCTTAAAAATAATTAATGTTAGCCACATATTAATTTATATATACACATAAAATTTTTCAAGTCTCTCTCTATATACTCTTACAAGTAGCCCAAAGCATGCTCATAGATATTACCCCATTTATCTTCATAATAGCCCCTATGAGATACAGAGGGGTTATTATAATTACCTCCTTGGAAATAGGGAAGTGAGGGAGCAATAGGTTAATGAATAGAGGCAGGCATAAGATGATTTATAGCTTCAAATCCCTGCAAAATAAAACCATGCTTAATTTACAACTTATTTTTTTAATTATGGTTTCCCAGGTGTTTTAAAAACAATGTGTTTTTTTTATCTTTATCTGACCATTGTAAAATCTAGCGGTTTTTCAATTACCCTCAATGCTCATATTTTATTTCTGAGGTTATGTTCCACATAACAAAATGATGTCTGGGTGATGTGTATCTAAATATTAATAATATTTTTGTCAATAATTAATATATGAAGAAAATCCAATAATTTTTACTTATGCACAATTACTTGAGTAATTACTTTATGGATAAATGTCAAAAATGAAACTCAGGTTTCCCTATATGGGCTTTACTATTCTAAATATACCTCAGATAATCCTTCATTTTCAAATGTGTCATACTGAGAGATTTCATGAAGATGTAAAATGGCTAATATATGACTCAGATCACTTTTATAAGCTTTGTTCAAATGAAAATATGGGGGAAAGTCCAATATACTTTAGTTACAAAAAGAACAACAAAAACCCAGACAATAAGAGTCTCTAAACCTTACCTTAAAAGACAGTCTGCTCCTGTACACCAGCCCATGGGGGATGGTTTAATTTATGTTCTAGCCTAAGGGGGTACTCCACAGAGACATACAACTTGTGTTCCACCATTTGGCTCTTTCCTTCATTTCCTTCCAGTATTGACATCATTACTTTGCTGATCTTACCCCACCCACCCCACACACAAAGCTTTAAATAAAAAATCAGAGGCAAGAGCTTAGAATCCTTTATTTACTTTCTTTGTTCTTTGTTTTCTATTTTTTAATGAAAGAAGTTATGCATATGTAATTCAAATATGGTTATGGCATAGGATTATCCATCTCCTGACTATAGTTTCTAGAAGGGGATTCAGTAAATATGCACAGCTTGTGTTTACTACTTTTGTGGGCCTGTGCAGCCTGCTCTCTTGTACTGCTAGACTACAGCCATTGGGCCTCAGTCTCTATTCCATGGTAAATGCCACAGAATGACTTGAACGTAACTGAAGTGTGTATATCAAAGTCAGAGGCTATTCCCTGATGAAGTATTCCAATTGGAAATGAAGAGCCCCTGAAGTGAGAAAATACATGTAGAGGAGCCAGCATATTGCCTGAGCAATCATCAAAGCCACTAAGTGAAACTTGTTTACCTTTTCTTCCTCCCTTTCAGATTGTAGGTGGCAGCCAAGCCATTGTCTAGGGATTCTTTATTAGCATGTATGAAAATCTCAGATGGAGAATTGTTAGCTTTCTGTGCACTGACACTCAGTAATGGCCCTTCTTGATGGCAACTAGAGACTCAAATCCACTGTGTATTAAGTCTTGTTGATCACTTAAATCACATGGTATTAGTTTCTCTAAATGACTATTTCAGTAGAACAAAGTGTCTTTGGTACTAAGGGGCACTTGACCTTCTTCTCATTGGCTCTTTTTAAGATGTGTTGTTGATAAGAATAATTCTCCTTTTCATATCTGTCAATAAAGGCACTTTGATAAAAAATAAAGCTGTTTAGTGAATATAATAGTGATGATACTTTCAGGTCTGAAGTGAATTGGCTCTACATCTTTTCATGCCTGGAGCTCACTCAGTGCCAAATGCAGAGTCCGACAGTGGTGTGATTCACAGCATTCGAACTCACTCTACTCTGATAGAAATGTTTTGGCTGGATTTGGACCAGGCCTGAATACTGGACAGGGGTTTGGTGTAAGTGGCAAAAAAGAGGGGGTTGATCAGATCCTCTGAAGCCAATTGTGTGCTCTTTCTTCCAAAATTCACTAATGTCTTTTAGGACAATTTCCAGTTTTCTGCTACTTTTGTTTTTGTTTTGCACAGCATTTAGGGCACTGTGAACTCAGCTGGAAGAGCACACCAGGCTCGCACGAATGAGATAAGGAGTCTCCCCTGACAAACTAATCTAAAGTGACCCTCTTTCCCCAGCACTTCATAGCCCATTGTCCTGTTTAATTTTATTTTTTATCCCTTATTACTACCTGACATTTTCTTGTTCACCTAGTTTTCTGTTTATTATCTGGCATCTACACAAAGGTAGGGCCACAAACATGTAGAAAAGTGCCTGAATTGCTATCATCATAAAATATGTATTTGTTCAATGAATATATAAATGAATAATACTAAGGTTTTTGAAGGTTTCCTCTTCAGGAAAGTAATTATTGTTGTCAGGCTCATCTATCTAATTTAGTTTAGAACTATAGGCACATCTCTGGGAAATAATGAAACAATTTTGTCCCTATCATCCTTAATTCACTGGAACAAGAAAACAGAAGCCAAAATAATCCAGCCTCCTTCATTTCTTAAAATTGTTGAGTAACCCCAGCTAATCCTCAGCACTATGAAACTGAAAACAAAGGAACTCTGGCCTGTCTCAGATCTTAGGCTGGAACTGAGTCAAATTAGGAACATGATGAACCAAACAACATTCTATTAAGTGTTTTGACAAGGTAGAACTTATTTGTAAGAATGGTGCTGGACAAGGAAAGATTTGTGTCTTTAGAATCCACCCATTATCAGTATAAAAGTCAAATAGATAGAAGTAGTGGTTATTGTATTTGTTATAGCCATATATTATAAGCCAGAGACTTTCTACATTATTGCTTCACCTGGGACATGCAACCTGGCAGCTCTTCCTTTCCATTCACAAGTATAGAGGTTGATAAACAATTTCTGCCAAGACACTGAGATAGAGAGCAGTAACGCTCTGAGGTCAGACTGAGACTCAGTGCAGCCAGCCAATGACCTGTATAGCCCAAGTGGTCCACCTTATGAAAAAAAAATGTATGTTTAGTAAGTTCCCTTTTTCTGTAGTTAAGTTGATATAATGTGATCTTTTATTAAACTAAAAGGAGTGATGTCTGTTTCCATGTGTACAAAGAAAATGTATGTTTGTAATATTCAGAATAACAAGGTTATGTTGCTGTAGTAAACAAAACTAAAATCTTAAGCCCTTAAAATAACACTTACTACTTATATGTGAACATGGTGCATAACATGCATAACATGGTGACACAGGATCCAGACTGGAAGACGTTCCACTCCCTGAGAGACAAAGTTACTCTTCCAACGTGATGCTCCCACATTTGCCTAGGCAGGGAAGGAGGCATGAGAATTTGCTCTCCAATGCTTCTATCCAAAAGAGATAAAGATACTCCTTACTGTCGCTCACATTTAATGCACCTAAGCCAGTCACATGGTCATTGCTAACTTTAATAGGATATATTTTCTTCTTGTACATCCAGGAAAGCTTTATTTATGTCTTCCACAATAGCTCTGAGTACAAAAGAATGGTTACAATAGAAACTGGTTGCAGCCAGGCAATGCAAAATAGTGTGGAGAAAAATACTTTATAGTGGGATACAATAATAGGCATCAGGAAAATGAAAAATGGGTATGATCTAGTCAGTAAAAATGGAATGTGTTACCTTCCTTTTGCTTTCTTTTCCTTTATTCTTTCTCTCCTTGCTTCTCCCTTCCTTCCCCTATTATCCTTTCTCTCTCTCTCTCTCTCTCTCTCTCTCTCTCTGCCTCTCTTTTTCTTTCTTTCTTTTTATCTTTCACCCAATGTCTGGTAAGGGACAAAAATATTGCTAACAATTTGTGGTTATAAAAATAAAGAGATAGTATATTACTAACAACTGAGGATGTCACTCAGGTCATAGGCTTGATTCCATGTCTGTCTTGGGTTCTTTTTTTTTTTTAATCCTCACTGAGGAATGTTTATTGGAGAGAAAGAGAGAGAGATAGAGACAGAGACAGAGAAAAGAGAAAAAGAAACACCAGTTGGTGGCCTCCTGCATGCAACCTGACTAGACATTGAAAGTGGGACCTAGGTACCTGTCCTGATCAGAAATTGACACTGAAACATTTCAGTGTATGGGTCTGTGCTTCAACCAGCAGAGCCACCCAGCCAAGGTTATATCCTCACTTTTAGTTTAAGAACACGAGACCATTTTATTGTTGAGGTTACATTGCATGAGCTCCGCTAAAAGAAGGAATAGGAATTAGAAATATATTTTAACAATCTGGGAGTCCCCATGTATTGCCTTCCTCCTGGCAGTGAAGAGATGACATCTTCATCAGCAGTGGCAACCAATAGTGCAGGCAGAGAGTTTGTGTGGTTCCTCAAAGCTACCCCCAAATGGAGGCCCAGAACCACCAACTTTTAAGTAGCTGAACAACTGAAACTATAAGTCTTCTCTGTCATTACGAGATGCTCCTCTGGTTGCCTTCAATTCTCTGTAATCAATCACCCTATTTATATACAAACCAACATGTACGTCATCATAAAAATAATTTTTATTTCTAGGCTTAAAAACTTTCAGATTTGCTCAGTTACCAAGTAGACAGATTCAAACTCGAATATTCCCAGGATTTTCTCTGGTCATAAGTACAAACACTATGTAAATAATTTACAGTATAAACAGTAAAACAATCTAGGATGGAAAGCTATAATAAAAATGAATAAAATTATAATGTACTAAGTTTATATATTTGGATAATGCTTAGTAATACAAGTGGAAAATAATAGCTAACAATTTGATGAGTATTTTCTGTGTGCTAGGCATTCTGTTGAGTTTTTTACAAGGATAATCTTATTTAATTTTCACAATACATCTGTGATGGAGGCAGACTTTGCTAACACAAAGACTCAAGAAGCAATGAGAGTAGAGGCCAAGTTCTGTCCAAGTCTTCCTGAAGAAATAAAATCAACAGAACCTTCATACATGGTGATGTTTGTGGGTAAGACTTGAAAAATGATTAAGAATTGCCAGATATGTAAGCATTCCAGGCAGAGGGAAAAAACAAGTAGAAGTACAAGACTCAGTAGGTTCAAATGATCAAATCACAGAGTGCATTTTGAGCCATGATAAAAAGTATGGATTGTATAGTGGAGGAAACCATTGAAAAATTAAAAGCCAAAGCTACTGTGTTATTTGCTTTTATATATTGGCCTCTGGTAATAGAGGATGGATTAGAATAATACAGAAGACAACTATAAACTTCTTTAATATATGTACAAGTAAAGGTCACAGAATTGATTGGTATAAAAAATATGGGCTTCAGGGCCACACAGAACTGAATTTGACACCTAGCTCTGTTATCCAACCAACTCTGTGACCATGAGAATATTATTTACCTTATTCTGAGTCTGTTTTTTATCAGTAAAATGGAACTGATACCAGTTCCTACCACATAGACTTCTTTAATAATTTAACAAGAGAATGGTTATAAACTCCCTAACATAATGCCTTGAACATAGTATGCATTAAGATATATTAGTTCTTATTATCATGCAAAATGCATCATACGGTATCTTACACATAGCTGGTTCTCAGAATATCATAGTCTCTACATATGCATTTAGATATCGACATCTCTATCAATCTATTTATCTATGTGCCTCAGTTACAGTACCAGAGTGTATTATAAAAGAAAGAAATGGACAACGGGGCAAAAACAAAATGAATAGAAAATCACACTCTAAGAACTCTTTTTCTAAGTTGAGAAATAGAAACTAGAACTCTTTTCTCCATGCATTCCCACAAAGGCCCAGCCCTCCCGTGAGAAATCAGAGAAGACCCTACATATTGTTCATGAAGAGACATCTGGTGAAAGCAGAAGAAAATTTTGTGGGCTGTGGTTTTGCAAAAAATACAAAGTAAAGTCCAGTTTGCCACAGGCAGTAAGACAGTGATTCTCAACAAGGAGCAAAAGTAAAAGATTTTCTGTCTTTTGTCGGTATCCCAGCAGTACCAAGGCAAGGGAGATGACGGCATGAGAAAGCTGCTTGTGATAATTAATGTCTCAATAGAAAATCTCTTAAATGTGTGAATGCAATTCTGATTCCATAGTACTTGAAAATATGTGTGTGGCATATCCTCCGAAATAAATGTATCAGTTAGATTTTAAAAGAGAAAATGAAAACTATTCTAAATAATCTTAAAAGGAGGAGATTTAATACCAGGAATTGTAGATGAATGGATCAAAAAGCTATGGCACATTTATACAACAGAATACTATACAGCCATAAAAAAGAAGGAGATCTTACCTTTTGGATGGATGGGCCTGGATTTTATGATGCTAAATTAAATAAGCCAATCAGAGAGAGACAAGTACCACATGATCTCACTTATATGTGGAATCTAATGAACAAAATAAACTGATGAACAAAATAAAAGACCCTTTAACATTTTATATAATAGTACTTTGGTGATGATAAGCTCCTTTAGCTTTTTCTTGTCTGAGAAGCTCTTTATCTGCCCTTTCTAAATGATAGATTTTTAAGGATAGATTTAGAAAGGATAGATAGTCATTTCTAAAATGATTCTAAATGATAGATTTACTGGGTAGAGCAATCTTGGTTGTAGGTCCTTGATTTTCTTTTAAAAATTTTACAGCATTTTTCCATTACCATTTAAACCCCTTCTTTACTTTTCATCACTCTGAATATTTCCTGCCAATCCCTTCTAGCTTGCAAAGTTTCTTTTGAGAAATCAGCTGGTAATCTTATGGGAGTACCCTTGTAGGTAACTAATCACTTTTCTCTTGCTGCTTTTAAGATTCTCTCTTTGTTTTTAACCTTTGGCATTTTAATTATGATGTGTCTTAGTGTGGAACTCTTTGGATTCACCTTGTTTGGGACTCTGCACTTCCTGGACTTGTATGTCTATTTCCTTCATCAAGTTAGGGAAGTTTTCTGTCATTATTTTTCCAAATAAGTTTTCAATTTCTTGCAAAGCTGGCTCCAATGGAAATGCATTCATGTTCCATAGAGAGAATCCTGATATCTTGAAGGCATTGGAGAAATTCAAATCTAATCTTCTTCTCTGTCTTTCCTTCTCTCTATAAATATCTCTGTGAAAATAAACTCATGCTCAGAACCTAAATTAAAATAAAGTGGCAGAGAAAATGAGGCCACTAGTCTAAAAGAAAATCTTCTTCCTGTTTTGTGGACAGTGGATTTTTATGCGACCTTCTTCTCAAGGCAAATTCTGAGTTGATTTCCTGCATGTGGAAATTTTATTCTCTTAGTTTAAAAGAAAATGAAACTAATGAGAAGAAAAGGCTGTGTGCATCTAAGGCAATCTTGCAGATATCTTTATGTTTAAAGCAGCCAGAAGGCAATAATTTGCTTTTTCATTAATATCTTTCTCAAGTGACAAGAACATCTACTTTGGACTGGTGAGGGGAGGAAACCTGGATCCAAGCCCTTTGAGGTTTCAGGCTCCAGAACTCCAAGAAGAAACAAGGATTAATAAAGCATTCTAATGTCAGCTGGCTGACACACCACACTTCACCCTGTGCTCCAGTTTGATCTGCTTTAAACACATCAGCTGGAAAACAGCCCTGCCCATCAGCTGCCAGACTTAATGTGATCCAGGTTCCATATCTAACACAACTCTGAAAAATACATTGCTTCTCTCAGAGGCAGTTATCTGCCAAGTGTCTCGTTATGTGTTCTCACAGCACCCAATTAAACTTTGTGGTGATAAACACAGTGGTGATATATTTGTAAAATTATTCTTTTTCTATTTCTCTTCCTCTTTGGCATGGAGATTATGCTATGTTATAGACTAAAGAGGTTGGCTTAGTTGTAACTGTTGTAAATTAACAATCAAAAGTTATAGCCACATCGATTAAAGAAAATAGGAAGAAGCACTTTTTCAGGAGATAAACTAGTGAATGTAGTTTTATGCTTTAGAACTTTGGTGGATAGATTACTGAGCAGGGGAAAAAAAAAACCTCAGGTTCAGAGCAGGCTTTGTCAATAATTCTAATTCTCTTGACACATGATATTCAGACTGGGAACTGTCAAGCTACTGGATTAAATATAAATTTAGTTTGGAGGCACTTACTACATATGTGTATGTGTGTGTGTGTTTAGTTATGATATAAATAATTGAAACAATAGTCAAATATCCTAATTTAATAATGAAAGAGTATAGGTGCTCAAAGTCACACACTTATTTAGTTTCAAAGCCTGAATTAAAAATAGGCATATTCTAATTAGGATCAGCACCCTTTCCAATAAATGGAAGACATTACTAAGTTTCATAAATATATATCAGCCAATGAGAGCTCTCTATTGCAAGTAATAAAAATGCACTCTGGTTAACTTCAGCAGAAATGAGATTTACAGAATAAATTCAGGAATTATGAAATCAAAATCAGTATGAATTAGGCTTCCATTGGGCCAACCAAGAGGCTGACTTTGGTCAAAACTCCACCAGCTTTCTGATTGCAGTAACCTCTCCAGGCTACAGGGCCGCTGTGGGATACTGGCAATTAATTGGACTTACCATACTTATCCATATTTGCCTGAAAGGTCTGGATAAGTTATGAGGGTAAGTAGTCACAAGTCACTTTAGGAAAACAGGTGACTAGACTCATGTCAGTTGGGTGAGCTAACACACTGAATTGGGAATCTGCGGGAGGTGTGCTCACATTGTTACCTGCAGCCCAGTTTCAAACTTTAGCACCCCCTCTTGTGTTGAGCAGCCTTAGAATCTATTTTCACTCATGTTCCCACACATTCACTGACATAAATATCAAAGTTCTGAAATTAGTTGAGCTTGTAGGAATCATGTTGATATCTAGTTCTAAATGGAAGTCTGGAGACCATAAAGGATGGATTACTGGATATGAAGGAAATTGACTTGTCTATGTAACACTCTTATGCAAGAAAGTTAGAGTGTTTGAAGCAAATGGGATGGGGTTTCTTTATCTGGCAAGAGAAGTTTTGTGGGACTGGAGAAGAGGGTATTTCCAGTCCTCCCAAATGTCATCTACATAGACATTCTTGCTGTGTCCTCAGCCTTGTTCACCAGTTGCCATAACTGGTGAGTCACAAATGTGAATCTTATGCAATTTAATTTTTTCTAGTAGTCACACTTTAAAAATTCAAAAGAGTCATATGAAATTTTTATATTTTATCTAACCCAATATATCCACGTATATTATAATTTTAACATATGAACAGCATAAAAATTAATAATAAGGTTTTTCATTCTTTTTTTTAAAGCACTAAGTCTTTAATATCCAGGGTTTATTTAGCTATTTGGGGCTAGTGGTACCATAGCAAACAGCACAAGTCTTACTCTCTTTCTCTTTCTTTAAGCTTTCCAGTATAATTATACGTAGTCACCCCACACTACAGTCTTGAAATCTTCATGCCTTGCATACATTTGTTGCCAGATTTCTAACGTTATAGTAAGAAGAGGTTTTCATTCCCCTTCATTCGTCTATAGACCGTAACCAATCCAAGAATCCTCATTTTTCTAAGCATCTGCTGTCGACAATCTAGTCCCAAATACCAATTTCTTCACCAAAGCTGTTGTCATAAACAACATCAACTCTTGAGAACCTAAGAAGAAATGATTTTCCTGAATGAATACTAACTAGTTCAAGAATGTATAGAAAAGATGGAGAATAAGTATCAGGAAATAAGCAGGCCCATAATGTTAGGGATCGAGGAATACAGTCAAGCTTTTCCTAAGGATACCATTCTTGGAACTTCTTCAAGACTCTCAATACTGCTCCATTAAAGTCTTTACCTGTACCTGCATCTTTGTTGATTCAAGATCAAAGCTGAAGAATTTCACTGGTCCAGTATCATGAGATGGCACTCTAGGGAGCCTGGGAGGGGTGATATCCGAATCCTTCATCTTCTGTGATAGAAGATAAAATTCTTTCATCAGTTGACTCAAGGAAATTCTTCCCAAATAAGGTGGATGGTAAATAATAAATGGTAAGATAATAGTGGTAGGATAAAGAAGTCAACTATCGCTACATAAACACTCAAGAATAAATGCAAATGGGAATAAATGCATTTTCCTGTTTGTGTCAAATAAATTTATGACTGTCATAAATGTGCTCAATAAAAACTAAGGGCTTTATTATTTAAGTGAGAATTTATTATCTTTTTGTGATCAATTTTTTGTTAAATAGTTTAAATTTCAAAACATAATATTTTTTGTTTTAACAAGTCAAATTTTTAAGGTCACAATTATTCTGAGGTACCCATTTTCAATAATTTGAAGTTTTTTCTCCTGTGCCTGAAGTGAGATTTTAGAGGCTTCTCTAAATTACTTTAAAATGATAAAATCTCCATCAACTCTTTATACCTTTGATTTTGATGTTGTCAGTATCTTAAAGTCCCTAAGAAAAGGAATCACTTGTTTTGAGAACAGCTTTTAAAGAGCAGGAAAAATCTTTGCTTTGGTATTGTGGCAGTAGTATTCAACATTTGGTATTCAACATTTATTTTTTATAGAAGAGAAAGACAGTCACAGAACTCACCATTTACATTAATTTCAATAACACATTACTAGGATTTAAAATGCATTTGTGT
The DNA here is from genome assembly GCF_019186645.2 of Phyllostomus hastatus. Classification (NCBI taxonomy): domain Eukaryota; kingdom Metazoa; phylum Chordata; class Mammalia; order Chiroptera; family Phyllostomidae; genus Phyllostomus; species Phyllostomus hastatus. The sequence continues at coordinate 3,839,426 of NW_025333880.1, forward strand.
TGCCATTTGCCATGTCATAAATTTCAAAGGTGAGAAAAACAACGTGCACTGTACCCTGATCATGTCTGTGTATCATTTTCTCAATGTAATGAAATGTGAAAATGGCAAGACAGTGAACTCTCTGGGATCAAGAGATTGTGTAAGACCTCATCACAACCAACCAATAACGCCACGTAATGAAGAGGAATGCATGCAGGACACAGCATAGCTGCATGTGATCCAGGCACTGGCAGACACCTAGCAATGGAGAACTACAGACATTTAAAAATAAGGTGTAATCTAATTTTGATTGACTCTAAAGGGAGAATGACACAAGGAAATTCAGCTGCTGAATGTTACAGGTTGTAGTCTATTTTTCTCAATTTTCTAGACTGATACCTCAGTACAGATTTTAGGCTAATCAAAAACATTCATCGATAACTAATAGACTTTATGATTAAGATAATATTTCAGGGTTATAAAGTAAAAATACATCTAATATTACAAAAAATCAGCTATACTTTTATTTGTTCTGTTTTTCCTCCATATATAGTAATTAACCTTTTTCTTAAGTGCCTACTATCACCACATTCAGAACACGTAATATTAAGCCATATAACTAGGTAATTAATTCAACTTCTTTATAATGATTGAAATGCCAATTTGGTAAATGTATCCCAGCTGATTATATTGGAAGCAATTTGATGTAATCAGCCAGCTAAGTGACTTATCTCCACCTGGCATATTGCTACTTTCTTCATCCTACATTAGGCACTAGTGCCAAAATGAGCTATGATTCCAGCTGCTTGATTATTGATATGCATACCTACTCAGCTATAGAATACTTTGCTCTATTAGACACACAAAGCACCCTTAACTAGTAGAGAAATCAACTATATTGAGAGTCTTTGTTTCCCAGAGTACTATGTATGCCAGCCAAAAGATAGGAACAAACATTGATGGAGACAGAGCTGTCTACTATTTCACAAGCAGAGTATTCTTGGCAGTAAAAACAAGTCACAGTGAGGAGGACTGAATGAGACACAGCATCTGAGGGGAAATGGAGAGGCAACCTGTCACTAGCATATCAGATTCAGTTTTTTAGCTTCTACCATATTCCCTCTCCTCATGGCGTATGTTCAGCTTATCAGGTACCACCTTCATTGTAAACATGAATTCAGAGTACTGAGAACTCCATTCTTATTTCCTATCTCAAGATTCTGCCACATATGGATGGCTCTATACAACTGTACACATATTATGAAGCAGTACAGAAACTCATGTAAACTGACTTTTGTTGGCAAATCTTATTAAGAATATTAAATACCATATTACATAATATAATACAATGTTTTATTCAAAGACATTCTCCTTTACTTCCTATAACACCTGACACTTTATATATACCTTCCTTTATAATGTCCTTATCATTCTGGGTTTTGTTTTTGTTTACTCAACAAATACTTATTGAGAACCCACTATATTCCAAGAGCTATTCTGGTGGCAGTGACTAGAGCATGAACAAGAGTATATAGCACCCTTGATATCGTGAAGCTTAAATTCTGGAGAGGGAAGGCAGAGCATAAATAATAAAATACCAAATATCAGAAGGTAATGAGTGCTATGAACCATTGGAGGTATATTTTCAGACAAGGTCAGGCATATCCAGGGTGGTATGGCCATAGCCTGTAGGTATATTTTCAGATAGGATGGCCAGAAAAGGCTTTGCCAAGAAGATAACATTTGAGGTTAAGACCTAAAAGAAGAGAAGGATTAAACTTTGTAGGCAACAGAATTAAGTTATTAATAAATAAATGGGTTTGTGTGACTAGAAGTGAATTACATAAAAATACATTAGTGTAGGTATTAGAAACTATTAATACAATAACCACAATGCTGTTGACAGAAGTATTCAGTTTACTCTTAGATGCAGATTCCATATACCACCCGTAAACTCTTAATCATGTAACAATGGAACTTTAAAGCTGTGAAATGAGTGTGAAAAAACACACAATATGCTGAGTACAATATTAAAACCAAAATTAAGTAAACAGAAGGTAGCCACATGTAAAGGTAATGATGTATGATAGTATAAAATATACAATCAGTATATTGTTATGAGACCTCATTATAAATCCACTACTAGAATTTTTAGAGACTGTTTTGTTAGCTGGAGGAGAGACTATGCAACTGTGAGAAATAAGTTTAAGCCCTGACTGGTGTGGCTTAGTGGATTGAGTGCCGGCCTGTGAACCAAAGGGTCGTGGTTTGATTCCCAGTCAGGGCACATGCCTGGGTTGCAGGCCAGGTCCCCGGGTAGGGGGCAGGGATGCACGAAAAGCAACCACACACTGATTTTTCTCTTCCTCTCTTTCTCCTTCCATTTCCCTGTCTCTAAAAATAAATAAATAAAATCTTTAAGAAATAATAAGCTTAAATGTAGAAGGCTATTGTGTAGTTTGAATAAGAGTGGATCTTATGTGTTATTATTTAAAGTTTATTACCAAAAACATGAAAATTAGGAACTTGATAATTTTTTTATTGAGATATCTTCATGCTTACATTAATAGATATGAATTTCCTTCCTCATTTAAGAAAACTGAACAGGCTTTCATTTTATCTGTAAAAACTAAAGGAGTCCAAGACACAATTTTGATTTTATCATATCATTCATACGAATTAATTAGATCAAACTCATAAAAAGAATAGTTCACTAGGCCATATGAATAATAAGCCCATAAAAATAGGTCATTCTAGTGATTTGCTTAGTTTTCTATATATATTGAAGATAATCCAATAGATAGTTCACTGTGTTTTTTTTGGACTCATTTTATTTTTATTATTATCCCACAAAATACCTTTAATCCAGCTACCACTGTTGGTACAATTCCCTAGGTATAAACTCAATTTAGCTTTTAAAATGTTAATCACTCATTCTTTGAAAAGACACAGGATGCCTGAACATTAATTAACTTAAAGTTAGATTAGTTGGTGAAAAAGTTTAATTTAATATTAACTTTAGTAGTGATGAGATGTTATAAAAAGTACATTTATGTATTCAATGAGCCGAGTCTTTAGTGGAGAGAAAGGATCCTCTCTGCCATAGCAAATTTATTCAGTCACAGTAAATTTTTTATAAATTCAGTCTCCCAAAAAAGGACAATGGCTTATTACTTATCTTCTCATTGCTGTCCTAGAAACCATACAAAGAATCAAGGCGAGTGAGGAAGGAAAGGGGAAGTTCACACACTACCTGTCCTACAAAACTAGAAAACATGGAGATTTTGGAAACTGTGTACATGTAACAAAAGCATATGACAGCCGTGGAACTTGCAAGAGAAACTGGCGTTGCAGGGTGTTGGGGAAGGCAGGCAGGGATGTTCCAATGGACAAGTACTGGACATCACTAGGATATAATCTTCCTCAGGAGGAGCCTTACACAGGGCAAGAATTTAAAACCTTAATTTAAAAAAAATCCCCAAAGTAATTATTTACTGAAATAGAAAATTAAATTTCCATTAATAAAGTTATTAGATATAAAGCAAAAAAATGAGAATATCCCTGTGGGATACAACCAAATGTATACTGTGGCAGACTCCGGACAGCAGAGTACACCTGTTGTGACTGAAGACGTGAACAAGTGCATAGGCTACAGCAATCCTGTGGAGAAAAGGGGGACAGCATGGCCACTGTCTCAAGGGGACAGTGCCCCAACCCTTGCCTACATAGGCTTTTATTGTTTTCCTTGGGTCTTATATCAAAGAAGGATTTATTATCTATTATGTAGAATATTATTGTCTACATTTTAGGTACAGTCAAAAAAATGAAAATAACACATGCAGAAGGGAAAGGTAGTGAGCTGATTAGCTCTGCCTTTGGGAGAATTGGGAGGCTTTGGAAATTACCTTGAAGATAGACAATACACATCTACTGTTTCAGACCAGGGTGAGGGAGTTTTAGCAAGAGCAAGCCACACAGTCTGTACGCATTTTCTAGGCCTGATTCCCACAGGAAAACTTGGTTTGAAGGTCTGGCTCCTGCCTACCACCTCACTTCTGTAGGTTTTCCATACAGAGATGAGTTACATTTGCCAGACCAAAGCAAACTGGTCCCCTACAGTATACTCAGGTAAAGTGACATGCATCACAAAGGGCCTTCTTCTTCTTATTATTTACTGCTATACACAATATTTATTAATTTCACAAACACAACTTTCAGGGAATAATGCCAGAAACACAAACAAACATCAACTATAATGTTCAATGTATATAAAAGTATTAAAATCAAAATTAACCTTTGCTGGTAGAGCTAGAAAGTTACTTTTAGGGAAGAGGATAGAGTTAGTGGCTTGAAGGACTTCTGAACTGCTGGTAATATCCTATAATATCATAATTGGTATGGTGGGTACATGAATGTGCCCATACATTAATCTAAGACTTGGGTTTTGTGTACTTTTCAGTATATATTTTCTACTGAAATATGTTAAGATGATATCACCAGGGTGAAGCAAACACATAGGAGGCTAAAATGATATCCAAAAAAATCCTGAAAAATTCAGACTCAATATTTCATGATGCGATATTTTAAAAATTACATTTAATGTAAATAGAGGGTCTATACTTGGTTCAAAATACATTCTGAACTAGTTTTGCAAAGAGCAATATAAGTAGAAAGAAATATTGTCTTTGATTAGGTTGTCTGAAAGCAGACATTTAGAACAAGTTTGAAGTACAAGATGTTTATTTAGGATCAACATTTGTGAAAGGCAGGGTGGAGAGGGGCAGGGGGCATTATTTTAAAAAGAAAGAAGAAATGAATAATTATTCAAATACTACAGAAGGGATAGCTATAATTAACAGAATATATCAAAATGGAAGTAAATGGGATCACATTAGAAAATTGGTATTTATAAATTTTTAAGAGAGAAACATAATTCATGAATAAGTCCAAAAATTGTTTCTATTTTGTTTTTGGTTTTTTTTTGCATGTGTGTGGAGTGTGGGGATATGGGTATGTGTGTTTGATAAAATAAAATATAAACTTTCTGACAAATGTAATAAATTTTAGGCATAAAACAGGATATTCTATTGAAATATTAAATAGTTTTTGAAAAATACTTTTCATAGACCTACTAATAAATTTGAAAATATTATTAAAATAAGAAATTTTCTTAAAAATTACCAATTTTAAGCCCTGGCTGGTGTAGCTCAGTGGATTGAGCATGGGCTGCGAACCAAAGCATCGCAGGTTCGATTCCCAGTCAGGGGACATGCCTGGGTTGCAAACCACGGCCCCCAGCAATCAACCGCACATTGATGTTTCTCTCTCTCTCTTTCTCCCTCCCTTCCCTCTCTAAAAAAAAAATAAATAAAATCTTTTTAAAAATTACCAATTTTGACTCTAGAAGTAAAAATGTAAATTCTGAATAAACTAATAGCCATGAAGAAAAATAAAATAAATTGCTAAGTTTATTAAATTACTTATTAAATTCATTGGAGAATTCTTCCTTTAGTGGTCATAAACACAGATGCAAACATGCTATATAAATTACCACAAAATAAGAAAATGGACTTTTTTCCTATCATTTTGAAGTTAACATACACCCAAGATCAAAGAATATTATGGATCTAACTTTATGCACATGTGCTTATGAATATGTAAAATTAAATATCCTTTGGAACTGATTAAAATAATAATAAATAAATAATCTTCTTCAACCACATAGCTATTCATATTAATATTAAGAAACATACTAATATTAAGAAATGTCATCAGTGTATTATTAAAAAATAACTACTATTTCAACAAATGACCAAAAAAGTATATAATAAAATTACACACCTAGAAACTGATGAACTAGGAGAAAAATGAGACATGTGGTAACATAGAAAAATAGACCTAAAGACCTTAAATATCAGGTTACATAAATTTGACAGTAAGAATTGGAATATGATGAGGATAAATATAAAATCAATGTATTCAGTAGCATGATATCATTGTAACCTTGATAAGTGAAGTTTTTTTAATATATTTTATTGATTATGCTATTACAGTTGTCCCATTACTCCCCTTCGTTCCCCTACACCCTGCACAGCCCCTCCCACCCACATTCCACCCCCTTTAGTTCATGTCCATGTATCATAAGTTCTTTAGCTTCTGCATTTCCCATACTATTCTTGCCCTCCCCCTGTCTATTTTCTACTTACCATCTATGCTACTTATTCTCTATACCTTTTCCCCCTCTCTCCTCCTCCCGCTCCCCTGTTGCTAACCCTCCATGTGATCTCCATTTTTGTGGTTCTGTTCCTGTTCTATTTGTTTGCTTAGTTTGCTTTTATTTTAGGTGTGGTTGTTACTAACTGTGAGTTTGATGTCTTTTTTTACTGTTCATATTTTTTATCTTCTTTTTCTTAGATAAGTCCCTTTAACATTTCATATAATAAAGGTTTGGTGATGATGAACTCCTTTAACTTGGCCTTATCTGGGAAGCGCTTTATCTGCCCTTCCATTCTAAATGAAAGCTTAGCTGGATAGAGCAATCTTGGATGTAGGTCCTTGCCTTTCATGACCTGGAATACTTCTTTCCAGCCCCTTCTCGCCTGCAAGGTCTCTTTTGAGAAATCAGCTGACAGTCTGATGGGAACTCCTTTGTAGGTAACTGTTGCCTTATCTCTTGCTGCTTCTAGAATTCTCTCCTTCATTTTTACCTTGGGTAATGTAATTATGATGTGCCTTGGTGTGTTTCTTCTTGGGTCCAACTTCTTTGGGACTCTCTGAGCTTCCTGGACTTCCTGGAAGTCTATTTCCTTTGCCAGATTGGGGAAGTTCTCCGTTATTATTTGTTCAAATGACTTTTCCACTTGTTGTTTTTCCTTTTCCCCTTCTGGTAGCCCTATAATTTGGATGTTGGAACATTTAAAGATGTCCTGGAGGTTCCTAAGCCTCTCCTCATTTTTTTGAATTCTTATTTCTTCATTCTTTTCTGTTTGGTTGTTTCCTTCTTCCTTCTGGTCCATTCCATTGATTTGAAACCCTGTTTTCTTTCCATCACTATTGGTTCCATGTGCATTTTCCTTTATTTCACTTAGTGTAGCCTTCATTTGTTCATCTAATTTGTGACCAAAATCAACCAAGTCTGTGAGCATCCTGATCACCAGTGCTTTGAACTGTACATCTGATAGACTGTCTATTTCTCAGTCACTTAAAAGTACTGGTTGAGGGGGTTTTAATTTTGTTTGAACCATCTCCCCGCCCCCCTTTGGTCTGGTTGTGCTTGTTACATATGAGGGGTGGAGCCTTAGGTGTTCACCAGGGCAGGGCACTCCAGTCACTGGGTTGTGGTGTTGTATGTGGGGGCAGGGTCCGAGAGGGAACAATGTCACCTGCTCTGCTCTCTCTAGGACTTAAGTCCCCTCTGCCACTTCCCACAAGCAGATTGGGCCCTTCTGGTGCTGGTTCCCAGGTGTGTGGGCTTGTGTACTTTCTAGGACTCTGTGGGTCTCCCCAAGGAGCTCTCTTGTGAGGCTGGGAGATTCTCCCGGCACCTCAACCCTCACAGGTGTTTTCAGTCAGTGCTTTTAGGCTTTATTTCCTGGCACTGTGTCCCTGGGTTGCGTGGTCTGTGTCGATGCCTATTTTCGCCTAGTTTATCTGCGCGCAAATGTGTGACTGCAGACAGCCATATGCCTTGCATACCTCACTGGGTCTGCTCGTTGCCTCCCAAGTCCAGGGCTGCCACCAGGTCCGTCAGCTGCCCCTGCACATCTGCCAACTGCCACCTGCACCCTGCATGCCCGTGTCTACCAGCCACCGCTTTTTCCTGCCGGGATCCCTCAACCCCTCTCCATAGGCCTTCGACTCCACCCCTCCTTACCGGTCTGGATGAATGGTTGTCAGACTTTCATTCAGTTCATTTTTCTCTGTTCTGGTTGTTTTTTTGTTTCTAAATTTTTGTTGTCCTTAGTTTTGGTTGTGTGAGGAGGCTCAGTGTGTCTACCCATGCCTCCATCTTGGCTGGAAGTCCCTGATAAGTGAAGTTTTAGTGGAATGTGGGGATAAAAAAGATTAGACAGAAAAAGTATATATACTCTTGTGGTGATTGTCTATGAGCTCAACACCTTATAAATAATTACAGTGTTTTGCCGTGTATAGTGCTCACCCACGTTTCATGCACACTATACATGGGATTATTGTACCCATGATATGTAATCATTATACCTATATATAATGTGCATCTTTATTTATCCCTCAAAAATTTGGGCAAATAAGTGTACATTATACATGGAAAAATATAGTAGATTGTATGGCAAACAGTCCAGTTTCTTGAATACCAATTTTGGAATAACTGGAATTTAAAAAATCATATGCCAATATAATGACTCTATTTTTATAAAATTCATTAATTCTTTCTTTTATTCTCCAGTAAATGAGCAGCTATTAGTCAGAAAGCACAGTAATGAAGGGTTCCAAGAAGAACCAAATTCCATCCTGTTGAACCATAAACAACCCCGAATAGCTATAGCAATTTTGAGAAAAGAACAAAGTAGGAAGGATCACAATACCTGATATCAAACTGTATTTCAAGGCCACTGTAATCAAAACAGCCTGATACTGGCATAAGAACAGACATATAGACCAATGGAACAGAATAGAGAGCCCAGAAATAAACCCAAGTCTCTATGGTCAATTAATATTCAACAAAGGGGGCCGAAGTATAAAATGGATGAAAAATAGCCTCTTCAACAAATTGGGTTGGGAGATCTGGACAGCTACATGCAAAAAAAAAAAAATGAAATTCGATCATCAAGTTACACCATATACAAAAATAAAATCAGGGTTGATAAAAGGCTTAAATATAAGTTGTGACACCATAAAAGTCCTAGAGGAGAACATAGGCAGGAAAATCTCAGACATTCCATGCAGCAACATCTTCACTGATATGTCCCCTAAAGCAAGGGACATAAAGGAAAAAATAAACAAATGTGAGCTCATCAAATTAAAAAGCTTCTGCATGGTTAAAGAAATCAGCATTAAAATGGAAAGAGAGCTAACCATATGGGAAAACATATTTGCCACTAATACCTCAGACAAGGGCTTGATCTCCAAAATATATAAAGAACTCACACAACTCCACTCCAAGAAGACAAACAACCCAATTAAAAAAATGAGCAAAAGACTTGAACAGACACTTCTCCAAGGAGGACATACAGAGGGCCCAGAGACATATAAAAAGATGCTCAGCATCACTAGCCATCAAAGACATGCAAGTTAAAACCACAATGGGATATCACTTCACACCACTGAGAATGGCTATCATAAACAAATCAACAAACAAGTGTTGGAGAGGATGTGGAGAAAAGGGAACTCCAGTGCACTGTTGGTGGGAATGCAGATTGGTGCAGCCACTGTGGAAAACAGTATGGAATTTTCTCAGAAAACTAAAATGGACCTGCCTTTTGACCCCGCAATTCCATTGCTGGGATTATACCCTAAGAACCCTAAAACACCAATCCAAAAGAACCTGTGCACCCCAATGTTCATAGCAGCACAATTTACAATAGCCAAGTGCTGGAAGCAACCTAAGTGCCCATCAGTAAATGAGTGAATCGAAAAACTATGGTACATTTACACAATGGCATACTATTCAGCAGAGAGAAAGAAGGAGCTCCTACCCTTTGTGACAGCATGGATGAACTGGAGAACATTATGCTAAGTGAAATAAGCTAAGCAGTGAAGGACAAATACTATATGATTTCACCTTTAACTGGAACATAATCAATGAAAGAAAAAAGCAAACAAAATATAACCAGATACACTGAAATTAAGAACAATCTGACAATAACCAGAGGGGAGGTGGGAGGGGATAATGGGGGGAAGGGTTTTCAGGAACTACTACAAAGGACACATGGACAAAACCAAGGGGGAGGATGGAAGCAAAGGAGGAAGGGGTTTTGGTTGGGGTATGGGGAGGAGCAGTGGGGGGTAATGCAGACAACTGTAATTGAACAACAATAAAATTAGAAAAAAATAACAAACTTTTAAAAAAGCATAAAAAAATTCCATTCTGTTCACAAGGAGTTTGCATTCCAGTTCTGGAAATTAAGACAATTAAAATACAGAATGGAATATTTGGGTCTAAAATAAATGCTTATCCTTGCAAAAATCCCCAAGAAAATAAAAAGCAAAAACAAACAAACAAACAAAAAAAACCCAAACCACAACACAACACAGCCCCATAATATCTCCAACAATTATTTCTTGCAGTCCATAGATTAAAGCATATGCCAGAAAAATGCATGTTAATACTTCTAAAATTATATTATGTCTGAAAAATAAAGGTAGCAATAGTTAAATATGAGGTCTATCCAGAGGGTATCCAGCCACGTAATATGAAAAATAGAGATATTTATTGAAGAAGATACAAGATACAAGAAACATTGTACATAGGACTATGATGCTTCAGTCCCCTTCAAAGTAGGCACCTTGGGACCTCTCACAGTTCTCCCAATTGCCATCAGCTGGCTGATCATATTTTCCTGAATGTCATCAATGGTCTGAAATCTATTCCCTTTCAAAGGCGATTTTAGTTTTAGGAAAAGCCAGAAATTGCAAGGTTCCAAATCTGGGCTGTAGAGGGGCTGAGTCACCGAGTGATTTGATGTTATGCCCCAAAACTTCACAAGACATGATGGATGAGCAGGCACATTCTTACAATGAAGCTTCCAATCACATTACCCATAGCTGCAGCCTTCTGAATCATCCAAATAGTTTCCGCAGAGCAATGTTCAGCTAAATGCAAAATTTGATGCAGATTTGTTGCTCTACTAGCTCAGTCATTTTGAATGTGATGGCCAAACAGTACACATGCTCACTCAGCGTCTACTGTCCCCAGTGACTAGTACAGTGAAGTCATCATTGTTCACTCATGTACATTCCCATCTGTTCTCCTTGACTGCTGTTGGGAACCGCCCTGACTGGTATCAGAAGCTGAAACCCCCGCCTAGGCTAAGGCTAAGGGAACACCCTTGGAACTGTAAGCCAGCAAGGAGACAAAAGCTTATCTTCCTGGCAGGAATGCTGCTTCTGCTGCTTTATTCATAATTGAACCCCCAAAAGTTTGGTCAGTTAGCCAAAGACGGGTAAGATTCCCCACAGGGGGAACGACCTAAGACAGGCACGATCACTTTGGGAGGCCCCCCCAAAAGAAGGACTTGGGGGGCTGCAGCAAAAGGGGGTGATGGACCCTCGCTCCTCGGCTTTGACATAGCCTGAGTTCTCAGCGTCTGGGAAAAAAACCTCCTTGTCTCCCAGTTGCCTTAGTTCCTTTGCTCCACCTAAGCCTGAAACAATGACAGGGTGGTGCAGCTCTGTATTGAGAAGTGCGGATTCCCTGGGGTGATCAGGCCTAAGAAAGAACATGTAAATTACTGTGAAACCTTCTTTGTTTAGAATGCTCTCAGTTGAATGAGAAGGGTCTTAGGAGGAAGTTATTTTGTTCCTCAGTCTTACAGCTCTTTGACTCCCAACTCAATAGACCGGCAGAGTTCTTTGTTTTCTATGGTTCCTTACTTCCCCCTAATGAGTACTATACTTTACCTGAATTATTATGCAGCATGAGCCCAATAAAAGCAAGTACGGACTGTAAATTGGCGCGCTCCCCACTGCGGGGGTGGCCATTTTGTCCCTACTTCCCCACAGAAACTAGTTTGTCTCTGTGCATGTGTGTTTTTTCTCGCGTGTTTATCGTCGAGCCATCCGCAGCATTCCGTGGTCACTGCTGGCTGGTGACCCACGCGCAACAGACTGCCAGGTTACATTGATGTCATGCAAAACATTCTTGTTGTTTGTAATGGCTGGACTTTTTCCAGACAGACCTCATCATATGTTAAGCCATGATAATGTTTAATGTTCCCCCCAAAAAAGGCAATCACTTGGGCACCTCAGACAGTAACAAAATGAAACCATAACTCTTTCAAGGAAAATAGCTGGTTATTCAGAATTTCTTTTTGGATACAAGAAGTCTCATTCTCTTTCTAAATACTGACCAACATTTAGTTCAGTTTCTAGAGAGTATAGGTTATCTTTTGTCAGAATCTTCAATTGCCAGGAGAAACAGGGCAGGACTAGGTAAATGAAAATTGCAAAAGTTGGAGAGTGAGGTATTGATAGTTCAGATAATTTGTCCCAAAGTACATTTTAATGTTAATTAATTATAAACATAGATTTTGAAATAAAACATTTTATTGAGCCCTCACACTCACTCTGTATAAGGTACTGTGATGTGCAAAGGGGTGAATACATAAAAGAACAAGAACAGTCTGCCCAACTGTGTTTCATAATCTGTCTTCAGCATTTCTTGAAATGCACATCTCTGGGATAAATTATTTTAGTTTTGGCGTATCTAAAAATGTCTTTTATTTTATCTTTATTGTTAAAGAATATTTTTGCAAGACAAAGAATTCTGATATCTTTTAATAAGTTAAAGTTGTCATTCCATTTTATTTATTTTTGCCTAGTGAGAAAACAGTCCACTTAATTCATATTGCTGTTTCCCTGAATGCGATGCATCTATTTTTCCTCTTGCTGCTTAATACACTCTATTTGTCTTTTATCTTCATTACGATTACACTGTCCCTCAGTGGACTTTTTTGCATTTATCCTGTGTGGAGTTAGCTAAATTTCTTGTTATTCATCAAATTTGTAAAAAATATTCTCCAAATATTTTCTGCTCTATTCTTTCTCTTCTCTTTCTAGAACTCCATTCACAAGTATGACAGACCAGTTTTTTTATTTTTTATCACAGTTCACTAAATGTCTGCTTATTATTTTTACACATTTTTCTCTATCTTCAGATTGGATAATTTCAACTGATGTATGTACAAGTTCACTGACACACTTCTATTATCTCCAATCTGCATTTTACACCGCGGAACACATTTTGTAACAGCTTCTTTAAAGCCTTTGTCTGTTATTCCCAATATCTCAGCCACCTCAGGGGTGTTTCTATTGAATAGTTCTGTTTTTTTTTTCCTAATGTTTTGACAACGGGGTCATATCTTCCTACTTCTTTGAAGTCTAGTAGTACTTTTTATTACATGTTAGACATTGTGAACAAAATTTGTAGAAACTGCATTCTGTTATTTTCCTCTGAAAGTGTTTCTTTTTAGTTCAACAGTTAAATTACTGGTCATTCTTCTTGACCTTGTGGAGGCTTGGTTTAATACTTGGCTATACAGTTTAAACATCTGAAATTTATTGTTTTATTAGCTGATATTTCACTAAATCTAGCTGCAATATTGTTGGGAGCAAATATAATGACAACAACAAAAATCAAAACTCTAATAAACTCATACATTTTTAGAAGGTAGACTTAAATAGCCAGAGAGAAAAGAAGCAAGCCCACTTTTCCCATTGCCCACAGGATTTAATGCAATCTCCTGAGACTGAGACACATTCCTGTTAATAGTGGCATCCTAGATAAATTTACCAGTCTTCTCATCTCTGTGTATTCTACTAACACCTAACTCAGTAGAATTTAACTCAGTTCAATACTCAGAGCTTTTGCAAATGCTGTCTTGTATACCAGGAATACTCTATGGCTAATATTTTTTAAACACTGTTCACATGCTACTTGTAAAACTTGTCCTAATTCTATCAGGCAAGATTAGGCCTTGCATCCTGAAACCTTCCACAATACTTCTTTTCAAGTCTCAATTACAGATTCTATCTCAGCATATCACTTCTCTAGAGGGATTCTTCTTGAGCAGTCACTCATTTATTCAACAGCAGCTACTCTGTATATAAAATGTACCAGGCATCAATTTGGGTGAGCAGGATGCAGAGATAAAAGCAACAGAAATTATTTTTGTCCTCAGAGTTTAGTGGATGCTGTATCTGGATTTTTTCTTGAGAAACAGTACTAGACAGTGATTAAAGGGAAAGATTTTGGAACTAGATTGCATTGCTTGAAGCCCATCTCTACCATTTATGAGCTGTGTACCCTTGAGCATGTTACTTAACTTCTCTGAGTCTCAGTTTCATCATTTGTTAACTGTAGATTATATTTCATAGGTTTCTTGTGAGCATAAAATGAATTAAAGTATGTAAAACATTTACAATGATATCTGGTATATAAGAACTCAATAAATATTTGATATTATTATATTCATCTTTCATACATAGTGTGATATAGAAAAATAATAGATACAAACTACATGCTACTGAATGAATAAATGAATGAATATCTGTGCTTCTGGGTTAAAAAATATATTATATATTAAAAAAATTTTATATTGCTTTTTTCTTTCCTGTGTTTTATATAGAAAGCTCTGGCAAGGACATTTTACTAGTGTTAATGCAATAACTGTATTTGCCCCTTCTGTATGGCTACTTTCATTTGCTCATTCCACATTTCCTGCCACAATTTTTTATGTTCTTTTTTTATTAAAAGCAAATAATGTTACACTCCTTTTTTCTTAAGTTTTTATTAGCTAGATGAAGTACATATAATAAAATTTAGTATACAATGAGTACATGAAGGAATTAATTAAATGAATCACACAATTGAAAGCATACACAAACTAGTTGGCAAGTGTTAATTTAAATTGTGTGAAATTGCCAATATTTTAATGGTTTTCATTATTCAGATGGAAACTTCCTATGACTCAAAATAATAAATAATAAAAACATATATTCCATGTATCAGAATAATATGGCAGTTCATGCACTGGCTGGTGTGTCTCAGTGGATTGAGTGCCAGCCTGCAAAACAAGGGGTCGCTTGTTTGATTCTCAGTCAGGGCACATGCCTGGGTTGTGGGCCATGTCCCTAATAGGGGGCGCATGAGAGGCAACCACACATTGATGTTTCTCTCCATCTCTTTCTCCTTCCCTTCACCTCTAAAAATAAATAAATAAATAAATCTTTAAAAAAAGAAAAAAATAATTTGTCAATTCAGAAGAGGGTAAAACTTTCACTCAGGCTGACCAAATAAAACTTTAGAAAAGGAGGCAAATGTAATTCGAAGAAAAGGTAGAGGAGAGTCAAGTTGTTCAAAGCAGTGATTCTTAAAATTTGGTCTCACAATTTTAGATGAGCATAGAAACTAATGACCAAAATACAGCTAACCCAAAAGAATGGGAGTGATATATTTTTAAAAGTTATTTCATTTACTTATACTTTGTATATATCCCATTTCCTGAGTTGGAAGGTTGAGAGAATTCCTCAAGGCAGAGTATCTCGAACTAATAAACATTCTTATGATTAAATTTTACAGATGTAATTTCATAGATCTAATAATTTTCAAAATATTTATTTATTTATTTATTTATTTATTTATTTATTTATGGGCAGAGGGGATGGGAGGGAAAAGGAGAGGGAGAGAAACATCAGTGTGTGGTTGCCTCTTGCACATCCTGCACCAGGGACCTGGACTGCAACCCAGGCTTGTGCCCTGACGAGGAATTGAACCAATGACCCTTTGGTTTGCACACCAGTGCTCAGTCCATTGAGCCACACCAGCCTGAGCTCATAAATGTAATAATTTCAAGCATCTGAGCCTATATACAATATGATAATACTTCTGCAACATAATTTTTACTTAATATAACTTTTAAAATTCCTAGTGACTAAGCTGGTTTCAATTTTTTGTTTTGTAGCACTAAAATATTCCCTGTTAATAAAAAATTTGTTTTTGATATCCTTAGACATTTATTTAGTAAAATGCAGCAACATACATTTAAAGGAGTCAGCTCTTTGTTCAAAACAACTCGTTTAATAAACAGAAGGATACCAGACTGCAGGCCACTCAATACTGAAGGCACAGCATAAAATTAAAAACACTGTGTGAATTTTAAAAAGGGATTTTCAGTAAAGTTTCATGTTTTAAAAAGTTCTTTAGTAATTTAAACTAAAATTAAAGATGCACTGTTGAAATTTCTCACTTGAAAACCTGAGTTTATGTTTTTAAAGAAGAAAGTTTCAAATGGCCTGGGTGTGTTCTTTGTGATAACTCTCCATAGGCAATGGAGAAATTTGAATAAATTTCATATACATTTTTATGCTTTTAAATAAATACTGGTAATGTTATTTCAGTATCTTCACATGACATGAAAATAAAATAGCTATTCAGTTTTTGAATAAAATATCATATTACTACTAAAACAATGTGTTTTGTCTAAAGTATTCAAAATTATTCTAATATGCTAATTCAAACATTATTCTTTTATACATATCAGTTTTATTCCTGAAATAATTATTAATCAAATGAATATATACGGAGACAATGGCATTTTAATGTTGTGGAATCAACTTTGAATTGGGATTTAGATATTTGTTCATCACATAATAGGTGAATTAGATTGTCTTTATCAGCTCTTAAGTACATGATACAATACTAATACTAGATTCACAAATCTAGTATTACTATAATAATGGCTTAACAGAAAATGCAAAGTGTTTGCCAGAAGATAAGCTATGTGTCCTGTCTTTTTCTTTCCCATAGTTTAATCTTAGTCTGTACACATCTCATGTTTAGAAAAAAAAATATTTTCTATACATAGGAGAGATATTTGTGTACCAAAAACCTTTCCCAATACAGAAGAAAGGAGATATAACTCTTCTCTGCATTTAAATAGCCTATATGAAAGGATTAAAAACATAGTCTTTAACTTTGATCAAATTATTTTTTAGTTGATCCCACTTGCAAAAGAGATATGGTTTTGTAGAATCAGCCATAAGAAAATATGTCAGGAATCTAAAGACAGACATCTTCCTGCATCCCAAACATTTCATCTTCATGCCAGACCCTCCTTCCATTATTCTGGAATCTTTTCTAACCTTGGCAGTTGTTCTTTTCCTCACTAATGCTGAGACTAGTTTTCAAAATGAGTCTTCCCTATAAGGCAAGCAGTCAGCAGCTTAAGGTATATTCATGTAAGAAACATCCAAACCTGTAGAGAATTTTTGAACCAAACTGATAACAATTGCTGGGAAGCAAACTTTCAACAGATTAAGAAAATGTTCCAGAGAATGGCCATTTTACAGCTTATTTTATATATTATAATGAAAGGAGGAGACATAGGGGAATTACATGAAATCCATTGGTGGTAGAATAAGGGAGCTAGAGAAAGCAAAAAGGGAAATCTCTGAGGCTGAATAAAAGTAAAACAGAGAGACACCCCTCTTTTATGTTGGTGGGTACAGGATAGTTAGTAATTAACATTCGTAGCACATAGAGATGCTATGCACTGAACAAGATGATAATGAAGGATTCTGTAGAGGTCTTGGGCTCTGGTGTGATGCATGTGCCACAAGGGGTCTGGAAAAGAATGTTACTGTGACATTTCAAAGGTATGTTATCTCAGATGCAGAAAGACAATAGATAGGCTCCCTTAAGATAAAGACTGAAACTTTGTCAAGGGAGCTATAGACCAAGGACGTGACTACCCACCATGACCTGCTTTTAGTCTTGAGATGGTAGGGCCAATCTTACTGGCCTCCCTGAACTTGCACACTTTAGTAAGTGGCCCCTTTTTTTGTCCACAGATATGACCCTACCTAGTGAAAAATACATGAATTTTAATACTGAGAACCCAGAGAAGAGAATATCTAAATGATGAAGTCTCAATATCATAGTATATTTAAGCAAAGTTCTCTTCCATTACACTACTGAGCAGATACCTCCAGGGAGAGCTGGTTGTATATGTGTACCTCTGCACTGAATACTTACAAATCTATTTTCTTGGGTGTTAGGTACAAATGAACACATTGGCATAAGAAAATAAATGCTTTCCAAGTTAAAATTATGGATGAGAGAACTGAGGTCTAGGGGGAGGACACCAAAGAGGTATCTGGCTGTAAGAAGAAGGTATTTGTCATGCCAATAAGCATTTAGTAGGAACCTCCCCAAGCAGAGAGGGGGAAGCATCAAAAGGCATGAGGGGCAACTTGATATCTGGTGTGTTAAGCATTAGTGATTCTTATCAAGATGTAGCACATATCTTCACAGAAGATATCTGATAACACAGAATCTTCAACTTATATTTATGGGAAACAGTCCTTGTCTGAGCATGCATGCCCTCCATTTGACTCCTCACTAACCCCTCCTGTAACTTCCTACACCCTCCCATGAGTACTCAAAACAAAGCAAGAGAGTGAAAACACCAATAAACCAACAAACACAAGCAGGGAAAAAATTTTTATTTGCCTGATTTTTTAATCACTTTATAGATTGGTGAAAAGTGGAAATATTATTTCTTTACATGTAAATAAAATAAGTAATCTCTGGTTGCTTAGACAAAAAGATGATATAGTATTTCTAAGATTAGTTTCGAAAAATAAAATTTTAGTACAATTTTAAGTGTTGGTAATAGGTAAAAGCTATCTAAGACATAATAAAGAAATAAAAGTCAAAATCTCCAAATGTTTAGTCTAGTATTGCCATTTCACAAATACATGGATCATTCCCAATATCTTTCTAAAATGTTTAAACAGTATGTGTATTTTATATAAGCATTATTTAAATCTATTGTAATGAATTTCACATTTCTCAAAATTGAGGTATATTTATTAACATCTTAGTACCCGTATATTGAAGCATCTTCAAGACTAAAAAATATATATCCATATGAAAAACAAAATAATAAAAAACAACATGTATTTTAGGTGCAAGCAATCAAAAGCCAGATGTTTACTTGGATTTTTCACATTATATTAGGAAGTTTTGATATTATAAAGTAATGAAAAACTAACTTAAAAAATGTATATCCACATTATGCCACATTAATGACTTATTAATGTGGGGTTTAGATAACCAATTGGTGACTATATTACAATGAATGGAGTAACATGTGGAAAAGAGTCCTCAGTCATTTCTAAGTTTTCACTTGCTCTCTCATTTCAGTTAATGAGACTTCACTAACAAAATTTATAGAAATAAAAAACACAAACTACAAATAAAACTTTTAAATTGATTATTTGTTTAGGTTGATTGGTTATGAGACAGATATGGAAATCTATCAAATATCTCATTCATTTATAGTTGGTAAACTTACCTAAAAGCTTTTAAAATATTTATGTCAATGATGAACAAGCTCTGTCATTGATAGTTGAGTGAGGGTGGGAATTCTGGAAGCTGGAACTGAGAATATGATACAATAAACATAGAAGGAAGACAAGATAAATAACAGGAAGCATTCTTTAAGACAATTTACCAAGCCCTGGCCAGGTGGCTTAGTTGGTTGGAGTGTCAACCCATACTCCGAGGTTGTGGTTTGGTTCCTGGTCAGAGCACATACCTAAGTTGCAAGTTTGATTCTCAGTTGGGGTACATATGGGACACAGCCAATCAATAATTATCTCTCACATGAATGTTTCTCTCTCTCCCTCTCTCTCTCTACTTCCTCTCTCTAAAATCAATAAATATATCCTCAGATGATGATTTTAAAAAAAGATAATTTATCAAAAGCAACATAAAAATATATTGTCTGAATAGTTCTGTATTTATTGAAGAAATTGAATTTGTAACTTTAAATATTCACAAAAAATAAAATATCAGCCATTACTAGTGAGTTTTTCTAAACATACCAGGAAGTAGTAATACCAATTAAAAAAAATTTTTATTGGTAGGTAAACATGGCTCACCTCACTGCACAACCACAATATAATATACAACTAAAGTGCAAAACAACGTTCACCCAAATTGTCAAAAATCAAGCTGTATGGAATTCTCACAATTAAGGAATTAAAGAAGTCCCATTCATCTAAACAGGCATGGGGGTGGAGGTAAGGAACAGGCAGTCCCACACACACGTATGGATAAAAATCAAGATGGATACCTCAGGAGCAAGGGAACACAGTCCCACACCAGACCACAGAACCCAGGGTTCCAATGCCAGGAATATAAATCCCCATAATTTCTGGCTGTAAAAACCAGTGGGGATTGTGGGGGGAGGGGGGCAGGGTGGAAAGCTACTGCAGTATTCTCAGGTGTCTCCTCTTAAAAGGCCAGCGACAGACTTAGGACTTACTCAGATGCATTCCCTCTAGGCTTCAGCACCAGAGCGGCAGCTGGAAAGGCACCAGTGGCATACAGACAGAAACTGAAGTGTCTGGCATCAGGGTGAGTGCTGGGGGACAGCTTCCTCCTGAACAAATTCCAGAGTCCAGGCAGTGACCAATGTCCATTTTCTGAGCCCTCCCCATACAGAGCCACAGAGCAGTGACACCATATCTGAGACTCCATCAACCTGGTTCATAGGGGTTGCCCTGCTCTGGCAATTACCTAAGGCTCCACCCCATCCAACTTTCAGGTGTGCTTTTCTACAATAGGCCATGCTACTAAGACAGGGATTTGAAGCAGCTGTGCCTAATACACAGAAAAAAAAACACAGGGAGGCTACCAAAATGAGGAGACAACAAAATATGCCCAAATGAAAGAAGAACAAAACTCCAGAAAAAGAACTAAACAAAAAGGAGATAAGCAATCTATCAAACATAGAGTTCACAGCACTGGTTATTAGGATGCTCAAGGAACTCACTGGGTACTTCAACAGCATAAAAAGGACCCAGGCAGAAATGAAGATATACTAAGTAAAATAATTAAAAATTTTCAGGGAATCAACAGTGGAATGGATAAAGCCAAGAATCAAATCAATGATTTGGAACATAAAGAAGCAAAAAACACCAATCAGAACAACAAGAAGAAAAAAGAATCCAAAAAACAAGGACAGGCTAAGGATCCTGTGTCACGTAGCCTGTCAAGGCCTGGCAGGTCCACTCTAGCTCCAGGGAGACAGAAGAAAATGCACAGAGCCGTGGGGATGCTTGGCATGGCTTTATTCATGGGTGGGTGAGTCATGCACCCTGCAAGCTGCATGTCTCTCTAGTAAGAAGTCCCTACCTGCTTAAGTACTAGAGGCAAACAAAGCCAGTTTCAAGCCAGAAAATTTTATAACATAGCATAATTCTGCACATATGAGTCCACTTCATGATATGGCACAGGTGGCAAACACAAGGCCCGTGGGCTGAATTCGACCCTCCACCTTGTTTTATCAAGGCCCAGCACCTTGTTTCTACCCAGCAGCAGTGCCAAGCTCTTGCTTAACTGTTAAGGAGTAGTTACATTTATACAAACCTAAAATTACATTCAGCCCTTTGAAGGCAACTGCAAGGTTCATGTGGCCCCTGGTGAAAATGAGTTTGACACCCCTGTTATGGGAACAGTTTATCAGACCCAGTCTCAAGGCTATGAGAACACTACTTATCAGGCCCTTTCAAGGATATGAGGACACTTCTTCCCTTAGTTACCCGACACCAGGGTGAGGAAGCCGACTACCTCCATTTACCATACAGAGCCCCTGGGACAACTTCAAATGTACCACCATTCAGATCATAGGGTTGCCGGGAGAAAAGAAAGGTCAAGAAATTAAAAACATATTTGAAAAAATAATGAAAGAAAACTTCCCCAATTTGGTGAAGGAAATGGACATACAAGTCCAGGAAGCACAGAGAGTCCCAAACAAGGTGGATACAAAGAGGACCACACCAAGACACATCATAAGTAAAATGCCAGAGATTAAAGATAAAGAGAGAAATCTTAAATGCAGCAAGAGAAAAGCAGATAGTTATCTGCAAAAGAGATCCCATAAGACTGTCAGCTGAATTCTCAAAAGAAACTTTATGGCTAGAAGGGACTGGCAATTATTCAAAGTGATGAAAAGCAAGGACCTACAACCTAGATTACTCTATCTAGCAAAGCTATCATTTAGAATGGAAGGGCAGATAAAGTGTTTCCCAGACAAGGTAGAGAGCTAAAGGAGTTCATCACAAAACCACTGTTATATGAAATGTTAGAGACTTATTTAAGACAAAGATCAGAACTATGAACATTAAAATGGCAATAAATTCACAACTATCAAAAATTGACTCTAAAAAGCAAACTAAGCAAACATGCAGAACAGAAACAGAATCACAGAAATGGAGATCATTTGTAGGGTTATCATTTGTGAGGGGGAAGGTGCACATAGGTACAAAAAGACAGGGGAAGGTTAAGAACAGTATAGAGAATGGAATAGCCAAAGAACTTATATGCATGACCCATGGACATGAACTAAAGGGGTGGAATGCTGGAAGAAATGGCAGGTACCAGGTAGAGGGGGCAAATGTGGAAAAATTGGGACAACAGTAATAGCATAATCAATAAAATATATTTTAAAAAACTTTATTAATATATAAAAAGAGGAAATACTTTCCAATGGTTTTTATGAGGACAGAATAAACCTAATACCCAATCTGAGGACAATGTAAAAAAGAAAAATTACAGGCCATATCTCTCATGACATATAAAAAAGACCCTTAAATAAACATAAGCAAATTAAGTAGAAATTAATATATAAAATATATAATGTATTATCATAATGAGTAATTTCAAGAAAGCAGAGTTGTTTAATGTTAGAAAAGTTATAATTAATCACACTAAGAATAAAGAATAAAAACATAATCATATTATTATGTGCAGAAAAATCATTTAACAATATTCAAAACTCAATAATGATAAAAAAGCATTGCACAAATTGCAATGGAAGGGAAGTATGATTACTCAATTGGTAAAAGATATTTACAAAAAAAAACATATCTTGATACTTAATGCTGAAATACTTAATATTTTCCTCTCAGGTCAGGAACAAGACTAAAATGCCTGCATTATCACTTCTATTAAACTTTGTACTATATGTTCTTTCCCATAAAATAAGAATTTAAAAAGTATAATGATTGGGGGGAAAGGCAATTAACTAACATAATTGTGTATGTATATAATTTGGTAATATTTACAAGGAAACTAGTAATAGTTTCTGTGTGAATTTAACAAGGTTGCTGGATTCAAAGTTAACATGCAAACTAAATTTTATTTCTATATGCTTAAAACATGAAGGAAAAAGTGACACTAAAATACCATTTATAACGGTAGAAAAAATATAACTTCTGGGAGTAAATCTTCCAACAGATGTGCTAAACCTCTGTAGAGCAAAACTACAAAATGTGGCTGAGAAAATTTTCAAATGGCACAATAAATACAGAAAATATATATTCCTGGATTGGAATATTTAGTACTTTATACTACAAAGAATTTAAAAATGAGCCCTAATACTTTGATGTTGCCACAATCTCCTCCTCTTGACTGTGAGCAGGACCTTTAACTTGCTTCTCCCAGAGATAATGCAAAGGTAAAGGGATTTTACAGATATAACTAAAGTTCCTAATTTGTTAATGTTAAGAAAAGGGCAATAATCCTAAGTATGTCTTGTTGGGAACCGCCCTCTCTGGTATCAGAAGCTGTAACCCCCTGCCAAGGCTAAGGCTGAGGGAGTGGCCTTGGACTGTAAACCAGCAAGGAGACAAAAACTTATATCCCTGGCAGGAGTGCTGCTTCTGCTGCTTCATTCATAACTGACCCCCAATGCTTGGTCGGTTAGCCAATGACAGGTAAGATTCCCCAAGGGGGGAACGATCTAAGACAGGCACGATCACATGAGAGGCCCCCAAGAAAGGATTTTAGGGGCTATAGCAAAAGGGGGTGATGGACCTTCGCCCCTTGGCTTTGACATAGCCTGAGTCCTCATTCTCTGGGAGAAAATCTCCTTATCTCTTAGTTGCCTTAGTTCCCTTGCTCCACCTAAGCCTGAAACAATGACAGGGTGGTGCAGCTCTGGGCTGAAAAGGGCGGGTTCCCTGGGTGATCAGGCCTAAGAAAGAATATGTAAAATCCTGTGAAACCTGCTTTGTTTAGAATGCTCTCAGCTGAATGATAAGGGTCCAGGGAAGAAGTAAGTTTGTACCTTAAAGTTTTTTACAGCTCTTTGACCCTGACTCAAAATAGGCCCTCAGACTTCCTTGTTACCTATTGTTTAATCCTTACTTCCTAGCAATGAGGAATAAGCTTTACCTGAATTCTTATGCAAACGAAACCAATAAAAAGCCTCTCCAAACGGGGAGCTCTCCCCACCAGAGAGAGTGGCCATTCCATTCCTACTTCCCCACAGGACCTGGTTGTCTCTGTGTATGTTTTTCTCGTGTGTTGACGAGTCATCCACAGCATTCCGCGGTCACTGCCGGTCAGTGGCCGAGACAGTGTCTGACTAATCAATCACATGAGCCCTTTAAAGAAGGCAAAGAAGGAAGAATACAGAGATCTCTCCTCCTGGTCTTGAAAAGGCAAGCTGCCAGGAGTTCTACAATAGAGGAATACATATTCATTCCTGACCTCAGAGGGCCACTGAGGCAGATTGAATTGGCCTCAGGATAACTGGAGATAAATCACATAACCAATGAGCTGGTAAGGACCTTCATGGCACTTTTAATGCAGGGATCAAGGTAAAGTCATACCCACAACAATTCGGACCACAATAAACTTCAGGATTCACCCTGCACAGACAGCCCAGGAGATCCTAGAGCTCCTCAAGAACACTGTGGCTGATGACTGCATCCAGTTCCATGTGTTGAGTGGCTTTTACCCCTGCCTGTCAGCATGTCTAACAATCAGGCCTTAGACTGCCAGCTGTTCCACCACTCACACAGTCTGTCTTCCTAGAAGTCAATAATGTCCCTCAGGTTCTTGTATTGGCAACACAGAAGACACTATGCAAACTTCACCACAGGCATCTATTGGTCAATCTCATCTACCTCCAGTCTCTGAGCTTCAGCAGCATTAAAAGAATTAGTGAGAAAAATCCCAGTCCAAGCCTACAAGACACAGGTGAACTTTATCTTTGAATTGAGTCAGATTGCTGACACAGACCTGGGGCCAGTTTCTCACCTGCACAAACTGTGAAGTGGAGGAGCCAGCTGGATTAGGTGTGCTTGTCCTGGGGCCAGGAGTCGCCTAAGAGGAAAAGTGAGTGTTCATAAAAATTTGGTCAAAACACATTTGCAATACATTGTCCAAATACCTTGCTCACTCCAAAACTCACCCAAGAACAAGGCCTGGGGTAAGTGAGAGCCAGCAGGAATCTGATTCTCCTTTCCTCCCAATATATCCATCCCCCCACCAACCAGTCTTCTTGTCCCTCCCACCTGAGAGGGTATCTAGGTTGTTTGTCTTCTGGGGGTTATTTAAGTACTCCTCCCTCCAGACCTAATTTATCAAAAGCAGATTTGAAAAATCTCCAGCAGGTTTTATCTGCTAGAAGTGTTTAATTTATTTTAGGGTTGGCTTCACCAGGGCTTTTATATTTCTTCTTGCTATTACTTCCTTTCCTGCTTTCCATCCCCTCTTCCTGCATTATTTAGGTGTCTCTTCATCTTTTCTTTTCTCCCCACATTCTTTCCCTTACACTCTAATTTATCTTATATCTGCAGCAAGACATAGTCAAATTGACATGTTACCGTGATTTCCCAACAATTAGTCAAAGTGATCTACGCAGAAAGAAAAAAAGAAACAAATACTTGGAAGAGGACCTCAAATCAGACCTCAGGTTCTGACAAGAGTTTGACTGCAGCCTTGTGAGCGCTGGCCCTGGGCAGTGAACCGTGACAAACACTGTCCAGACTTCGGACTAAGGAAAAAGATCATTAATAAGTGCTATTTTAATTCCCTAAATTTGTGGTAATTTGTTAAGCAGCAATAGAAAACTAAAACACTAAAGATTTTATACCCATCCAAATTAATCTATAGATTAAACAAAACCCCAATAAAAATGCCAACAGGTTTTTAAATAAAAATTAACAAGCTAATTCTAAAATTTGTAAGAAAATGAACATGATTTATATCAGTCAAGAAAATCTTGAAGAAGAATAAAGCCAGATTACTTATATTACTATATATGAGACATATTATAGAGCTACAGTAATGCTAACTTGTAATATTGGCACAAAGACAGACATAGATTAAGGAAACACATAGAGAGTTTAGAGATAGATTCATACATATTTTCATCAGTTTTGTGATAAGAACAACACTCGAGTTTTTGATACAAAGATGGTCTTAACAATAAATGGTGCTGGATCAATGGATATTTATAAATAATATGAAACTTGACTCATAAAAATTAACTTGAGATGGATCATAGACATACATATAAAAGGTAATAATATAGGGAAATGTCTTCATGTGCTTGAGGTATGCAAAGATTCCTGAAACAGTTCATAAAAAACAAACTGAAAGATTGACACATTGGCTTTTATGAAATTAAGAATAGCTCTACCACAATGGATACAGTTGTGAAGAGTGGAAAGATAAGCCAGTGACTGGACCAAGGTCACATGCATCCATCAGAAAATTTGTCTTCAGAATATGAATCTTATTCAACACATAACCAATCAAAGAGATTAAATGAATTAATCAATAAGAAAAACATAAATTTCAAGTGTAAAATGGAGAAAACAAAAAGGCATAGAAAAGAGAGAAGATTCAGTTGGCTATAGGGAACATATCAGTGAAAATATTATTCCCTGGAATATCTGAGATTTTCTTGCCTATGTTCTCCTCTAGGACTTTTATGGTGTCACAACTTATATTTAAGTCTTTTATCCACCTTGAATTTATTTTTGTGTACAGTGTAAGTTGGTGATCGAGTTTCATTTTTTTTTGCATGTAGTTCTCCAGATCTCCCAACACCATTTGTTTAAGAGGCTATTTTTCATCCATTTCATGCTGCTGTACTCTTTGTCGAATATTGATTGACCATAGAGACTTGGGTTTATTTCTAGGCTCTCTATTTTGTTCCATTGGTCCATGAGTCTGTTCTTATGCTAGTACCAGACTGTTTTGATTACAGTGGCCTTGAAATACAGTTTGATATCAGGTATTGTGATCTCTCCTACTCTGTTCTTCTTTCTGAAAATTGCTGCAGCTATTCGGGGTTGTTTATGGTTCCATATAAATTTCTGAAATGTTTGTTCTATATCTATGAAATATGTCATCGGCATTTTAATAAGGATTACACTGAATCTATAAATCACCTTGGGTAGTATGGACATTTTGATGATGTTAATTCCTCTAATCCATGAGCATGGTACATGCTTCCATTTGTGGAAGTGTCTTCCTTAATTTCTTTCTTCAGTGCAGTGTAGTTTTATGAGTACATATCTTTTACCTCCTTGGCTAGGTTTATTCCTAGGTATTTTATTTTTCTTGTTGCTATATCAAATGGGATTTTTTTCCTGATTTCTGTTTCTGATACTAGAAATTTTTTTCAAAGATTAGTACAATGATAGAATACTTCCAGACAGCAATATCTTATTACTGAAGTATTCTATAAAACTTGCTAATTAATACAGTCTGCCATCTCTGAGTATAAGAATCTTAACTACAATTTCTGATGGAAGTTCCTATTGCCATAATTATATTAGAAAGCTTTTTTGACTCAAATTATGAGAAATTGAATGAGAATGATTCAGCTCACACTACGGAGAAATCCAAATGTTCTATGCAGTTAAACACAATTAAATAACTATAAATAATTCATAAATTTTCCATGTTTATCACTAAAGCACTTGCTCAGACCCTTAGACATAAAACTAAGGAACTGCCTCTGTAAAATATCTTTTCTTTTTCTTTGTCCAGCTTCTACTGATCTATGTATGTCCCAATGTGCTCCAATCCTACTAAGCACTGATATAATGTTGTTTCCTCTTATTAGGAAGATCATTATTAATAGCAAAAACTGATCAGTCTATGATTTACCTTTTTACCTCTTCCCCTCCCCATCCTTCTGCTTCTCCTTCTTTTAAACCATAAGATTTTCTCTCCTGGATATAGATGAATGAATCATTTATGGACATTTAACCCTAGCTGGGCCAATTGGATTCTCCCTTCCAGGAACTTGAAAGGATGATTCAGAGACATGTGGGCAGTCATTATGCATACATGATTACGAAGCTGCAAACTCAGGAATTGTAGAGTTCCTGGGCATGAAGACTCATGCCAGTTGAAGAGCATGAGTCTTGATTTATCCCATAGCAGTGATGTGTATATATGTGTGTGTGTCGGGGATGACAATATAAGCATTCTTTCTTGTAGTGATTTATTCAAACTATAAAAATAATTCCTTCAGGCATAGATTGCTGTAAAAGAGACTTACTCAAGGGTTCATCATAATTTGTGCTACTACATAAAGGACTACAACAACCTTTCACAAGGAAAGTCACTATTTTGAGGATGAAAAGAGTTAATATATATAACCAATTTAGAATGGTCCCTGGGAAATAATAAGGACTCAATAAATTTTACCTATTATTATAATTATGAAAAGCTGGGTTGGTGAAATGATACAGAATCTCTTACAATTAAAAGTGAGGTGTGGGGGAAAAGTGAAGAAAAGAGGAATGACAAGTTTATCAGAATATGTGAAAACTCTGTCTTGAGAGTTCATTAGACTGGTCAGAAAGGAAAATAAAACTTCTGTACTTAGTGGCTCAGTTCTACAGAGGATAGATGAATAACTGCAATGAGGAGTTTTATTCCTCTCAATTTTCTGAAACATGTTTTTAAAAATTTACTCATTTTCTTTTACTACTTTTAGTATTCAGCCAAAATTGATGCATTTGAAAGTGTATCACGAGTAAATGCAGCTTGAGATCCAATAAACTAGTTAATGAAATTAATGTAACTTTTGTTGCCAAGTCAACCATTGCTGAATGATTAATTTAATTTATAAATAGTTTTCATGTCAAAAATCAGGAGGGTAAGAGCAAAGACTTGTTTGAACCAAGTTATATTATTTGAATGTCTGTAGAGGCAAATTCAGTAAATAAAATAACAATCTAGTCATGTATTCTAGAAAAATTATTTCTAAGATACTATATATAATCTTGCCTTCTATATTTTAGTGCCTGTTAATAAAATGATCAAATAAAATGGAAATAAAATACTTAAAGCATTATAATACTATTATCTAATGTTGGTGTATATTTTACTGTGTGTCAGATCTTTGCTGGGCATGTTGGCCAAAAAGTTCATTTTTTTCTCATACAATGGCTCTAATAGTGCTTAGTTGACTTTTACTTCATTCAAAACAATTCTGTTAAATTGTATTGTGACAGCTGTCATATCAGCATGCATTTAAAAAAACTTATCAAAATTGGTGAATTTTTGTGTAGCCATTTTGATATTGAAGATGAAAGAAAATAAGCCACATTTTTGTCATATTATGCTTTATTCTTTCAAAAAGTAAAAATGCACTGAAAAGCAAAAAAGAAAAAGAAAAATAGATTTGTGCAGTGTATGGAGAAGGTGCTGTGACTTATTGAACGTGTCCAAAGTGGTTTGCAAAGTTTTGCACTGAAGATTTCTCTCTGGGCAATGCTCCATGGTTGGGTGAGCTAATTAAAGTTGATGGTGATCAAACTGAGACATTAATTGAGGTCAATGTTATACCATGCAGGAGATAGCCCACATACTCAAAATATCCAAATCAATAAAGCTATTGATGAAAATGAAAAATGTCTTTTATTTTATGGAAAAAAACAATCAGACTTTCTGGTTAACCCCAAACATAAGTTATTTCTTTTGATTTTTCAACCACCCTATAAGGCAGGCTACTCGGGACATTGATTATGGCATTCCCAGCCACTAGTCTGTCTCTTTCCTCATTGTGAAGTCACTATGTGGTCTGTTTAAAACTGAGCCTACTCCCAGATCAACACATTGGCCTAAATCAGTAACAGTACTCCTTCCCATTGTTTGTGCTATAGAAATAATTTGTTTTTTAAAGAGAGGGAGAGAAACATCAATGTGTGGTTGCCTCTCATGTGCTCCCTACTGAGGACCTGGCCCAAAACCCAGGTATGTGTCCTAGATTGGGAATCGAACCAGTGACCCTTTGGTTCACAGGCCAGCACTCAATCCACTAAGCCACACCAGACAGGGCTATAGATATAATTTTAATGGCTAGGCATGGGACCCTAATTCAGTTAAATCTGGGTGAAACTTGAAGGGCTTGTAATTTGATGGGTATGAGAAGAGAAAGGCTCTCTTACTCCTGAATGAACAATGTGAAATGGGAGGGGATTACAACTAAAGTAGTCATTTGGCTAACCCAAAGTAAGCCAACGTTGGCAAAAACCTTAGAAAAATGGATCCAACGCTGTGATCAAAGCATTCCCAAAACCTCTGGACTTTTATTTACATGAGCCACTAAACTGTGGTTTTTAAGTTTGTTTTGGGTAGTTCTGTGAACTTATAGTCAGACATATTAAATGATTCATTACATGGGGAAAATTGGGTTCAGAAATATTACATCATTGTCTAAAAAATATTTTCTAGAACTAGGATTTGAATTCTGGAAGTCAGAACTCCAGACCTATGGGTGTTTAACAGGTAAGATAGATGGCCTTCCTAAATGATTGTTGGAAGCATTGCATTCACTATCAACACATTCAAGGAATTTTAAAGTGTTTCTTTATTATTTTTTCCAATTGAAAAGTTATTCATGGTGTGTTTTTTTCTTTCAATTAATTTCTTTGGGCAAAGTGAGATGATTGAGATGATTATTTGCATGCATTGGAATCCAAATGCTTGAAATGCTCTGTATAAAAGAATTTTGGAAGTTTGAATAATCACAATAATTTTTCCATTTTTATAACTCTAAATCACTGTTCGGCTCTTTAGTGTCTTCTATCTCTGATGTATTGAACAGTTTGCTTGGGATGGTGGGAAGAACAAAAATTTAGGAAATTAAAAGTTTGGAGACCTTTTATAAATTCAGGAAGTCCCCGAAGGGCTCTATGACACTGGTCAGTCTTTGAACTTCAGTGTCTTCTTCTAAAAAATTGGTTAATAATACTTTCCTTGCTCTTTCTTGAAGAGATAAAATGTGATAATAGAATCAGGACTAGCAGAAAATCATCCCTCAGAAAAGGATATCTAAATCATATAAAATATTTTTGTAAATTCTATAGGATCATAGAGCCAATTAGTAGCAACACCCAATATTTTTATATTTTCCCTCAAATTGGATTCCTTACATAAATGGTTTTGGCAATACATTCATTCCTCCTTTACAACATAGAAGAGCACCAAGAGTAAACTCATGATTTTACTGGACATATTTGCACAACTTATCACCCTTAGTTAAAATTCTCTTATCACCCTTTAGGTTCACTCTGTATTGGACAGGCTATTGACTTTGTAGTCATAGAGATTATAAAGTTCAAATCCTGACCCTGACACTGTAATTATGCAAATTGATGTTAACATCTCTTAGGCCATTTGACAAAAAGAACTTTTAAAAAAAATGAAGTAAATGACTGCATTACAAGAGACAGCATCAACCACAATAATAATACAAATAACATATATAAAATGCCTATATAAATTAGTCATTACTTTAAGATTCATTGCCATTTGTGTCTCTTGCCTATGCCCTTCCTCATTGTCACTTGAGCACCACAATCTCAGGGTAGTTTTTCTGTGTGTGCAAGGACCAGTACCTTCCACTTGAATGACTGAAATTTATTCTCTTTGAAATCTGAGTAAATAAAGAAATTTAGAAAATAACCATCAGAAAGTGCTGAATATACTTTATTTTTGTCTTTTATTGTATTTTAAATATATTTTATTGATTATGCTATTAAATGTCCCATTATTTTTCTCCCCTATTTTCCCTCTGCTCTGCAGCCCCCTTCCTCCCAGCATTCTCCCCCTTAGTTCAGGTTCATAGATCATACATATAAGTTCTTTGGCTTCCCCATTTCCTAGACTATTCTAAACCTCTCCCTGTCTATTATATACCCACCATTTGTGCTTATTCTCTGCAATTTTCTCCCTCTTCTGATAACCCCTATGTGATCTCCCTTCATGTTGATCTCCCTCCCCACTGATAACCCTCCATGTGATCTCCATCTCTGTGATTCTGATCCTATTCTAGTTGTTTGCTTACTTTTTTTTTTTTAAGGTTCAATTGTTGATAGTTGTGAATTTGTTGTCATTTTACTGTTCATATTTTTGGTCATCTTTTTCTTATATAAGTCTCTTTAATATTTCATATAATAAGGCTTGGTAATGATGAACTCCTTTTACTTCACCTTATCTGGGAAGCACTTTTTCTGCCCTTCCATCCTACGTGATAGCTTTGCTGGATAGAGTAATCTTGGATGTAGGTCCTTGGCTTTCATGACTTGGAATACTTCTTTCCAGCCCCTTCTTGCCTGTAAGATTTCTTTTGAGAAATCAGCAGACAGTCTTATGGGAACTCCTTTGCATGTAGCTCCCTCCCTTCCTCTTGCTGCTTTTATGATTCTCTCCTTCTCTTTAGTCTTAAGTAATGTAATTACGATGTGCCTTGGTATGTGCTTTCTTGGGTTCAACTTCTTTGGGACTCTCAGATCTTCCTGGACTTCCTGGAAATCTATTTCCTTTGCCAGATTGGGGAATTTCTCCTTCATTATGTTTTCAAGTAAATTTTCCATCTCTTGGTCTTCCTCTTCTCCTTCTGACACCTCTATCATTCAGATGTTGGAACATTTAAAGTTGTCCCAGGCCTAAAGAGATTCCTAAGCCTCTTCTCATTTTTAAAAAATTCTTGTTTCTACATTCTGTTCTGGTTGAATGTTTCTGACTTCCTTCTGTTCCAAACCATTTACTTGAGTCCTGGCTTCCAGTTTCCTTCCTTTTACTGTTGGTTCCCTGTAATTTTCCTTTATTTCACTTTTCATAGACTTCCCTTTTTCTTCTCTTTTGCAACCATACTCAACCATTTCTGTGAGCATCCTGATCACTAGTGTTTTGAACTCTGCATCTGATAGGTTGGCTATCTCTTCATCACTTAGTCCTAATTTTGGAGGTTTGTTTTTCAATTGGGCCATATTTTTTTGTCTCCACACACTGTTACATAGTAAGGGACAGGGCCTTAGGTATTTACCAGGTCAGGGAGACCCACATTGCTGGGTTGTGGTGCTGTATGTGGGGGAGGGGTGTGAGAGAGAACAATGCCACTTGCTCAGCTCTTGGGGCTTTCACTCACTTCCCCTGCTACTTACAAATTGGGTTCTCTGGTGCTGATTCCTGAGTTGGTGGTGTGGGTTTGTGTATACTCTAGGACCCTGTGGGTCTCTCCAATGAACTCTCTGTGAGGCTGGTAGTTTCTCCCACTGGCTCCTCAACCCCCACAGATGTTTTCAGTCAGAGGCTTTGAGGCTTTATTTCCCCAAGCTGGAGCCCTGGGTTGTGCAGTCCCTCTTGCTCCACAGTTGTTCCTCCTGATTTATCTCCATTCAAATGTGGGACCAACTACTCTGCTAGCTGCTGCCTCGTTCACCCTGGTCCTCCAGCCTCTGCCTTGCTGCACATCCTTTCTGCCTGGCTGCCCATGTCCGCCCCTCTCAATGGTCTGGATGACTGTTTCCTCTTTAATTTCTTGGTTTTCAGACTTCCATACAGTTTGAGTTTCTGGAAGTTCTGGTTGTTTTTTGTTTTTAAATTTATTGTTCTTTTGCTTGTGCAAAGAGGCAAAGTATATCTACCTACGCCTCCTTCTTTTCTAGAAGTCCCTAAATATAAAGTGAAGCTTAAAAGTAAGCTAAACAATATTTTTGTGTTTAAGACAAGTTAATAAAACCTTCTAAATACCATTTGCAAATATTGCTTCAAAAACTTCACCTGGCTGAGGAAATGTAGGGTCCTTCAGAAGTGTTTGTTTAATTTGTACTGGAAAACAAAGAGCAAATTTGTCATGAACATTAGAATGTCTTATAATTCCATGTATTTGCTACACAAACATGCACACACATACAGAAACCACACACAAAATAATGTATCTAAATTATACAGATTCAAAATCTTTTTTATTTACACATATAATGGAATTTTTAATCTGCAATGCATGAACAATTGTTTTAGCTCTCAATTTTTCGTGTACTTTATAGATCAACTTTAAATTTCACTCTTTTAAATTAACTTTGCTTGCTTTCCCAACAGACTAACACTACATAGTACATATAAAACATGTTTTTTAAAAGGTGCTTTATAATGCATTATCTTCACTAAAGTAAATTAAGGGTTTCTTTCAAAGGAAAAGAATGTCTGTATAGAATGTTAATAAGTTAAGTGTTCATTTTCATGGCACCCCATTACTATTACAAACAACACTCGTTCTTAAAAAAAAAAAGAAGAAAGAGAAACAGAACAAAGCAAAAATCTGAAATAAAACCTGAGCCAGTGCAGAGTAAGTCAGTGTTCAGGGCAGAGTAATGGCAATCTCTCCTTCTGGGTATTTGTCAGTAATATGTTTTGCACTTCTCAGTGTCCACAAGAGATTAACTTATACAAAGTAAACCCCATTCGAAGTACAAGCCTCTAAAGGAGAGGTATATTGTATAGGGTCTATTGTCCTGTGGTCCTGAAATTGGTGCTGACATGGGGCTATATTAGTATGCAGGCATTTGTGTTATATTCTTTTTCCAATTTTTGTTCTTGGAATGAGGTATCCCTATGAAACTTATTAAAGCTCCTATTTCTGCAGCTGACACTCCATGAGGCTTGAATAATCTAAGGGGTAAACTGAAAGTTGATATAAATATGCAGGCATTTTTGATGAAACATTAAATAATAGGTAACAGAGGAACTGAAAGTCAACACAAGAATTTTTTTTACTACTTGACACTCTAATCTGAGTTTTAAATACTTGTTGAAATGCATGTTAAAATTCTTTAAAATTGTCATGTTCATACAAACATAAGGTATTATTAGTCTAATGAGTATCTAAACACAGAGATGAGAAAATTCAAATAAGAATTGTAAATTTATTTTCCTTGATCATATTTAAAATAATGTGTTACATACTAGGTAATAATGGGGGAAAGGGATCATTATTTAATAAGTTATTTGTGGATATCTGCTTATTACTTTGAAAGATATATTGTATTTTGTCATGTATAATGCACACTTTTTTGCCCAAATTTTTTAAGGAAAAATGAGAATGTGCATTATGCATGGATATAATGATTACATACCATGGCATAATGATTGCATGTATAATGAGCACAAATACTGTGGGTATACATTATACATGGCAAAATATGGTAGCCTGGGATTCACAAATAATGCAGACTCACAAAATAGATCATCCACTTTCAACAAGTAATTGTGCAATATATTCCAAATAACCAAAATGAAAAAAAAATCCTAGTGAAATGGTCACTGATAGAAAAATTAACA
This sequence comes from Phyllostomus hastatus, assembly GCF_019186645.2. NCBI lineage: Eukaryota > Metazoa > Chordata > Mammalia > Chiroptera > Phyllostomidae > Phyllostomus > Phyllostomus hastatus. The sequence continues at coordinate 3,874,554 of NW_025333880.1, forward strand.
TTCATCAGATAGGTATAATTAGTCTTTGAGGATATTTGTAGGAAGTAGAACTCATACCTTACTGATGATAATGCCAATTTGAAAGTTTTCTTAGAAGAATAATTTGGTGACAGCTAATGAATAAAAAAATGAACAAACTCTTTACCCTGGTACCTGCACGCCTCAGTGCCACCTTAGAAAAGCAAATGCTCATGTGCACACAAGGATGCCTTCTGCTGCATTGTTTGTATTACTGAAAATTGGCTTTGCTGTGGTTATTGATGGAGCAAAAATAATTAGAACCATATCTCACATCATACCTCATAAAACCGATTCCACATAGATTAATGACTCAAATATAAAGGCAAAACTTTATGAAATGTTAAGGAATGTGTAGAACATTTATTTTTCTTATTGGGACAGGAAAGAAGAGAACACTAAAACATAACATTGCAAGTCATATATAAAAACTTGCTGAAATATATACTACATTAAAATGGTAAGGTTTTGTTTTTTTTTCAAAAAAACACTGATATCTACAAAGCCATATCTTGAACTTAAAAAGGACATTTAAGATGCATATATAACAGGATACTGTCTTCAGAATAGATAAAAGAATTACTATGATCAAAAAGGAAAAGAAAAATAACCCAGAAGAAAGTAGGTAGAGGATGTAAGTAGGTAATTCAGAGAAAATATGATAAAAATTATACTTAAAATGCTAAACCTGTTCCCTTCTAGCCAAGATGGAGGCATAGATAGATACACTTTGCCTCCTTGCACAATCAAAAGAAAGACAACAAATTTAAAAACAAAAAACAACAAGAACTGCCAGAAAATCAACTGTATGGAAGTCTGACAACCAAGGACTTAAAGAAGAAACATTCACCCAGACCAATAGGAGAGGCAGAGGTGGGCAGCCGGAGTGGAGAGGATTGTGGTAAGGTGTTGGCTGGTGGACCTGGCAGTCCCACATTTGCATGTGGATAGACCAGGAGGAATAACAGAGAAGTGAGAGAGACCATACAACCCAGGATTCCAGCACAAGGAAATAAAGCCTCAAACCTCTAGCTGTAAAAATCTCTGGGCATGGGTGTAGCAGGAGAAACTCCCAGTCTCACAGGAGAGTTCCTTGGAGAGACCCACAGGGTTCTAGAATGTACAAAAAACTGCCCACCTGGGAATCAGCATCAGAAGGGCCCAATCTGCTTGTGGATAGTGGGGGAAGTGACTGAAAGCTGACCAAGAGCTGAGCAAGTGGCATTGTTCCCTCTTATACCCCTCCCCAACACACAGCATCACAAGGAGTGATGTGGGTTTCCCTGACCTGGTGAATACCTAAGGCTCAGCCCCATACTATGTAACAGGTGCACCAAGATGAAGAATTATGGCCCAAATGGAAGAATAAAACTCCAAGAATAGAGTTAAGTGATGATTGGCTAACCTATCAGATGCAAAGTTCAAAACATTGGTCATCAGGATACTTACAGAAATGGTTGAGTATGATTGCAAAATAGAGGAAAAAGTGAAGGCTATAAAAAGTGAAATGAAGGAAAATGCACAGGGAACCAACAGTGAAGGGAGGAAAACTGGGACTCAAATCAACAGTTAGGAGCAGAAGGAAGAAAAAAAACATTCAACCAGAACAGAATGAAGAAACAAAAATCTTGTTTCAGAAAAAATGAGGAGAGGCTTAGGAACCTCTGAGACAACTTTCAATGTTCCAACATTCAAATCATAGGGGTGTCAGAAGGAGAAAAGGAAGAGCAAGAAACTGAAAACATAATGGAGGAGAACTTCCCCAGTCTGGGAAAAGAAATAGACTTCCATGGAGTCCAGGAAGCTCTGAGAGTCTCATAGAAGGTGTACCCAAGGTACACACCAAGGTGTATCATAATTACATTACCCAAGTTTAAAGAGAAGCAGATAATCTTAAAAGCAGCAAGAGGAAAGAAGACAGTTACCTACAAAAAAGTTCCCATAAGACTATCAGCTTATTTCTCAAAAGAAACCTCATAGAGAAAGGGGGCTGGAAAGAAGTACTCCAAGTCATGAAAGCCAAGGACCTACATCCAAGATTACTCTATCCAGCAAAGCTATCACTTAGGATGGAAGGGCAGAAAAAGTGCTTCCTAGGTAAGGTAAAATTAAAGGAGTTCCTCATCACCAAGCTGTTATTATGTGAAATATTAAAGGGGCTTATCTAAGAAATAGAAGAAGATAAAAAATATGAACAGTAAAATGACAACAAATTCACAACTATCAACAACCGAACCTGTTTAAAACAAAACAAAACAAAAACAAAAACAAAGTAAGCAAACAATTAGAATAGGATCAGAATCACAGAAATGGAGATCACATGGAGGGTTATCAGTGGGGAGAGAGTGGGGGAGAATGGGGGAAAAGATACAGGGAATAAGTAGCATAAATGGTAGGTACAAAATAGACAGGGGGAGGTTAAGAATTATATGGGAAAGGGCAAAGCCAAAGATCTTATATGTACAACCCAGGAACATGAACTAACGGGGGAAATGAAAGTGGGGGAGGTACAGGGTAGAGAGTAATAAAGGGGGAAAGAAAAATGGGGCAACTCTAATGCATAATCAATAAAACATATTTTTTTTAAATGCTAAACCTTACTAGTTATCAGAGATAAAAATTTACATAATATTTTGATATCATTTTACAGAAAATAGACAAAATTGTAACAGTTTGACCATAAATATAGGGGTAAATATAGATGAACTGCTGAATCTCCTAAAATATTGGCCTGAATGTAAACTGGCATAACCATTATAAATAGCAACTTGTCAATTTGAATTAGTAAATTTAAAGATGCGCACACATTTTGATGAAGCAATTTATATATAGGCATGTATGTCAGTGAAACTGTAGCACATATGTTCCATGTTAGAAGCACAAAATATTCATAACAGCATTAAAAATAAAATATGATTTTTTTTTAGTTCTGTCATCTCATTTCTAGATTTCTTGCAGTCTGATTTTATATGATTTTTATATAATTATTTCTTATGTAATTTTCTTGGTAACTTATCTTATTTCAGATTGGTATGCTGTTTTATATCTATCATCCATCTATCTACCTATCTATTATCTATCTATCTATCTATCTATCTGAGGATGTCTTCTCTGAGGTCTTTCCACTATATGGGTGGTGCCTTTGTTCTTGGTTCTTTACTTACTTATGGGATTCAACCTTGATATTTTTCTCATGCTCATTTTTGTGTGAAATTAGTTACCCTGAACTTGATTTGAGGGAAGGAAGATTTGATTCAGAAGTATTCTCTGATTTCACAGAGCTTCCTCTCCTGTGGCTTTCTGTAGTAGCTTGCTTCCTGTTATTCCTGATTCTTCTCTGTCCCCCACTTTAACCTGGGCATTCCCTTTCCTTCCTCCCTTTTACCTACTTCATGCTTAGTCTGGATTCCATTATCAACAGTCACTCCCTGGGCTCTTGCTCTAGAAACTGGGCTTGGCAGATCCATTCTGAACCTTGTTAGAACTAGAATGCCCCTACTCCTTTACAGTTCCTTACTGCAAGCCCTTGCATTTATCTACACTTGGAATGTGCCAAAACTCCTTCTATTGCCAGCTCCAGTCGTCCCTGTCTCACAGGGCTTTCTAGTGAACTTCTGCTGGCTGCTCATGTGTTCTCTTTTCAGGCTGAGGCATGCGCATCTATTGTTTTATTTCTTTTTCTTTGTAGCTCTCTGGATATATTGCCTTACTTGTCTCATAGAGGCCTTGTTGTGGAAGAAGCAAACTGCCATATTGTAAGCTGCCCAATGGAGAGGCCCATCTGGCAAGGAAGCAAGGAGTTTCCAGCCAACAGTTCGTGAAATGGAACATGATGCTACACTAAGAAAAGATAAAGGATGCTCTTTATACACTGATATGAAAAGGATATCAATTATAAGTTTAAATAAAGCAATGTACAGAACAGTGCATAGCGTGCTACCATTTATTTAAAATGTTTCTGGAAGGATACAAAAGCAACTAGTAACCATGGGTACCTATTTTGGGTGACTGAGGTGGGTGGATGAAAACTGGGTGGCTAAAGCACAGAGGTGGGAAGGGGGCATTTAACTCTGTATTAGGGTTTTATGCTTATTGACTTTGGAGCCAGGTGAATGGATCAGCTATTCCATAAATTAGGTAACTGTTTAAATGCTTAAAGGGAAAAACAAAATATATATCAGAAATGCATGTACTTTTTTAAAAACAAAATGAAACATGATGTTTAATAAGAAAAAGCAAGTTAAATAAAAAAAACCAAATGAATTCTGTGTGGTGCCTATGTATGTTTTTATAGCAGGCAAGTCAAGAATATATAACTTATTGATACCTCCTTATATAGTAATATTTCAAATATATGTATAGTAAAGATAGATTCCAAATTGAGGCTAATGGTTATTTCTGGAAAGAGGAAGAGGTGAATAGAATTGGGGAAGGGAAAGCTAGGTGACTTCAAATGTATCTTTTACATAGTTATTTCACATTAGGTCATATGGATTTAAAAATTTAAGAGAAAGCAATTATTTTAGGAAATTTATTTAAATATATTTTAGTGATATAACATTAACTTGGCTTCTGTAATAAGAATTGTATAAAATTGAAAGATGGGTATAAATTGATAGTTATTAGACTTATTTAAAAAGGTTTCTATAAAGAAACATAAAAGCTCATGTATCTATCTTTAATATTAGGAACTATAAAAGTAAAAATGGTAGTATTATTAATATCTATTAATTACTGATTACTGAGGCAATTTTCTTCTACATTTATAATAACTAATCAATCTGTAATATAACTAAAGCCCACTTTGAAAAAAACAAAGCATTGTAAGCTCACTGTAACAGTAAAAATTAAACCAAACCAAACCAAAACAAAACAAATATTATAACATTTCAAGGAGAGCAGAGCCACTCACATGTATGATGAGTAATTTTTATAGAACCAATTTAATAAAATCCAAGAGTTTATCTGAAATTCAGAGGTTTTCTAGTTCAACCTATTAACCTGACGTAAGAACAGTCTCCATAACCTCCTGGAAGGATGATTTTTCAGTTTGCATTTTTATCCAGTTGGTCCTACTATGTCCTCCAGAGAAATGCAGAGCAAACTCAAATCCTCACTGCATAAACCCTTTCAAATACTTGGAAATTGTTTAAAGTATATTTTAAATAACCATTTATAAACTGTTTACTCATACTTTCTTCAATTTTTTTTAAAATTATAAGTAATCCAGGCCTTGGTAAATTAATTTCTAAGTGCTTCAGTTTGTCAAGTTACTTGTAAATTTAGTTCTCAAAATTACTATATTACTACTCTGGATACACAATTAGAGTCAAAAAGTCAACTCCTCACCAGAGTTAGGAAGATAAGTCAGGCTTATTGGAGATCATGGTGAATTATGCTGCCTCCCACTGTTTAAAGTGGGTGTATTAGTCAGGTTAGGTTAAATGATGGAACCAATAACCCCCAACTCCCCATAGTTTAAAACAATAAAGGTCTATTTATCATTTACATTACAATGGAGATTAGCAATGGTCACTGTACTCCCTGTAATAGTTCAGGGACCCAGGCTTCTTCCTTGCAGTGCCTCCATCATTTCTTGTGGCCTTGAAGTCTTCCAACTGTATCCTCTATATTGCCAAACATACAGAGTAAACACTTGGACATTAAGCATCATATGGACAATTTTTTTTGGCAGCCATTCCTTGAAGTTAATTACATTATTGTTAACTATATTTCACTTGTTGAACTCAATTAAACACTTGTACTTAATTTATTAAGAGATGTGACTCGGTTATGTGCAAAGGAAGGAAGGAGGAAGAATAGATTGATTAATTTAGTGAACACCTAGCATTGTGTCTTCCAGAGGGATGGCAAGTACACAGCTCATGACTATTAATGACATGTGGGCATGTTGGTCTAAGTTGCCAGATCTTGAATTTTTTAGGAGAATCTAGAAATTAATTTTTTTAACATGGCATCTTCTGAATTTTTAACATTGGCTACTAAATCACTCTTTTAATGACTCTGTATGAACCAAACAAAATATGTCCGAACCTAGATCTAGTCTGAAGGCCAACAGTCTACAAACTTTGACTATATTAAAATAGTGTACAATTGAACACTGAGGAGAGGATCAAAATTCAAGATTTCTTTTCCTGTGCATCATGGCTGCACAGTGTTGACACTAACATGTTATTCAGCATTCATAAGAAGAATTGGTATGTGGTTCCACAGGAGACAGAGGGTGGCATGAGTTTTCATAAACAATACGATGTAACAAAATTACACCCAGTAAACTAGGATGAAGACTTAAAGGCCATTCCATCTAGTAAATCAAAAGCTGGGTCCAGCTTCCACCTTGTAGTATAGTGCTCCTTAGCCTCTTGAAATCTGCAACACAGGTGCAGAAAGACTGCACATAAATGCAAGTCAGTGTCTGCAACATAATGCAAGCCTGACTTTATGGTTTAGACTGAATACATCACAATTCAAAGAGCTAAATCATCATTCTGAGGTACCGTAGCAAAGAAAAGTTTTGTGAGGTAGGGAAGATGAAGTAAGGCATTGCAAATTTAATAATGGAGAACTTGTGAATATTCACATAAGTGGAGATGAGATAAAGAAAAAATGGATTTAATTAAAAAAATTAATAAAGCCCCTCCCCCCCCCCAAACTGGACAGGAATTCTAAAGAGCTGAACTAACTTTTAAGTTCTGCCTTAACTAGCTTCCTGGGTGGCAGAGGCTTCTAATTTTGCTCTAATCACTATTCTCACTTTCTCAACTTTTAGCTGTGCACATAACTAACTTCCTTGCCTTTAGATTTGGCCATATGTCTAAATTCTAGCTAATGAATATAAGGAGAATAGGGTGTGCAACTTCCAGAAAATGCTCTTAAAGAGCACCCTTTTCATCCCTCTCTTCTTGTTGCTGGTTAGAATCAGCTCCTAAATGCTGAAACTGCAGAAGCTATTAAGGGACCATGAGGTGGCCTTGGGGATGAACACCCATTAGCATGTCAATAAGACAGGAGCCTGTGCTGCAGATCTTAGAGTTCCCTGAACAGGAACGATAAATAAATTTGTCTCTTATTTCTGCCACAAGTATTCTCTTTGTTTATTATTTTTATCTTAATTTTTGCTCCCCCCAATACTAAAGCTTGAACATATTACTTTACCTCGAGTCAAAATTTTCTTAAAACAAGGTAGGTGAATTTATTAAATGGTCTCATTGACATCTTCATACTTTAATATTTTGTAAGATTTAGAAGGAAATTTTAAAATAATCTATGTAAACAATTGTACTATGTCACAATTTGCATCAACATGTCTCACAATAAAAATATAAAAAATTTAGTCATTTACTCAGGTGTTTTTTAAACACACAGGCATTTGTCTTTGAAAAAGTATGTGATGATACACATCATACCTAAAATGGAATAGACTATTTTCTAATGGAATTGGAATAAAAAAATTCCAAATCAGCTCATTCATTAACATGACACTCAAAACTAAAGCACACAACATTAGCAATACTAAAATATTCATAATTGAGTCTTTAAAGCAAGTGAACAACATTTAGCTTCTATTAAGCCTACATTTTCCAAAATACATTCAGTTGAAAATAAATCTTTATAAGAAATCAACAAAGTATGTATGCTGGGGTGAAGTAACAGTTTTTTCCTGCTTTTATCCATATTTGCTTTTGAGATATTCACCAAACACATTAGAATGGGAAAAACCCTGAGCTATCTCAAACAAGTAGATAAACAAAAAATATTTATCTTTGTTTAATCAGTGATTTCTGCAACATATTTGACCACAACAATATTTTTCTTCAGAAGAAGGCCTGAGAAACAGTTCTAGATGGTATTTTTTTCCAGATTCTTTTTTTATATCCTGCTGCTTCACCATTTAGGAAAGTAAACAAAGCCCCAAGGTAACAATCAGTTTGTTATTTCACAGCACATTCTGCAAGAAAACTGGTTGTAAGCCACAGCTTGAGGTTCTTGGAGGAAAGCATGAATGATTGGTGAGCTCAGGTTAGACACTGTACATACAGTTTTGCCTTTTGTGCTGTGCCTTTTGTAGCAACACTCAGCTTTGAATCCAACAACCCATTATCAATCATACTATGAGCATCGGTCAGACAATTGACATACAGCCCTGGACTTTATATGCTTGGGAAAAGATCTTAAGAGAATTTTAGTTGTTGCTTCTAGGCCTTGCCATGGTCATAAACCTTATAGTTCACATAGGTGATAAATATTTGAGGTTTTTTATATTAAAAAAATGACAACAAGGAAGTAGCTTAAATGACAAAAGTAAAATACGAAAATAAGCAGTTAGTACTTGGAAACATCTCCTTTTTGGGTACAGAATTTTTTTGTTGTTGTTGTTCTTTTAAATGTTTTGTCTACCAAGAGTATAGAAATCTTCTCAGGGACTAGAAGACTCCATCTGGTGACTTTGTATAATATTACTATTAAAAGGCTCTATTTTTTCCAATTATAAAACATCTAAAGACTTATTCTTCCGAGTTTTGTGATTGTTCACAAATTTTGTTCAACTTCTTTAAAGCATTCAAGAAAATAGTCTGAAAGGTATTTTCATAATTTATAATACCTTCATAGATTTGTAATAAGAAAGTAAGGAATGGAAAGAAAAACTGGTGCATATCAAGAATAATAAATCCATAAAGTTGATAAGAGTCCAAAATATTTTGAGAAGTGCTGTCAAAAATTATCTTAATATATTTCTCCTGGAATCATAACCATTAAAAGGCTACAGAGGACCATGTTATAAACATTTGGATTTTGAATAATAGAACAGATGACAGGTTTTCCTTTATTCAATTGCTTTACAAATGGATGACTCAAACACTTGGTCGAACTTTAATTTTTATTTCATTTGCACTTATAAATCTAATTACATAAAATGGCATGCTAAGAACAGTTAACCAAAGCTATTATAGAAATAATAACAATAACAATTGTAGGATTATTGACTTAAAACTGTCATTCCTGGGAAGAGCCCAGAAATCAGTAAATGCCAAGTAAAACATATGAAACATTTGCTTAGAAACAATGATCACCTTCACATTTAAAAGTATATGGATGCTCACATATAGCTGTTTTGGGTAGTGATTAGCATTGGTGTATGTTGATAGGTAGAAACAAAGGGTAGATTGTACAGGAAAGACAGAAGAACATCTGTAAGAGATCAGACGAAAGCCTGCCAATTTTAGTTTTTAGCCAAATTGAGTTTCACTGGGCTGTTAATAACTTAATTGGAGGTGACCATTTGTGCTTGTTTTTGGAACCTGTTATTTTATGTGATAACAAAATATAATAGTCCATATGTAACTCAGATGAGAAAACACATTCAGTCATAGAAGGTTGTATTTTCAATTTTGATCGAAATGTTTATTTGCCCACAGCAGTATTTCACAAAGCCCTTGAACTTATGAACCCATGCCATTCTACATGGATGGTTTAACATGTACAATGTTTGATCATTTTTCTGATAACCACTAATATTATTGTATGAAATCCACAATATTCTATTTTAAAATCCAGCATAACGTTTTATTTCAAACACGGATTTAGTCCTCTAGGGAGGACAGAGACTATTAAATTTTCAAAGCTTCTCAGTGCTATTCCTGTATCTAATAGAAATAGCCAAGTGAAAATAACCGATGTGGTTTCTCCAGGGAATCTTGCTGTACCTTATTACACAATGTCCATTTTCTGAGACATAATGTAATTCATAATTAATCTCCAGCTTATTAAATTGCTGTCCTGGCCTTTAGAGATGACAATTTTTTATGAGAATAAATTTTAAAAGTTTCTAAATAAACAGAGAGGCACTGCCTGCTACTATTGCTGTATTCCTGCTTCTGTTGTAAAATACATTGCTTCAATAAAGAAATTGCAGATAAGTTGTTTCTTTAAGTATCAAAGACAATATTTTCAACAATAGGTATTTTAAGTGGCAATCCTACTAAAGTGAAAATGAAACAAAAAACCTACTAAAATAAACAAACTTACCTACTTGCTTTCAGAAAGAGCAAATATCAGGCATAATTTAGTTCTTCTTTTAACACTTTAGAATCATTTTCATGGCCATCAATGTTGCTGTGGTTTTAGTATTTTTCTAGGTCCTCCTTTACTATTATTTAGTTAGTATATATCATTTTAGTTTTCCAGTCAGTGCTGTGTGCATGGGAAGTTTTTTCTTTTAAAAAAACAACTTGTGAAATGAATGCATGCATTCTGAAATGAAGCTTTCACTCTTCTCTTTCTAAGTTGATGTAGACATAGAAAAAGATACCCAAGCTTGTTGGAAAAGTGCATTCATGACATCTAAGATTGAATCATGGGTCTAGCCAATGATTACTATCCAGCAATCATAGAATACCAGATATTTCAATAGATCAGAATTTTCCCACTTATCATCAGGTTCTCAAACTTATTACAGATGTTGAAATTGCCAAAAGATTGACCACTGGAATAAAATCAATGTATTATCAATGAACGAACAACATAATAATAAAGTATTGTGTTCTTTGGCAATACTATTATGTTAATAAATATGAGCTTGGCCTTAAGTGTTTTTATTTTTATTTATTTCTTTTTAGAGAGGGGGAAGGGAAGGAGGAAGAGAGGGAGAGAGACATCAATATGAAAGAGAAACATTGATCGGTTGCCTCTCATACCCACCCCAACTGGGGACTAAACCTGCAACCTAGGCACGTGTCCAGACCAGGAATTGAACTGGATACCTTTTGCTTTACTGGACAACTCCTAACCAACTGAGCCACACCAGTCAAGGTGCTTTAATTCGTTTTATATTTACTTATAATATAGAGGAAGAGTCACATATAAACTTTAGAATCTGCTGTTTCTCCACACATAAGGTGAGAATCAGTCTTAAATAATAGTACCCTGAAGAAGATAATAATTGAAAACTGCAAGATTAGTGAACATTCCCTTGGGAACTAACTCTCTGGGTTTTGCTCTATAATCTCAAACTGTCATCTGTACTTCTATTCTTACCAATATTTCCTGGGCTAACTATATTGATACTTTGCCTCTGTTACATCTCCATTGTAGAGCACTAAGATTGTCTCTAAAGTTCATCTGTTTTCATATAGTCTGAGTCTATTTCCAGCCCCCAATGATGTTGATGTGATAAGTCGGTGATAAATTAGAGAATGGTGATCAAAAAGAAACAAAAAGAAGCAATGTTGTTAGATAATCATTTTAGAGAATATCTAGATACTGGGACAATAGTCTTTACATCCAGATTCTTTAAGTCTTTATAAAAATATAATTTCATTGGTACAATTTTTATGTTCCTTCTTTTGTGTTTTTTCTTCTGGTTTCAGTACATTTATTTTGTAATAAAGTTTTTAAAAATTGGTACTGAAGTACTAAAATTGTTAATTTTAACCTACAATGCTGATTGTAATAATTTTTATTTTATTTCATGATTTTTCCTGAAATTTCTAAATAAAATGACATAATTTAGAAATGGATATATATTTTTTGATTTTTAAGTGGATCTCAGTGAAATTTGTTTTATGAGGCATATAGTACAGACATTCTGTGGTACTGACATAGTCTCCAGGTGAGAGGCTGTTGTGAATTTAGATGGCACCTAAAAGCTAGAATGCATTCTGCTTGGAGAACCTCATTTTGGTGTCTGCAGCTCCCTGAATCTGAGAATATTTTCTGCCATTTTTACTAAATTTGTGCTTCATTTTGTGTGTGGGTAATGAGTGTCAATTTACTTATAAGTAGTATTCAATTCAGCAACTAAAAACCCCAAACCAAGAAAAAGCAGGGGAGATCAATTCCCCACATTCTAAAGAATGCTAAAAATAATTAAGAAGCCATGATCCCTGACAGCTGATTACTAGGCAGAGAGCTCAGCCATTCCAGATTGTTGCCCTAGTATTTACCCCAACCACAAGTCCTTTTAAACAGGAACTTAAGGAGTAGTGAGACTGGAAATTATCCAAGTTATGAATTATTAACCCAGGGGAGAAACTGTGGCTTTTCATTTCTTTGCTTTAACAGTAGAGAAATGGTACTTACCGAATCAAAGAGAGAAGGTCTGCAGGAGTGCCACCCCCAGGAGTTAGAAGATGTCAACACTGATATCTTATTCCCCAGCTGAATGTTTTCTAATGAGGCATACTTATTGATTTATGCTTATCTGTCCAGACTCAAGAAAATTTGATTATGGATATATATTGAATGTTATTATGGATATAAATTGAATTTGATTTATTAAAAATTTCCTATAATTATATACCTCATATGTATTTTTTGAACTGAGTCATTTCTTCCTTCCTTCTCCATTGTTGTCATCTTCTTCTTCTTCTTTTAAATCATCACCTGAAAATATACATGCTGATTGATTCTAGAGAGACGGAAAAGGAGAGAGAGAGAAGGGGAGAGAAATGTCAATGTGAAAGAGAAACACCAGTTGGTTACCTCTTGTAAGTACCCAACCAAGGACTGAACTCACAAGCTAGCCAGCCATGTGCCCTGACTAAAAACTGACCCATGACCTTTTGGGTTGCAGGACAACACTCCAACTAACTGAGCCACACTTGCCAAGAGTTGAGTTATTTCAAAATGATATGCATTCATTAAAAGCAACATATTCAATAAACATTATCTAAAAAAGTAACAGTAAACTTTTGTTAGAAATATACAATAATTTAATAGAATTGGATAATGAAATTAATCTATTTAAAAATGTGGGGAGTCCTACAATGGAATTTATTTATTAAAAATTGTATATTAATTCTTACATGTTTAAATATCTATCACACTCAAAGTACTCTCCGATTGATGTAATATACCTATTGAGACATTTTTTCCACCACTCAAAACAGTTTTTGAACTCATCAATTTTGATGCCTTTTAGTGCTTCTGCCATTTTTTCTTTCACCTCCTCCACATCAGCAAAACATTTCCCTTTGAGGATATTTTTCATCTGAGGAAACAAAAAAAGTTTCTCAGGGCAAGATCAGGTGAAAGGAGAGGGTGAACCATGAGGAGGTCATGCTGTTTTTGGTCAAAAACTGCTGAACACTCAGCACAGTGGGGCAGGTGTGCTTGTAAATCACACATGAAATGGGCAAACTCATTGAAAGAGTCTTCAAAAAAATTCACTAAAGCCTAACACAGTCTCTCACAACAACACCAGCTGGTACACTGATGCAGATGGTTCCTAGAACACTCACCTAGGGGGAGAAGCCTGTACTACAAGGGATTGGCCCTCAAGAAGATAATTTTGGTTTTGGGGGTTCCACCTTCATGTTAATATATGCAGAGGTGCATATTACTTAAGTTAGAATGCAATGAGTACATTTTTATGGTTGTACAGACCAAAAAAAGTGCTTTCATGTATATGTTGATAGGAATGACAGTATTTGTAAATATAACTCAATTATTTGAATTATTTCTGTTATAAGTAAAAACATAGTAATCTATCATCAAAATTCATTATTAATAACCTATAGTATAGTGCAATTAGGTTCTCCTTCCATTTTGTCAAAAGCAAAGATTTTGAAACCCACTAATTTGCAAAATCATTTGTTACCTAGTGGTGAAAATAATTTAATTTCTCTGTTTCTGGTAAAGCTATTTCAGAATACTAAGCAACTATTATCTGTAACTATTGCTTTCATTAATGGGATTTAGTTTAACTGAACAATAACTAATAAATATACAGTACAGTTTTCCCATATGCCAGGCACCATTTGTTCTAAGAACTTTCTATATATCTATATTAGGTTAAACCATATGAAGCTGCTGTCTCTGCGGTCAAAAATGGTTGAACACAGAACTTCATACAGTTTAACCTATTAGTCACTCAGCCCTCATCATGATGGTATGGCTTGGTTCTGTTGACAGCCCATTTTAAAGATGAAAATAAAAGCACAAAGTTCAAATCACTTGATTGGTAAAGTCAGGATTTGACATGTTTTTCTGTACTGAAAATAAAAACATTCTCAATTTCAACTCATATTTGCTGATATAATATTTTAATGTGTTTTTATCTTGCCATGTGACCAAATAAACTTTATAAAAACTTTGGAGCTGCAGATTTGTCTAAATTTAAACACTATGCTATTTAATTGGTAAAGCCAATTCTCATTGTCAAGCTGAAAAGCTAATATCAAAAATACTCTCTGACAAAGAAAGTCTATCTTCATTTTTCTACTTAAGCATGTTAATACTCATTTTAAAAATTATTACAAAAACCACTTAGAAATCTTGTATAGAACATGTCTTCTTTTTTTTAAATAATCACCTGAGAACATGCCCATTGATTTTGAGAGAGAGAGAGACATCAATGTGAGAAACATTGATCAGTTGCCTCTCTTATGTGCCCTATCCAGGGATCCAACCTACGACCTAGGTATGTGCCCTGAACAGGAATCAAAACTGTGACCTCTTAATGGACAGGATGACACTCCAATCGAGTCACACCAGCCGGGGCTAGAGTGTGTTCTTTTTTTTTTTAGAATATGTTTTCTTAATAAGGGGATATAATGAGTCCTCTTAATGAAGACATGATTAATTCATACAGTTTTATAATAACATAAAACAAAATGATAAATCATTATCCTATTTCTCATTACTTAGTTTTAATAATGGAATGTAATACATAACTCAGATTATAAATCATTTATTTACACAGAAGTAATTTCCTTGTTAAATGTGTGTACATACCTGTATCAAACTCTAATGCTTGGTCATTAGGAGTAATTAAGTTAAAATAATATATAAAGTCAGGAAGAATTCTATCAATTTTACTAGGCGTCATAATTAAATTTTTCTTATATCTACATAAAGGGAAGCTTCCCTATTGCCCAAAATTGAACAGTCAGTCTAGCAGCTAGCATACATTTGTATCTTTGTTAATAAAAAAGTACAGAATAGCCATATTATAAAATAAGAGGGAGATTAATTAATTATAGTATTTCATGGTATGACTTGATAAAAGTTCTGAACTACGTTGTTGAATAATACATACCAAATCTGAAAGAAATCATAAAAATTTTATTAATAGGTTTTATCCAATGTACCTTGAAATTTTTGGTAATCTCAAAATATTCCAGTTATATTAAAATGATATAATTTATTAACCTGTACTACTTCAAGTCTTCAAAGTTTTTTCTTTAGATAATGACAAGTTCCAAACATGACTGTTGAGAATGGCTGAAAAGAACTGCTTGTATTTAAGTAATATTTAAATTTATTAAAAAAATTGTTTTAAGTATTCAATATTTCTTACCTATATTTTATTGGCTTTGCTCTCATGGAACTTCCTCAAAATTGATGTATTCTTTCACAGTAGTGGGAAGATGGAAGAGATGAGGTCTTTAAAACACAATTATCGATACCAATCTTTTACAAATTTATTTCTGTCATATTTTTTCAATACCAATTTCTTTTAAATACCAGTTTTCCACTGTTAACAAAATTATCTATAAGAAATATCTATAAGACATATATCTTAAGATGGTTTGTACTGCCTTCATTAATTCTTGACAGTGATTTTTTTTCTTACACCAATATTTTAAAGCCACTTTGTTTGATGTCCAGAGAGATTTTTGAGGTGTGTGCCCTTCTGTGAAGCAGGACAGAAGAGATAGGGAGACAGAGGTGGAATGGGAGAAACTGCTTTTAAATTTCTTCCCCAAAGAAAGGAAATTACAGGCCAATATTTCTGAAGAACATAGATGCTAAAATCGTCAACAAAATACTAGCAAACAGGATCCAGCAATACATCAAAAAGATCATACCATGAACAAATGGGTTTTATTCCAGGGACACAAGAATGGTACAATATCCGCAAATCAATAATCTTTAGAGTCTTCTAGTCAAGAGGGAGATATAGGTAAATGTGGTTCACCTCCTCCCACAATCATAGCAAAAGTACAGCTAAACTACAGAATAACTATCATTCAGAGCCATCAGAAAATTGAGCTATATGGAAGTTCAGCAGCTAAGGAATTAAAGAAACTACATTCATCCAGACTGGTAGAAGGAGGGGAATCTTGGCCACACAGAGGCACAGAACAGGCTGGTCCCAAACCCATGTGTGGTGGATATAAAACAGAGGGCTATCTCAGGAGCCAGGGATCCCAAACCCACACCAGACCACCCAGCCCAGAGTTGTAGTACCAGAAGGATAAGCCCCCATAACTTCTGGCTGCAAAAACCAGCCAAGGTTGGGGTGGTGAAAAAGCTGCAGGATTCTCAGGTGCCACCTCTTGGAGGGCGCTGCACACAGACTTATTCAGGCTCTCTCCCTCTGGGCTCCAGCACCAGGGCAACTCCTTGAAGGGTACCAGCAGCATAAGGGGAGGAACTGAAGTGCCTGGCACCAGGACAAGACTGTTTGACAGCTCCTTCCAGGACAGAACTGAGACAGTGGTCATTGTTTCTTTTCTGAGCCCTCCCCAACACAGAGCCACAGTGTCGTGGCTTCATATATGAGTTTCCATCAACCTCACTCACACAATTAGCCTCACCCTAATGATTACTTAAGGCTCTGCCCCATCCAATTATGGACATACCAAAACTGGTAACAGTGGCTTTTCCATGTGATAGCTGGGCTAGGTGCAGGCTTTCAGACCTTCCTAAATCCGCTCTAACAAGCAACAGTTGAGCCCAGGCTGGCTACCTCTTGTAGAGTGGCCACAGGTCCAGTACTAGCAGCAGCAATCTGCACATGGCTTTATAGCTTATATGCCAAGGATCCCCAGATAGAACACAGGTGGTGGCTGACCTCAGCCTGCACCACCTGGGAAACCCCAGAGCTTGCACACCCAGTGAACAGTTATAGACCACATTAGAGCACCACTGCCCTACCACCTCCACAAGTGACAGACAAAAATGGTTGCTGGTCAGTGGTCAGATAGTCCTACCAGCTATCTGGTCTGAGTAAATCCCTCCCATTGACCTGCTGACAGCAATCAAGGCTCAACTACAAGAGAAGTGTGTACGCAGCCCACACAAAGGGTGGACCTTAAGTACCCAGCTTGGGAATAGTGGAGGCTGTGCTACTGGCCCATACAGGACACCTACTACGTTTGCCATGCTACCAAGACACCGAGTCACAGCAGCTCTATCTAATACATAGAAACAAACACAAGGAGACTGCCAAAATGAGGAGACAAAGAAACATGGCCCAAATGAAAGAACAGAATAAGATTCCAGAAAAAGAACTAAGCAAAATGGAAATAAGCAATTTATCAGATGCACAGTTCAAAACACTGATCATGAATATGCTCAAGAAACTTAGTGAGGACCTCAACAGCATAAAAAAGATCCAATCAGCAATAAACGAGACACTAATTGATATAAAGAACAATTTACAGGGAATCAACAGCAGAGATGTTGAAGCCAAGAATCAAATCAATGATTTAGAACATAAGGAAGAAAAAGACATTGAATCAGTACATCAAGAAAAAAAAATAATCCAAAAAATTGAGGAAGGTGTAAGGAGCCTGTGGGAAAACTTCATGCATTCCAACATTCACATCACAGGGTTGCCAGAAGGAGAAGAGAAAGAACAAAAAATTGGAAACCTGTTTGAAAAAATAATAAAAGCAAACTTCCTTAATTTGGTGAAGGAAATAGACATATAAGTCCAGAAAGTACAGAGAGGACTAAACAAGATGGACACACAGGACCACAACAAGACACATCATAATTAAAATGCTAAAGATTAAAGATAAAGATAGAATCTTAAAAGCAGCAAGAGAAAAGCTGAGAGTCACCTACAACACAGTTCCCATAAGACTGTCAGCTAATTTCTCAAAAGAAACTTTGCAGGCTAGAAGGGGTTGCCAAGAAGTATTCAAAGTGGTGAAAAGCAAGGACCTACAACCTAATTTACTCTATCCAGCAAAGTTATCATTTAGAAGTGAAGGGCAGACAAAGTGCTTCCCAGACAAGGTAAAGTTAAAGGAGTAAATCATTTCCAAACCATTATTATATGAAATGTTAAAGGGACTTATTTAAGAAGAGAAGATCAAAACTGTGGACTTTACAATGATAATAAATACATAACAATAATCAACTGAATCTATAAAAACAAGCTAAGCAAACAAGTGGACCAAGAGAATCATAGATATGGATAACACTAGAATGGTGACCAGTTGGGAGGGGTTTGTAGGGGAATAGGAGAAAAGGTGAAGGGATTAAGAAGTACAAATTTGTGGTTACAGAATAGCCACAGGGATGTTAAAAGTAGTAAAGGAAATGGTGCAGCCAAAGAACTTATACCCATGATCCATGGACATGAACCAAATTGGGGGATTGCCAGAGGGAGGGGGGAGCTGAGTAGAAGAGGGCAAAGGGGAAAAATTGGGTCAACTGTAATAGCATAATGAATAAAATAAAAACATTTAACCTTAAAAAATAAATGTGACACATAAGCAAAGAACAAAAATCACATGATCATATAAATAAATGAGAAAAAACATTTGATAAAATCCAGCATCCAATTATGATAAAAACACTCAGCAAAGTAGGAGTAGAAGAGGCATACCTCAACATAATAAAGGCCATATATGAGAAACCTGCTGCCAACATCATATTCAATGGGCAAAAACTGAAAGCATTTCCCTTAAGATCGGGAATAAGATGGAGGTGTCTGCTATCACAGCTTTTATTCAACATAGTATTGGAAGTCCTAGACACAATGATCAGACAAGAAGAAAATAGAAGGCATCCAAAGTAGAAAAGAACTCTCATTATTTGCAGATGATGTGATATTGTACAAAAAAACCATACTGGCTAAACCAGAAAATTACTCAACCTAATAAATGAATGTGTCAAAATAGCAAATAAAAAGTCAATATTCAGAAATTGATGGCATTTTTCCACACCAATAATGAACTATCAGAAAGAGAAACCAAGAAAACAATCCCATTTTCTATCACAACAACAACAAAATAAAGTACTTAGGAATAAATTTAATCAAGGAGGTACTTAGGAATAAATTTAACCAAGGAATAAATTTAAAGTACTTAGGAATAAATTTAACCAAGGAGGAATAAATTTAACCAAGGAGGAATAAATTTAACCAAGTACTTAGGAATAAATTTAGGAATAAATTTAACCAAAGAGGTAAAAGACCTGCACTTGGAAAACTATAGGACAGTGAAGAAAGAAATTAAGTAAGGTACAAGTAAGTGGAAGCATATACCATGTTCATGGATTGGAAGAATTATCATTAAAATGTCCATACTACCCAAAACAATCAACAGATTAAATGTAATTTCTATTAAGATATCAATGGCATAATTCACAGATCTAGAAGAAATATTTCAAAAATGTATATGGAACCAAAAAAGACTCTGAATAGCCTCAACAATCTTGAGAAAGAAGAATAAAGCTGGAAGGATTACAATACCTGATACCAAATTATACTATAAGGCCACTGTAATCAAAACAGTCTGGTACTGGCATAGGAAGTGACATGTAGATCATTGGAATGGAATAGAGATCCCAGAAATAAACACATGTCTTTATGGTCAATTCATATTTGACTAAAGGCAAGAGCATACAATGGAGTAAAGATAGTCTCTTCAATAAATGGTGTTTGAAGAATTGGACTGATACATGCAAAAAACTTAAAGTAGGCAACCTCCTTATGCCATATTCCAGAATAAACTCAAACTGGATAAAAAATTTAAATATAAGTCATGATACCATAAAAATCCTAAGGAAAACACAAGCAGTAAAATTCTGGGTATCTCTTGTAGCAATATTTTTGCCAAGGGAAATAAAAGAAAAAATAAACAAATAGGATACACCAAATTAAAAAGTTTCTGCACAGATAAAGAAACCATCATCAAAATGACAATGGAACCCACAGTATGGGAGAACATATTTACCAATGATACATTGGACAAGGGTTTAATCTTCAAAATATATAAAGAACTCACAGTATTCAACACCAGGAAGACAAATAATCCAATTAAAAAATAGACTAAGGGTCTAAACAGACACTTCTCCAAGGAGGACATATGGATGGGTCATAGATGTGTGAAAAGATGCTCAACATCACTAGCCATCAGAGAGATGCAAATTAAAACCACAATGAAATATCACCTCACACCTGTTAGAGTGGCTATCATTAATAAATCCACAAACAACAAGTACTGGCAAGGATGCAGAGAAAAGGGAACCCTAGAGCACTGTTGGTGGGAATGCAGACTGGTGCAGCCACTACAGAAAACAGTATGGAATTTCTTCTAAAAACTAAACATAGAACTGCCTTTTGACCCAGTGATTCCATTGCTGGTAATACATCTGAAGTATCTCCAAACACCAATTCAAAAGAATGTATGCACTCCTATGTTTATAGCAGCACTATTTATAATAGCCAAGATTTGGAAACAGCCTAAGCACCCATCAGTAGATGAGTGGATCAAAAAACTAGGATACATTTATACAGTGGAATAGTACATAGCAGAAATAAAGGAGTTTCTACCTTTTGCAATGGAACTGGAGATTATTATGTTAAGTGAAATAAACCAGTCAGTATAAGACAAATACCATGTGGTCTCACTTCTAAGAGGAATTTTATGAACAAAATAAACTGATGAGCAAAATAGAACCATAGGCATAGAATCATGGAATAGGCTGACAGCTATGAGAGGGAAGGGGATGAGGAGGCTGACTGAAAGCACGTGAAGGGATTAGTCAAACAACATGCATGAAGGACCTGTGGACTTGGACAATGATGTGGGGATTGATTCTGACGGGAAGGTGGGGTGGTAGGGTGCAAAGGGGGAAAAGTGGAACAACCGTAGTGTCATAAACAATAAAATATTTTATAAAGAAAACAATAAATTTCTTTCAAAGATTCACTCTCATCTAGATCAGTCTTATGAAAGAACACATATGAAAGTGAGTAAATGGAAATTGAGACTCTTTAAATTACTCTTGCTTTTTATTCCTTTTGAGGTCTTGGTGTCATAATGCTTTGCATACCTAGGCTTAAAGACTGCACCAAAGAGCATTGTAAAGGCATTGTTTAAAGAAAACTGAAACTCTCTATTTGTACACAGCCAAGTCCAGATTCTTCAATAACTAAGTGAATAGATGAATAAGAAGATATGCATGTGTATAAACATGTTTTAGATAATCTGATAGGTTCTTTTATCAATTAACTTTTAATTAATCATGACTTATAATTTCTATGTAAATTTGTTCATGGTTTTATTAGACCAACTATAACATAGTAAGGTTGTGTTCTGTCGTTAATTGTAGTCTTCCTCAATCTAGGATCTATAGTTCCTTAGGGATCGACAGATCCATTCTCAACAATGTATAAGCTCTCAGGTCTGAGAAATTCTGATTAATGGACTTAGTCATTAAATGTTTACGTCATCAGAATCCACCTCATCCGGGTCAAATTATAGCTTTCCACTTACTAACTGTGGATCCTTGGGCAAGTTACCTTCCATCTCTGAATCCCAATAGTTTCTTCTGTAAAATGAGATACAGAACGTGCTGTAAAATGCCCACTTTCTCTTTGGTTGAATTAATTAAGAGAAACACTTCATTCACCCACAAAATCAGTAAGTCAAAAATACTATTTCAGAGTAACAGAATCCTTGTAATCCTGATGTTTGGATTCTGGGTACAATTAAATAAATATAAAGTACAATACTTCGGAGAGGAAGATGGCGGCCTTACTGTAGGCAGCGTTTTTCTCGGCTTCTGTGAAGAGCGGGGAAACTCGCGGATCGGTGGAGAGGCAGAGCAAGTGGGCTGGGTTGCCGAATCACTTTTGAAAGCAGGACATCAGAAATTATTGGAAAACCAGACGGTAAGAAGACGGATACAGGACAAAAGGGGCCCAAGAATCAGCGCGGGCTCTGGGGTGCGCAGACCCCAGGCCCGCCCGGTGCTCCGGGCTCTGCCCCAGGGATCCCGGGAGAGGGAAGTTGCTGCTTCCTCCCTCCCCCGAATACGGGGGTGAGCAACTCCAAGGGAGAACGGGTTCCTAGAAGGAACAGATTGGCCAGTTGGACTGAGAAAAAATCACCCAGGGAATATGAAATCCCGCCCGGAGGCCGAGAAGTGAGAGCCTCTAGCCAACAGGACCAGGGGCATCTTTAGCCCGGTGAAAGTGCAGAGCGGTAGTGAGCACAAGCCGGCTGCGCTCGGCTCGCGCCCCATAGGGAGGCAGGAATCGCGCGCTGCGATCCCAGGAGGGACGAGGGGCTGGGCGCGTTCCTTCAGTGGTGGCTCAGAGATTTCCTGCCAGCCCGACCGGAGAGCCGGGAAAGGCGCCAACATTCCGTCGGAGAGCCGTTTGGCGGGGAACACTGAGCTGGAAACGGCTGGGCTCCCGCACCTTCATCGGGAAGACACTCTCTCGCACCAGTGTGTCTTGGAGCGCCTCGGGTACCTGACAGACTTGCTGAGTTCTGGTTGTGAGAGAGAGAAGCATTTCAAAGGCCCCTCAGCCAGCTGAAGCTAGCAAGATCAGAAAAACTGGTCTGGCCAGTTAGAAACCAACAAGAGGTTTTTTTGTTTGTTTGTTTGTTTGTTTTTTTGGTTTTGTTTGGTTTTTATTGGTTTCTCTGGCTGTTGTTGGTTGACTGATTTTATCTTGTGTTTTATGTGACTTTTTTTTCAATTCTCATTATTTTTATATCGCAATCCCTTATGTTTCTCTTCCATTCAACCTAATATTATTCTTTCCACTCCAAATTTAGCTCTCCTGCACCACATCTTCTGCTTTTCTTTCCTTTTGTTTTAATCTTGCAAGTTACTGTAAATTTGTATTATCTTTTTCTCACTTTTATGACATTTTTTATTTTAATAATATTTTGGTACTCTTTCTCTTTCTGTATAATCTTCTTTGCTTGGCTGGTTATACTGTCATTTGATAGGTTCCCCCTGGTATCTCAGTCACAAGATATTGATAAGTTACTATCCTTCATCTGCGTTCCATTAATACACTTCTCAAGGTTCTATACTCTTTATTCTTGTTATCTAGACCTCATCGATTCTGCCACAAGACTGTCACTTTACTATTACTGCTAGTAAGACCTAGTCTATACAATTGTAAATGCTTCTCAATACCCCTACCTGATCTCAGCCCACTTTGCAATTTTCTGAACTATACTATTGTTGGGGTTGTCTCTATTCTGTTACTCACTACTCCTATATACTAATCTTTAGTCCAACCCTACCTTAGAAGCTGACCTCCCACAGCCTCACAGCTTTCTAGATCCAATTAACAATCCTCTCGTCCCCAGTAAGAGTCTTACCTTCTTTCCATCCTTTCTAAAACGTGGATAGGGGGGTGGAGGATCACGGCTACACTATAAGGAGCCAAAGGATAACCCATCTCTTCTCTACTGGCTGCTAAAGTAAATATCATAGTATACTATCTTGCTGTTTTAAACCATTTTGCCTTACTCCTCCAACTGATCCCAAAAAAGAGTAGGGGGAAGCTGTGACCACCAGGATACACGGAGATTGCACCACTAAAACACACAAAAATTCTACCACAGAAGTTCACACCATAAATACAGGGAACCAGAACAGTTCAAATTAACAAACAAAAAGAACAAAGAAGAAACCCATGAACAATGAGAAAACAAAGAAACAACCCCCCAACTGAAGGGAAACGAGGAAGCCTCAGGAAAAATGCTAAATGAAATAGAGGCAACCCAACTATCAGATAGTGAGTTCAAAACAATGATTACCAGGAAGTTCAATGAACTCACAATGAGCTTTCAGAAATTAGAGGGAAACTACATCAATCTCACTGCAAACTATATAAACATGAAAAAAGGAAATAGAAACTCTCAACAAAGGTCAAGAGGAAATGAAGAATACAATTTCTGAACTGAAGAACACAGTAGAAGGAATGAAAAGCAGGATCGATGAAGCAGAAGATCGGCTTAGCGAGCTGGAGGACAAAGTAGAAAACAGCATCCAGAAAGAGCAAGAAAAGGAAAAGAGGCTCAGAAAGAATGAGGAGGGATTAAGAGAAATGCAAGACGATATGAAACGTAATAATATCCGTATAATAGGGATACCAGAAGGCGAAGAAGAAGAGCAAGGGATCGAAAACCTAGTTGAACAAGTAATGAAGGAGAACTTCCCTAATTTGACGAGAGAAAAAAGTCACACAAATCCAGGAAACACAGAGAGTCCCAATCAAGAGGAACCCAAAGAGACCCACCCCAAGGCACATCATAATTAAAATGACAAAATTTCAAGACAAAGAGAGAATCTTAAAGGCAGCAAGGGAGAAGAAGGAAATAACATACAAGGGAGCCCCAATAAGGCTAACAGCTGACTTCTCAATGGAAACACTTCAAGCCAGAAGAGAATGGCAAGAAATACTTCAGGTAATGAGAACCAGAGGTCTGCAACCAAGGCTACTATATCCAGCAAGGCTCTCGATCAAGATTGAAGGCCAAATAAGAAGCTTCCCAGACAAAAAAAAGTCTAAAAGAATACACCTCGACCAAACCAGCTCTGCAAGAGATTCTAAAAGGACTGCTTTAAGGAGGAGAGAAGAGAGAGAGAGAGAGAGAGAGAGAGAGAGAGAGAGAGAGAGAGAGAGAGAGAGAGAGAGAGAGAGAGAGGGAGAGGGAGGGAGGAACACACATACATAAAAGACAATGAATAAGTACCTATCAATAATAACCTTAAACGTAAATGGATTAAATGCTCCAATCAAAAGACATAGAATAGCTGATTGGATAAGAAAAAAATGACCCACATATCTGCTGTCTACAAGAGACCCACCTCAGGATAAAAAGACCTACACAGGCTGAAAGTGAAGGGCTGGAAACAAATCTTCCAAGCAAATGGTCAAGAAAAAAAAAGCTGGGGGTAGCAATACTCATATCAGACAAAATAGACTTCCAAAAAAGGTCCATAAAGAGAGACCCAGAAGGTCACTTCATAATACTCAAGGGAAGAATCCATCAAGAAGACATAAATATTGTAAATATATATGCACCCAACATAGGAGCACCCGAAATACATAAAGAAAATCTTAGAGGACTTCAAGAAAGATATGGACAGCAACACAATTATAGTGGGAGATTTTAACACCCCACTATCAAAAATGGACAGATCTTCTAAACAAAATATCAACAAAGATATTGTGGCATTGAACAATACCCTTGATGAAATGGATTTTACTGATATCTACCGAGCCCTCCATCCAAAAGAAGCTAAATATACATTCTTTTCAAATGTGCATGGAGCATTCTCAAAGATAGACCACATGATAGGACACAAAACAAGCCTCAAGAATTTCAAGAAAATTGAAATCATACCAAGCATTTTCTCAGACCACAAGGGACTGAAGCTAGAAACCAACCCCAAGGAAAAAAACCAAAAACACTCAAAATCATGGAGATTAAACAGCATGCTATTAAACAATGAATGGGTCAAGAATGATATTAGGGAAGAAATCAAAAGGTTTCTGGAAACAAATGAAAACGAACTCACTACAACCCAAAACTTATGGGACACAGCCAAGGCAGTCCTGAGAGGGAAGTTCATAGCGATACAGGCCCACCTAAAAAGGTTAGAAACTTTCCAAACAAACAACCTAACCCTACGTCTACAAGAACTCGAGGAACAACAACAAAGACAGCCCAGAGCAAGCAGAAGGAAGGGAATAACCAAGATCAGAGCAGAATTAAATGATATAGAGACTAAAAGCACAATTCTAAGGATCAATGAATCCAAGAGCTGGTTCTTTGAAAAGATAAACAAAATAGACAAGCCTTTAAGCAGACTCATCGAGAAAAAAAAGAGAAGACCCAAATAAACACAATCAGAAATGAAAGAGGAGAGATTACAACAGATACCACAGAAATACAAAGGATTGTAAGAAATTACTACGAAGAACTGTATGCCAAAAAATTTGAAAACCTAGATGAAATGGACAACTTTCTAGAAAAATATAATCTTCCAAAACTCAATGAAAAAAGAAGCAGAAAGTCTGAACAGACCAATAACAACAAAAGAAATTGAAGCAGTAATCAAAAAAACTCCCAACACACAAAAGCCCGGGACCAGATGGTTTCACAGGAGAATTCTACAAAGCATTTAAGGAAGAGCTAACCCCTATCCTTCACAGACTATTCCAAAAAATCCAAAAAGATGGGAGTCTCCCAAACTCTTTTTATGAGGCCAACATCATCCTAATTCCAAAACCAAATAAAGACACAACAAAGAAAAGAAAACTTCAGGCCAATATCACTGATGAACATTGACGCTAAAATCCTCAACAAAATACTGGCAAACCGCATCCAACAATACATTAAAAAGATTATACACCATGACCAAGTGGGATTCATTCCAGGGATGCAAGGATGGTTCAATATTCGCAAGTCAGTAAATGTAATACATCACATAAACAAAAGCAAAGACAAAAACCACATGATCATATCAATTGATGCAGAAAAAGCATTTGATAAGGTACAGCACCCATTCATGATAAAAACACTCGGCAAAGTGGGAATAGAGGGAGCATTCCTCAACATAATAAAGGCCATATATGAGAGACCTTCAGCCAACATCATTCTCAATGGGCAAAAATTAAAACCTTTTCCATTAAGATCAGGAACAAGACAAGGCTGTCCACTTTCACCACTTCTATTCAATATAGTACTGGAAGTTTTAGCCACAGCAATCAGACAAGAAAAAGAAATAAAAGGCATCCAAATCAGAAAGGAGGAAACAAAACTATCACTGTTTGCAGACGACATGATAGTATACATAGAAAATCCTATTGACTCTACCAAAAAACTGCTTGACCTAATAAATGAATTTGGCAAAACAGCGGGATACAAAGTCAATATCCAGAAATCAAAGGCATTTCTGTACACCAACAATGAAACAGCAGAAGCAGAGATCAAGGAAAAAAATCCCATTTGAAATAGCAAAAAGAAAAAATAAAATATCTAGGAATAAACCTAACCAAAGAGGTAAAAGACCTGTATTCAGAAAACTACACAACACTGAAGAAAGAAATCAAGGAAGACACAAACAAATGGAAACATATACCGTGTTCATGGATTGGAAGAATTAATATCATCAAAATGTCCATACTACCCAAAGCAATTTACACATTCAATGCAATTCCTATTAAAGTACCAATGGCATATTTCACAGACATAGAACAAACACTTCAAAAAATTTATATGGAATTATAAACGACCCCGAATAGCTGCTACAATATTGAGAAAGAAGAGTAAAGTAGGAGGGATCACAATACCCGACACTAAACTATATTACAAGGCTACTGTAATCAAAACAGCCTGGTACTGGCATAAAAACAGGCACATAGACCAATGGAACAGAACAGAGAGCCCAGAAATAAGCCCAAGTCTCTATGGTCAATTAATATTTGACAAAGGAGGCAGCAATATAAAATGGAATAAAAATAGCCTCTTCAACAAATGGTGTTGGGAGAACTGGACAGCCACGTGCAAAAAAAATGAAACTTGAGCACCAACTTACACCATATACAAAAAATTAATTCAAGGTGGATAAAAGACTTAAATATAAAAACATGACACCATTAAAGTCCTAGAGGAGAACGTAGGTAAGAAAATCTCAGATATTTCACGAAGAGACTTTTTTACTGACGTGTTCCCTAGAGCAAGGGACATAAAGGAAAGAATAAACAAATGGGACCTCATCAAAATTAAAAGCTTCTGCACAGCTAAAGAAAACAGTATGAAAATTAAAAGAGAACCAACTGTATGGGAAAACATATTTGCCAATGACACCTCAGACAAGGGTCTAATCTCCAAAATATATAGAGAACTTACACGACTATACTCTAAGAAGACAAGGAATCCAATTAAAAAGTGGGCAAAGGACTTGAATAGACACTTCTCCAAGGAGGACATACAGAGGATCCAAAGACACATGAAACGATGTTCAATATCACTAGCTATCAGAGAGATGCAAATTAAAACCACAATGAGATACCACTTCACACCAGACAGAATGGCCATCATAAACAAAGCAACAAACAACAAGTGTTGGAGAGGTTGTGGAGAAAAGGGGACCCTAGTGCACTGTTGGTGGGACTGCAGACTGGTACAACCACTATGGAAAGCAATATGGAACTTCCTCAGAAAACTAAAAATGGATCTGCCTTTTGACCCTGCAATTCCACTACTGGGACTCTATCCTAAGAATACTAAAACACCAATTCAAAAGAACCTATGCATCCCAATGTTCATAGCAGCACAATTTACAATAGCTAGATGCTGGAAGCAACCTAGATGCCCATCAGTAAATGAATGGATCAAAAAACTATGGTACATTTACACGATGGAATTCTATGCAGCAGAAAGAAAGAAGGAGCTCCTACCCTATGCAACAGCATGGATGGAGCTGGAAAACATTATGCTAAGCGAAACAAGCCAGGCAGTGAAAGACAAATACCATATGATCTCACCTTTAACAGGAACCTAAATAACAAAACAAAGAAACAAGCAAAATGTAACCAAAGACACTGAAATAGAGGACAGGCTGATGGTGACCGGAGGGAGGGGAGAGAAGAGGGAATTTAAGGGGACAGTGGGAAGGGTTCACAGGAACAAACTTAAAGGACACATGGTCATAGACTAAGGGGAGGGTGGTAATGGGAGGGAAGGGGGGTGGGTGGGAGGGGGAACTGGATTGGGAGTAAAAAGGAGAAAACTGTATATGAACAATGATTAATAAAAAAAAAATAAATAAAATAAAATATTGAAAAAAAAATAAAGTACAATACTTCAGACATAATTATTCTACTTTTGTTAGTCACCATGATTAAACTTTTTCTGTGATTTTAAAGAATAAGAAAATTTTATTGCCAAAACTAATATAATTTTGTGTTTTTTAAATAGAAGAAATATATTTATTTTTATGATGAAATGTAATGAAGATTAACTTTAATTGGAATGAGTAGTTCATGATATGATTTGACAATATGGGTTTTAACTATCAATATGGATTTTTATTGAATCAAACTCCCTAGAAATCCAAAGTGTTCTAATGATAGAAAATTTTCCAGAAGAAATCCCTTAGCAAAAAATATGGAGCACATGGGAGAAGTAAATATTAAAGTGTTAATAAAAGTGTGTTTTGTGGGAAAAAGGGATAATATTTTGGCTCCATGGTAAACACTGTCTGCTTCTAATTTAGACTCAGTTCTTATTGTACAAAGGCTGCAAGCAATTGATAAATAGATTTCCTAGCAATATCCAGGTCAAAACCACTTTTCTTTAGGCCAGTTGGTATACAAGTAATGCAGATTTAATATACAGTAAGGTAAAGTGTGCTGAGTGATATTTAAGAGAGGAAAACATGAAATACATTTGGGGTTTTTCTCATATCCTCTGTATTATCCAGGTTTGACTGTCTACTATAACAAACTATCTCTAAATCTCACTGGCCTAACACATTTATTTCTCATTCACATCATGTCTCACCAGGAAGTGGTAGACTCTGCTCTTTATGGTTTATCAGGGACCTATGCTCCTGACATGTATCTCCACCATCTTATAAAGCCCTGGAGTTTTCCATAGGATTTTTCTGCAGCCAGTTATCAGAGAAATAGAGAAAAGAATCTGTAGTATCTTGTCCAAGGGCATAGGGGCCAGCCTAGGACAGCACACATCATTTAGGCCCACAATAATGGGCCAGAACTTGGACTATTCGCCTGACCTCATAAGGAGTTAGAAATGTAGTCCAGCAGTGCACCAAAAAAAGAAGAGAACATAGACATTGGTCAGCAACTGGCAAGGCTCTGCTGATTCTTCAAAGAAATGCAAAAGACTAGGCTCAATTTCACATATTCTTGCTGATGTGTTAATGACATTACTTTTGTAAATGTTTCTATTAGATTCACACATTACTTTCATTTAATTATAATTGACACTCATTAATTTTTAACTCCATGAAACTGGGTAATCTTATATACATGGTGACTTAATTCTATTGTAAAGAAATTGAATTACTTATAATGGAACCAATTAAATAATTGTCAACATGATAAATTTGAATGTTTTTAATTCCAATTTCCTAAAAAATTCCACAAAGAGTAAACAGTTTTACATAGCACCCAAGTAAACAACTATCAAAATCTTGAGGTTAATAATAAAAATTTCAATCATAAAATTAAAATTGTATAGATCTTCTCATCAACAAATTATTAATTTATAGACAATAAAATATAAATTTTATGATAACAAGAACTAGCAAGAAAGAAACATCACCCAAACCCTGGTAATGTAATATTGTACTGTCTTAAAATGCTACTGACTTATAAATATTCTTCAACATTCTATTCTATTATTTATTATATGTTAAAGCCTGGCCTATCGTTTTGTATTTTCAAAACACCCATATCAAAAATGTTAAGTTTCTTATTCTCTCAAAATTCTAGTTACTAAAGCTTAGATCCTGTCACTTCTTTTTTAATTGATGCTGCATTACAGACATTTGAGATTTAAATTATTAAATTTCCACTCTTAATAATATTTTTTTTCTCTGAGAGAGGTTGGACAAATGCTGTTTGTCCAAAATGCCAATGTTTGTTTATCAGAAGATCAAGGATGTCTGGAGTTGAAGGTCCAGATCTCAGCTTTCCCAAAGTGAAATGATCATAACCACGTGTCCCAAGAAGAAAAGTATATGCTTTACCCAAGGTTCAAACATTAGTTAGGCCACAGGCCACAGAAAATTTCTGCCCAGAAATTTTCCAGCATTAAAATAATGTAACTATTATCTCATATCAATAAAACTGATGAACATCAGTACTGTTTATACTGACATTAAAAGTGCCCATATTATTTCACTGCAAACATCAATACCAGTGCATCCATCCTGTAATCTGTCTCCTACAACCCTTTAAATATTTTTCTGTATTTGCACTCTACCCTCTACCTCAAAATATTATGGTTTCTGATTTGGTCCTAATTGAAACTCTTCCACGTACTATCAGTTTAGTCCTCAACAAGACATTACTAGTAGTTTGGATTAGCATTGAATTCCTTGGCTATAAAACAGGGATAATTAGATTTAATTTAGTTTTTACTATAATAGTCTTAGTTTTGCTTTACTTATTTTACATAATTATTTTGACTTTCATAGAAATTTAAGAATTACATTGCATCTCTTCGTTACAACTTAATTATAACAGTTTTGTCTTTTTAATGACCAGACATGCATTTCCAATGTCAAGGTTTAAATTTATCTTTCTTCCATAGAGTCTTATAGAGTGCTATTACATGTAGCACTGTCAAAATCAATGAGCAATGCACATAAGGTAGATCATAAAGAAATATACGGGGCAAAAGTTAGTCACTTTTCTTAGTGCTTATCTAATCCTGACAAGAATAAATTATTCATATATAAGAAAATTTTGGGATTTTAGTTAAATCTCTAATCCATATATTGATTGTTGGCTGTCAGTATTGAAGTCCCATGAGACAGTGCACCCTTAGCAAACCCAGGCCACCTCTCCATCTGGATGTGTTGCTGGCCTTTTGTCACGGATGTCAGATTCAGGAGCTAGTGGTTATAGTCCAGTCCAGAACAGGAGGGTCAAACTCCAAAACTTTATAAGCATAAATCAGATATCACTTCTGTTTCTGAAACTCATCCAATAGCTCTCAACCTCATTTAAGAGTAAAACTAAATTCCTTTCCATAGTCTATAAGGTCCTTCCTCATCTAACTCCTCCTGTCTCACATTCTCAATCTCTCAACCTTTTCATAGGTTTCCACATCACTTGTTAACTTTCCAACTGCCATGTGTGCCAAGCTTGTTCCAACAACAGAGACCCTGCACTTGTTGGTCCCTCTTTTCCTCTATCTGAAGTTCTTTTCCCACAGATATTCACATGGCAGTGTCTTCCCAAAATTTAGATCTTAGTTTCAATATCACCTCTGTAGAGAAATTACTCACCCACCCTTTATTTTCATCATACTATGCATCCTTATAAAATATTTCTTTATTGTTATAATGTGCTAGAATATACATGTTTATTTTTAAAAGCTGTTCTGAGATGTGATTGTTATGTGAAGGTGGATTTGCACCTTATTTCCAATAATGGAACAAGCAGAGTCTGGGTTAAAATAGAGCAGATCAAGATTCTACAGTTTACAATTCTCTCCTAAATGGCACCATCCTCATGCACTCACGTTCACAAACACAAACAAATGCCACTAATTTGATTATCCAGTCATCTAACTCGTATTAAGTGTTTACTGTGTGCAGGGACTGTGTAAGGTATGGGACACTGAGATTAAACTAAGATTATAACATATAGTTGTGCAGGGGCTCACCATCTTCTGAGGGAGGAGGATTGGTAAAGGAGCAATTACAGCAACATAATAGAGCTATGGCAAGGATGTGAATGGGGCAGAGAAAAGCAAGGGCTCATCTGCTTAATGTGATCAGGGACTGCATCCAGGAAATGAAGATATTTGTACAAAATCCTGAAGAGAGTGTTTGAAAGATTGCCCAGGCGAGAAAGGCACTGAAGCTGGAAGGGACATTTGTGAGGATCAAAAGAAATTGCATTTTACAAGGACTTGCAAGACACAGATACAGCACAGCTGTGTGCATGTAGGAAAAGACAGAATGTGCAAGTATAGAAGAGCTATTTGCCAAACTGATGGTCACTTAGTGAGGGCCTGCAATTCTTCCTTGTACAAGACTTTAATATCCTTGGGCCTTGCTCATGCTAGTAGCAATCTCCGGTCATTATGACAAACCAAAAGCATCCTCATTGTTGGTAGCCGGTTTCCAATGTGGTAGCTGATCATCCAGACTCGCTATTCATACCTTTGTATAATCTCATTCTACACTGTACAAGAGTTTGTGTGACCAACAGGATAAAGCAGAAATGATAAATTGCCCTTTGGAGGTTGGATTATAAGAGATTATGGAGTCTGTTCTGCTCTCTCTCTCTCTCTCTCTCACACACACACACACACACACACACACACACACACACAATTCAATCACTCACAGTTCTATGGAACTTGAAGCCTTTTCAACAGCCACATGAGTAACCTTGAACCAGATTCTTCTGCCCATTCAGATGACACTAGTCCTGACCAACAGCCTGACTGTCCTCATTAAAGCCAGAACCACCCAGCTAAGCCATTCTGATTCCTGTTTCATTGCAGTTCATATGAGATAATGAACATTTGTTATTTTAAACTGCTAAATTAGGGTATAATTTGTCAGGTAACAATAGATAAGAATGCATTACTTACTTCCAAATGCCCCCTAGGGGAACAGTGTGGATACCAAGTGAAACCAAAGGTCTATGCTAAGGGCTTAAGACTTTTCACTATAGGAAGTGAGGAATCATGGATAGATTTTAAGCAAGAGATTTTGATTTATGCTTTAGGAGTTTGGAATTATGCTTTTTGCCTTGAACAGAGTGTCTTCCATTCCCTTCCTTAATCCTTCATTATTGCATTTTCATCTACCTCTAAAATGCCAAACAAACTACATGGTATTTGTTGTCTTGTTTCCCTTCTGCCTAGACCATGAGCTTCCTGCAAACAGAAATGGATTCTTACTTATTTATAATCCATCTTTTGTGTTCCTGGAAACCTGCTGAGCATGGTGAGAGGCATTCAGTACCTGCTCGTGATTAACTGAATGATAGGAGATAGGCAAACCTGAAGAAAAGGAGTTGGCATAGCAGCCTATTACTTTAACTCATTGGAGAAGTAATAAAGGAATGTACTTCAGAGATAATAGAGAATAAGAAAGAAGAAGTTAGTCATTTTATATGTACATACACATTTTTAGTTAGTTTTGCAGGTATAATCATCTATGGAAAAATATAAACCTTTGTACTGCCTATTTGCATTGTCTCAGCAGATATAAAAGGAGTAGATTTCAGTAGCTGGTGTAGTTTGGCAGAGTCCAGTAATATTAACTGAAGTTTGTTGTTACAAACAACAATAAAAAATGACAAATAATAAAATTAAATGACTAATAACAATTTTTCTCATTCTTTCAAATATGATGAGTTGATTTACACTAGACTGATATAAACCATTTGATGTTATACAGAAACTCTGTGTCTACATGGAGTGACAAGTACATAGCTACAAATAAAGAAACTTTATATTCACTTCAAGGTATCACAGTGGCTGAATTAAACAATAATCAAAGTGTAAGCAAATAACAAAGAGATGTCAATTGAAATCCTTTTAATACACAAAATATCCTTATCAGAAATTCTGAATACATTCTGGAGCACTTGATAAAATGTACAAAAATCTGTTTTAAAATAAATATCCTAAGACAGTGTAAATATTTACTCATCCAAATCTAAAAGCAGATAGGAAATTGTATCAACATATAGAACATGAAGGTACCACAAGAATCATCTAAGCATCTCATCATTCAAAATAATGGTTGCCAAAAGGTGTCTAAGTACCCGAAATGTATTCCATGCTTTTTCTTTTACTTTTTTTTTTGTCTGCAGTGCTTCTGATAAATAAATGAGACACCTGGTTTCATGATCTACCTAAAGTCTTTATCCGCATATTTTCTTCCATTTCAAAAAAGTACTTCAGTTGAAATCATTGTTTTGTCTTTAAAATCCTAAAATTAATGCTCACTTCCTTGTTACATAAAAGCAGCTCTTGTTTTGGCAACTTGGCCTTGAGTTTCATTTTCTAGTTTAATTTCGCATACACACACAAACACGCAGAAAAACTGGCAGCCTAAGATGATATTAAGCAATCAACTGCACTTTGTGAAAAATATTATTGCAAAGGATATTTCTTTTTTATTGTTTGTTCCCTAATAAATATAAATTATTATACTTATTAATATAAATATATCAATTTGTTACATTTAAAGTATCATTACAAATATTTAAATACTATATAATGGTTTTAGTTTAGGAATATGAGAGAG
Source organism: Phyllostomus hastatus (assembly GCF_019186645.2). Lineage (NCBI taxonomy): Eukaryota > Metazoa > Chordata > Mammalia > Chiroptera > Phyllostomidae > Phyllostomus > Phyllostomus hastatus. The sequence continues at coordinate 3,909,573 of NW_025333880.1, forward strand.
AAAAGGGTAGTTTCTTAGAAATTATCTATGCAGAAGAATTAAAGTGACCTCTCAAGAATTTTGAGGATATGATTAAAATATTAGTTACTTTTATTGCATTTTTCATCAGAACTGCATGGATGAGATTTTTCTTGTCAATGGTAAATTGCTATGCAGATGCAGAGAAAAAAAAGAATTTGAAAACATGATTGGAAATCTTTGTTTAGGTTGTTCCTTTCCAATTTTTTTTTCAAAATAGAAGCAGCTAAATACTTTTTCTACCTAGAAATACGTTCTAGTTGCTTTTTTTCAGAAATGGCAATAAAGCTTGTGGATGAATCACATGCCTTATTTTATTGCTGGAATGAACTGTAATTGTACAGTCTTCCCATTAATGAGAATGTTATTTTTTTATTTTATTTAAAAAAATTATTTTACTCACAGGCAATTCAATTTATTTACTTTTACAACTAATAATTCTGAAAGCTTAACTTGTTTGTTGGTATAACATCTTTATTATTTCAAAGAAAAACATCACATATTCTAGCCCAATATGATGATGAAACATAATTTAGCTCCTCTTTGTAGCTGAAATTCAGTAACTTGTTTCATTCCAATGATTCCTGAGACAACTCTTAGGTTCCACTCCCTCCCGCCGTAAGTGATGCAACCTGCCATAAGTGATGCAACCTGCCATAAGTGATGCAACCTGACATAAGTGATTTCACAGTCCTCCTTCCTCTTCAACTTGCAAATCAAATGGATGTTCTCATATTCAGCATACTTATTTGTTGTTCTTATTTCTGCAGGGACAGACAAGTTGGGGATTGTGGCAGTAGAGAGAGCTAGCTCTCTGACAAACTAGTTGCCCTGCATGCCTCATCGTTTAAGCTTGCTTTAGAACTCAGACGACTAACGTCTTCAAAGAGCCATTCTACCCCAAACCCTTCCTATTCCAACTCACAGTCCTTGAAGTCGTTGGGAAGCCTAATGTTCAAGACAGCATTTTTTTTTTTTTTTGAAATACACTGTCTTGCGATTTAAGAAAACGCTTTCAGGCATCGTCACCTGTGTTTAATTTCTAATTATTGGGCTTTTTCCTACACCTCTTTGTTTTGAAGTCTGGTGACAACTCTTCATTTACCAAGGGCATTTTGCTCAGGAGATTCCTGGAGCTCTGCACCCTGCCACCAGCTCCCATCATACCGGATGCCTTTACCAACTTGGTTAACCAGAGCCAACCAGGTGGGGGAGAGAATGGCCCTCTTGGAGTAGCTGTTCTGCTCTCCCTTCCTCTTCATCCAGCTCCCTACACTGTGCCAACTTTTTCACTGCTCCCTTTCTATTTCCTTCTGGTGATGACTCAGGGGACTGCTCCAGCTCTTTATCCTGCCACCAGCTCACTTCACACTGGATGGCTTCATCAATTTGGTTAAGCAGCAGTGGACGGATGGCAGCGGTCTCCCTCTCCTACTTTCCCACTTCCTCTTTGTGCACATTCTCAGGGGAGCGGTCTTCACCCTCATGAGGGTTATGGAGCACACACCTACTGTCACAGGAACTCTGTGAAATCCCATGGTGCTGCGCCTGCCAAAGTTCTGTTTGAATCCCTTTGGTTCTCATTTGTTCCCCCATAGCCACTGTAGTACTGAAATCATGCTGGATTATGACACGCAGGGAATACAGGCCTTCAGTTAGGCATAGTGGGCAAAGGGGGTTGGGACACGAAGGGGCCGGGATACTCACTGGGCACCACTGAATGGCAAGCACAGATTTCCATTTTTGGATGCTACCCTAGGAACTGAGAATGGATTTTAGGCAGGATGATGGTACCAGAAACTTGGGTAAGGATGTTTTATTACTATGTGGGCAAAAAGGAAGTATGCACCATATCACTTTGGAAGCTGTAAAAATATTTTTAAAGCTGTGAAAATCAGCATAGTTTCCAGAAACCCTTTGCTGAATCAGAATAAATGTGGAGTGTTTCTGCAGGCTCAAATCAGCTCAGCAAGTCTTTGCTGCAGATATCAAGTGCGTACTTTGCCCAAACATTTCCATGTTTACTTGTCAAATTTTCATACTAACCAGGAAATTGGATGTATAGGAACCTTCTTGTTCCTGTGACAAGCAAAAATCTCAGTAGCTCTAATATTTACCTACTTACCCAAAGTTAGACATTTGACTCTTAACAAATTTATGTGAAAATATAAATTGCAGGGCCAATAAAATATATGACCAGGGTAATCTACAATTATTTTAAATTGTGTACTCTTTAATAATTTTTCTTCTCTCTGGCAAAAGGGTTTGTTTTTACTAGAGATGACAAAACCTAGCTAAAAATTGTAGAGTGGGAAAATACAAATTGCAGGATTTCTGTGTCTTTCCCCGCTTTCCATTCTAATTTCACTCTGCTTTCCTCTTATTTTTTTTAACATCTTTGCCTTAGGGATTAAGTTTTCTTACTCCAGGTTCCTCCCTTTCCCTCATTCTTTCTTTTAAAAAATATTTTATTTATTTAAAGAGGGCAAGGGTAGGAGAAAGAGAGGGAGAGAAACATAAATATGTGATTGCCTCTCACATGCCCCCTACTGGGGACCCAGCCCATAATCCAGGAATGTGCCCTGACTGGGAATCGAACCAGCAACCCTTTGGTTCACAGACTGACAGTCCACTGAGCCATACCCTCCAGGGCTACCTCATTCTTTGTTAGGCAGGCTTCAAATCTTTCCCTTCCACACTCTACTTTCTTTGCACCCTTCCTGATTATTTGCCTTTTAATTACTAGGAAGATTTTCTCAGATAATCTGATTAACTAATCTTTGCTTAAAGTGTTTAAAATGTCATCTTAAATATCATATTAATATGAACCATTTACTGATAAACGATAAAATAAATGTTGTGTATTAAAAAGCTGGAGTTTTAAATGGAGAAGCCAAGGAACTTATATGTATGACCCATGGACATGACCAAAGGTGGGGGAATGCTGGTGGGAGGGGACATACAGGGCAGAGGGAAATAGAGGGGAAAAATGGGACAACTATAATAGCATAATCAATAAAATATATTAAAAAATAAAAAAGCTAGAGTTTTAGAGGGCATCAACTTTGAAAAGATTTTGATAAACTATCCTGAAATTAGTTAAAAATGTAATTTTATTTATTTATTTTGTTAAAGATTTTATTTATTTATTTTTAGAGAGAGGGGGACAGAAAGAGAAAGAGAGGAAGAGAAACATCAATGTGTGGGTGACTCTTGCATGCTACCCACAGGGGACCTGGCCCACAACCCAGGCATGTGCCCTGACTGGGAATCGAACCGGCAATCCTTTGGTTAGCAGCCTGCACTCAGTCCACTGAGCTACACCAGCCAGGGCAAAATATGTAACTTTATTTTTTTAAATGCATGCTTAAATTAAAATAATTTATTTAGAAATTGTGTGATTGTAAATTTTTCAGTATTGGTATAAAGATTAAGATTTTGAGTGTTGATTGTTTGGATTAGTTCATTGTTCACAAGCTTTGCTGCTGTCCTAAGTTTGTTTGGTTTGCTACTGCCCTAATGCTAAGCAATTCACACATATTTAAAATTTGCAACAATCTTATGAGATAAGTATCAGCCTCAGAATACAGATACTGAACTTACAGTGTAGGAAAGTTAATATATTTTCCAAGTTTTCCTACTTATTAATTACTGGGATTCAAGTAGATAGTCAAGGGATAATGATTTTAAGATTTCTTATGCTTAGTGACCAGTCAATAAGCTTTTAGTGTCTTACTTTAAAGGTCAATGGTTTATCCTCAGGTCCTGGGCTGCATTTGACATTATTTTGCACCTCCCTATCTGGCTCCAATAGAGGCTTCTAGTCTTCAGCCCACCCCTGCTCTATCTGTACACTACACTCCTGGCCTTTGTTGGACTGTGCCTTCCTTGGACTCATGCTCTTCCTTGGATTACATGAAATTTATGTTAATCGTCTATGTTGTACAGTTACTTAAAACAAGACAATGTGAGTAGCCATCACCCCCAACTCAAAATTGGGATTTTGAATCCTGCATTTTGTTACCCGTGGTCAACTGTAGTCCAAAAATATCTCTTGGAAAATTACAGAAATGAACAATAATAAGTTTTAAATTGTGGGCTCTTTTGATGAAATCTCACACTGTCCATGTCTGTCCTGCCTGGACCATGAATCAGCTCTTTGTCCAGAGTATCCAGGTTGCATAAGCAAGCATTTAGGCATCTTAGGCATTTAGTTGCCATCTTGGTTACCAGTCAGGATTGTCTTGGTATCACTTGTGTTCCAGTAACCCTCACTTTAATTAATAATGGCCCCAATGCACAAGAGCAGTGATGCTGGCAATTCAGACATGCCAAAGAGAAGCCGGAGAGTGCTTCCTTTAAGTGAAAAGATATGTCTGTATTGCAAAAACGTCACATATGTAGGTTTCGGTACTTTACAAGGTTTCAGGCATTCTCTGTGGACTACTGTACTGCTGAGTTCAGAGAAATGGTTTCATCTGCAATGCGGGGCAGTGGGTGGGAGGGGGGGTGTCTAACTTTGCCTCACACAATTCTTTCATTAATCCTTTTGTTTTTAAGCCCTTACCCTTCATTTTGAACCTTGATAGGAACCCAGGGCCTCTAAATCTGGAGACATTCCAGGTTTCTGATGAGAAAATAAATTTCTCTTCTAACAGCAGTTAAATTCAGCTCCCAGCCCACCTTTTAAGTTGTAGACTACAAATCTACCTTCTTTCCAATCTCTCATTTGGTTTCTTCTCCTCTTCTGTTCTCTTTGTCTTTGTGGGTCTTTACTGCCACTACCACAGCCACCACCACCACCTCCTTGATTCTTTGTCAGTGGGGGTTTCTAGATGAATAAAAATCATTTGGATATTTAATTTGTTATATTTTATTGGAAGTCTAAAACGTTTCTTCTTCTTCTCCTTCTTTTCCTCCTCTGCCTCCATCTTCTCCTCCTCCTTCCCCTCCCCCTCCTCCTCCTTTTCCTCCTCCTCCTCCTTCATCTTCTTCTTCATCTTCTTCTTCCTCTTCCTTTTCTTGTAGGAAGGTAATCAGCTTAGTGGGAAAAATCCTGGACATTGGAGTCAGTTTCCTTATCTTATTCAAGTCAGGGAACAGAGAGAAAATGGAAACATTTCTATGGGACACTGGGGTAAGCAACAAGACTGAAGTAGATTGTCCCTGAGCCAGCCTTCCCCTGCACACAGTGCTATCTGGTATTATAGCACACAGGGCCCAGGCAGTGGCTGGGCTGCCAAGTTCTGAGTATCAACAAGGTTTGAATCCTGCTTTGCTTGGTAGCTTCATGGCCTTGAGCAGGTTAACCTCTCTCAAACTTCATTTGTAAACATGGGAATTATAATTCCCACTTCTTAGTATTCCTTTGAGAATCACAGGGACTAACATATTTGAAAATGAGAGCTCAATGTGTACACACAGTAAGTCGATAATTATCTGTTTCCTTCCATCATAATTCCCCTAACAAACCACACCTTGCCATGCAAGTACTCACATATTTGTTAAGCAAATGCCTGAGGTGGGCATCATCGTAATACAATAGGGAATGATTTAGGGTCAGGGGATCTTGTATACCAGAGAGCAGCATTAAGCAACTGGGTAGAGGGAAGGAGGGGGCCAGTAGGTCAAATGACCTTGTAACTTTTTCTGGATTCAAGTGGGGACAAGCATCTCTTGCTATTGGAAATCATTTGATTTGAGGCCTTCGGAAGGAATAAAATAGACTGTAGGTGTCAGGGAAAAGTCTAGTGCCTTGTTTCTCAGCTGAAAGGAAATAACTGAGGTGGTTAGTTACAGAAGTTATCTTTGTTTTGCAATAGATTTATTTCTGTTCTACTTAACCTTTACCTCCACATTATTTTTTTCTTGAAGAATAATCTGTTTACAACTTCTCAAGTTTACAGTTCTTCCCAGGGCCAGGGACATTACACTATTTTTCACTTATGATTTGGGGTGCACATCTTTACACTTAAAACTGCCAATACTGTCACACCAAAACAGAATGTGTTTGGCATAACCCGAAGGCAAATGAAATCGCTCCTGAATTTCACCACGATGTAAAAAAAACAAACTGGGAAGGAGCTTGAAGAATGTTAAACTCCTGTAGCTAGTAATTTATACTGCCTTTCTCTTTTAATCTTCCTCAACTTCCTCTTTTCCTCTTTGGTTCATTTTATCTTTATGGAGCTCTTCTTTTTTGCCTTTTTTTTTTTTCATTAAAAAAAAGCCACAGAAACTCAAAAGAGGCAAATTAGAAGGGAGGACAAGTCAATTCTTTTTGCCTCTGATCCTGTGGGGAGTCCAAACAGCAGGTGAACCCCTTAACTCAGTGGGGTTACCTATCCAGAGGCCTGTCAATCCCCCCTTGGAAGCATTTCCCAATTCTGCTGGTGAAACCTCCTTCCACTCCTACTCCCTCAGCTGTCAGGAAATCCTGGAGCAGTTTTGCCCCGGAGCCGTGTGTGTTTTTAACAATCAGGGACTGAGCTGAATTTTAATTTTTAAAACTTTTATCTATAAATAAAACAACCACTTTAGGGGCCTGCCGCAAAACCCAGGTTTGCAGATTTCCGCTCTGGGCTCGCCAGTTCACTCTCCAAAGAATAACCCAGAAAGGCTGTGCATAACTTGATGGCTTAAAAACTGAGAATGGGACGGGTCCATGTGCCTCATCCTAGGGGTACCTGTGTGTGGGAGAAGAGAGGGCGTTCTGAGTTTGAGGGCGTTTTCCTTGGGAACCGTGGGGTGGGCAGGGCACGAAGGGATTAGATTTCTCGCAGGGCCGCAGTCACCACCCGCAAAGGCGCGGTGACACCTCCCACCGCCCCCCCTCCCCCTCCAGCCTGTTGCTTCCCGGATGGCTCCAGGTCGGTTTTTCCCGGCGACTCTAGTGTTACTTCCAAACTCCTAGACTCTACGCTCTCCTCGAAATTTGCCCCCGCCCCCCGCCTGCAGGGGAGGTCTCCAGCACCCCCATTGTCGTCTGAAAAGTCCACTCGAGGGCCGCAGGTCTCAGAGCCTGCGAGGGGTGGGGGCAGCTATCGGCGATGAAGCCGTCTTGGCTGCAATGCCGCAAAGTCACTGGTGCCGGAGGACTCGGGGGACCCCTGCCCGGGTCCTCACCCGCTCGGGGAGCCAGCACGGCCCGCAGGGCTTACGTGGCCCCCGGCCCGCGGGGCGCTCTCGGGGGCCGGGGCTGCCGCACTCTGTCTTCGAGCGGCGGCGGCGAGTACAGGACCCACTTCGCGGCCTCGGTGGCCGACCCGGAGAGGTTCTGGGGCAAAGCTGCGGAGCAGATCAGCTGGTACAAGCCCTGGACGAAAACCCTAGAGAACAGACACCCTTCCACCAGCTGGTGAGTGACTCTTTCGCCAACCCCAATCTCTGGGCTTGATGTTCCCTGCACCGGGAGCCTGGAGTTCTGTTAGAAACGAAAATCGAGACTGGAGATGTGTGCTCAGATCTTTCAATTTGTGTTTAATTTCAGTTTTATAGATCTGTTGCCTTCTGTTGAGGGATTCAGTTATCTATTGTGAGTCCAGTTTCCTATAGACAGAGATTTACTTGTATGTCAGGGCTCTACTTGGCACCGGGGATGTTAATCCAACTAAAATAAGGGCCTCTGTCCAAGGACAGCACAGTCCGAGGTGGGAGAAAGCCATGCAAACTAATGCAAGCAGTTTCTTAAACTAGGGAAGCATTGCTAAGTAGCCCTGGGGAAGAAGAGAGTAGAGGAAAGACTTTTTAAAAAATCACACGTAAGCACGGTTTGGGAGGATAGTTAGGTCTTCTCTAAGTCCAGGTGGACCTAATTATTACAGAGCAGGGGATGGAAAACAGGTTGGAATTTGATAGTTTCTGTGGTTGTGAATAACGGGTGTTAGTGGGAGAGGTGGGAAAGGGCGCTGCCAATCAGGGGCTGGATGAGGAAGGGTTTTATGTGTCAGGGCAAGTAGTTTGTTTGGATTAAGTCCCTAGCCCTGCTTTGTATAGGAGGCTGCAGTATGGAGTGCCCAAAAAGAATGCACATATAGGCCAGGGGGTGCTAGAAATCATGGTAGAAATAACAGGTTTTCTCCTGGAGTTGCCATTATAAGTAGTTATAGACATTATTTGTATACTACAACAGAGATACATTATAGAATAAATGCCAAAGTTGCTAGAATATTAAGGGTGAGGCACAGTCTGTGAGAACTGAGTTGTGGCTGATTTTTGGGCTATGTGCCTAGCTTTTAAGAGTGTGGTTGCTCTCATCTCCCAGTCATTAGGGAGAGATGTTTCCTCTAAAAGTTTAAGAAATACTGCAATAAGGTTTGCCATTCCCATTTCTAAGTACCCAGCAGTGAGATGGGGGGAAATGACATGGTCAGGTTCACATCTGACAAATGCCACCTTGTTGAGGACAGAGAACCTGGACTGGGGAAAGGCAGGTTGATCAGAGTCTGATCTGTGTTGCCACCATACCCTGTCCTGTCCTGTTTGAAAATGTTTACATGTTTTTCCCTTAAGAATCTGAGTGCCTTTCCTCTTCCAGTTCATTTTTCACCAGTAGTGTTTGACCCACCCTCCCTTACATGCCTGGCAGTTCCTAGGCACTAGGCATACACCAATGAGTAACATAAGGCCCCTGCTTTTTGGGGAGTCATGATGACTAAGAGCTGGAACCAGAATCCTAGGTTTGAGTCTTGGCTTTATAATTACTGGCTGTGTGTTCACAGGCATGTTACTTAATCTCTCTGTGCTTCTGTTTCCATTTACATAAATGTAGAAATAGTATGAAGATTAGCTGAGTAAAGAATTAAGACCATGTCATGAAAAATGAAATAGGCCCTATAAATATTAGAAGAAGAATAACTAACTTTGAATTTTTATACCACAATTATTTTAGAAGCAGGACACCCTCCTAGTGTTTCTTAGATCAAAACATAGATTATTTCCTCTCCTAAGAGTATGTTCTTAAAGTTCTGTGTCCACATGTCTGTCACAAAGTATGTTACTGAAATGATTTATGTGACTGTCCCTCCCATAAACCTGTGTGCAAAGGATTTAATTAAGAAGTCACTGAGACATTCCAAGTAAAAACCAATGAGGGCCAAACATAAGGCAGTGCCCAAACATCCATGGAAGAGAAGGAACAAGTTACTGGAGGGTTAGTTGGGGTTAGGAGGGCCCAAGGGAATGGAGTGGATGTGAAAGACAAGACCAAGTGTCAAATAGATATTGAAGACCAGGAGACTGTCACTCTAACTTCTTTTTTTTTTTCTTAATATCTAGTTGCTTGCTTAAATTTTCTAAAATTGTATGTAGAAAATGTTTTTGGTGAAACATTTTGCCACAGAATTCTTGCATTTTCAAAAATTCAGAACATTGTAAATTAGTGAAATTTGATAGTGAAATTTGATTAGTGAAATTTGATTCAAACACCACTAACAGTTGAAGAATTCAGTCAATTTGAATTTTTTATCTCTGCAATCTTGGAATCTTGTGGTCATACTTGTTTAATAGCAGGCCAAGAGATCAAAGTGAGTAAGAGATAAATCTTAGGTCTGTATTTATTTCAGCAGTGTGACGCAATTTTACTAAGCAGTTTGTTTAGCAAAATAGAGTTGGGAAGGGAAGTAGAGGTAGGGGGCCAGACATTTAATCTTACACTTCATTCAATAAGTAGTTTCAATTTTAATCCATTACTGTGTTGAACACATATTTGTAGATGCTCATCATTAGTTAAAGATTTTCTACAAAGCTAAACCCAAGGACAGGGAAAATTTTGTTGTTGTTGTTGTCTTTGTATCCCTAGGGTCTAGGGCAAAGATGACGTGATTTTTAAAATGGTAGTTCAATAATAGTATACATATATTTGATGATCTTCTCCAGGTTTTTGAAAAGTGCTAAGTCAGTATGGACACAATATGATGAGGAGCTTTGCTTATTTTCTTGGAAGCTGGGGTCTGGGAAGACAGATGTTGACAACCAAGTCCTCAAGTAAAATGAGGAGGGGTTGCTATAGCTAATTGTTCTCTCCTAGATGGAACTGACATACATATGGTCTTAACCATAATGGTAAGATCTCTGATGCCCTTTGGATAGCCAAAGGCAAGAGGAATTTTTGTTTTTCATTACATGCTCGTCTATCTTTAATGAGAGTAAGCTCCCTTCTGAACATACAGACCTTTCAAAACCCCCAACACATAAAGAGTAATGCACATCAGTTTCCAAAAAGGCATAGATTTCTCAATAGCAGTTTACTTATGCAGTAGTATGAACACGCAAGTCTTTAAAGGTGATGTACTGAAGGGTCTGTCCATTGTAGTGAATAATCCTATAAAATCCATTTCTGCTATTATAATCTCTGAGATATTTGAATCCCAGTTACTGTAGGTTCTTTAGCAACTTATGAAGAAATGCCCTTCCTCACAGTTTGGTGGCTAATTCACATTGTTGACACCTGGCTTTTGGAATAAAAAAGTTTATTGAAGACACTTCAGCAACTGCAATCAAAGGTGAAGCAATTAGAACTCCTAGTAATTTCTGTAATCCTGGAACAGTGGAATGGATGTTATGGTTATTTTCTCTGGACTAGACATCTTGTTCTCTATCTGAAACTGAAATCCAGTTGCCATCCCCTGAAGGATTAGGCAATATACTTGCATCGTACATTGCAGTTGACTCTTCTGCTTGGTCATCAGCTTATCCCTTCCTCTGGAACCTCTGTAATCTATTTTAGTTCACATTTATTTGAACAACATTCAAGAATAAAGCTCTCATATACTAGTTAATTTAGAATTTAACATGTATTAAAAGTGACTATAAAAAAGAAAAATGATTTCAGCTTCTTAACATTTCTGTAATGGAAATAGTGTTTTTCAATATGCAAAATCGCACTTACTAGCTATGAGGTAAACATTGCTTGATTTTTTCAAGTCTTAAAATGAATCATAAGAGTTAAAGACATCAATCATTCACTCACTGTGTGTATAGTACAGAAAAATGATGACAGTGATAGAGAAAGAACTCACCACACAGTGGTATGGGAAACATATTAAATAAATATTACCAAACTATTTAGAGTTGCAGAAGGTTCTATGAAATACCATGGTTAATGGGGGATTTACCATAGTTTTCTCTAGAATAATGATGGAAGGAGTCTTGATGAATTGTTTAAAATGAGATCACAATGAATAGGGATTAGATGTGAGAAGAGGGGAGGAACATTTCAGGCAATGAAAATAGTATCTGCAAAGGTCTTGGGTTATGTAGTAGCTCAGTAAACTTGAGAAACTGAAAGAAGGCTAATGTGGCAGAGGCTTAAGGAATGACTGGGAAGTCATCAAGAAATGAAAGAAAAGAGCTATGTTGTGAGTGGTCTTATGAGTCATGTTAAGGACTTGAAATTTTTTTTTCTGGCAGATGTCATATAATACCTGATTCAAACATGAGTTTCCTACTCTTTTTGCACTGGAACAAGACAGGTATATGTTCAAGCCTGTTACCAGAATAAGTGGGCCTGTCTGTCTGGGTGCATTAAAGCACAATCACATGCAAGCAAGTTTGCAGCTAATAAAGTAAAGGTCTATTAGTTGAGGAAATGGTGCTGAGCCTGGGGTCCCAGGTAAACTAATGTTCAAATACCTGGCTCCTGGTGCCTTCCAGGGGATGGGTTATATAGGGGAAAAAAAAATCATTAATCATGATGGTGGAAGGAGTTAGTGCCTTGGGTTCTACTGATTGATTAGGGTCAGGATAGGGACTAGTTGATCTCTGTATGGGGCCCTGATGTCAGCCTGGTTGTTGTTCTGTCTGGTTACCTGAGGGTGTGGTCCAAGGGTATGGTTAGGGTAGGGTCTTTCTGCTGTCTTTCTTAGAGCTGGGGCTGAAACACAACTGAAGTCAAGATGTTATCTTGAGCTTCCAGGAAATCTGTTTTGTGGTCAGCAGACCTGAGGCATTGTTCTTAAGAGAGTTTGATGCTGATCAGAGTCTGATATCCTAATGAGTTAATGTTTGAGGAAGGGAGTGGAAGGACAGGAAAGAGAAAAGGTCTCTTTAAAGAAATTGAGTTTCTGTGTTTTTACAACCTCAGGTCTGCCACCTACCTTGGGGGATCTTCAATGTTTTCAGTGTTCTCATTTGTAAAATGACAATAATGGTAGTATCCATTTCTTAGGATTATATGGTGGGGGGGGTGGAGGAGGAGGGAGCTTACAAAATGTCCAGGACTGTGCCTGACATACAGGACTAGAAAGAAATATTCTCATAAACTAATGTGATTCAGGAAGTTTTCAGAGATGTGGTAGCATTTGAACTAGATCATAAAGTAGGACCTAGGGGTAAAAAAAAAAATTTAAGTGGGGAACAAACGTGACAATGGCATGGAGGTAAGAAAGAACAAAGTGTGCTTGGAGGGTTGGTATAGCTGAACATTGGCTTGTAGTGGGTATTTTGAATTACTGGCATTGGGATTCAGAAGATCGTTTCAGGATGGTTTTAGAAGGCTTGGAATCACAAGGTAAAGCATTGCATTCCCTTGTAAGTTACAATTTCACTGAAAGACTGCAGATAGTTGTTGACCCAGGTGCTGTTTTATTTTTTAATAAAAATTAGTTATCAGTATTTAAACATTGGAAGATTTCTCCTAAAATCTAAATTTCCTTTAGCAATTCAGAGTTTGGGCTTCTCCTGGGGGAAAAAAAAAGCAGAATACATGTCAGCAATGGGTCATCATTCTTTCATGGCTGGAACTGAGTGGCTCCTGTCCCAGATGAAGTTAAACATAGGGACTGCCTGGCCACACGGAGCAGAGAAGAAAGGAAGTTATGGTGACTGCAAGAATATGAGTCAAATGTCCAAGTGGAGGGATTGATTGTGAAATGAAAGATAATGGGTTGAAAATGTGAGAGGGCTTGATGTAGAATTTGGCTATAAACTGCAAAGAGGTGTGAGTTGAAGTCTGGTGAATGTTGAGTGAATGGATGGGGAGAGGAAGGAAAAGGAGGAAGAGAGAAGAAGACAGAAGAGAAGAGAAAATACTAAGAATTAAACTTCGGAAACAAGTGGAAGAGGAAAACACTGTGAGAATGGTTGGGACTTTTCAAAGAAATAGGAAAAGGAAGAGTGGAATATTTTAGTGTCATGGAGTATGAGAAAGAGGACAGAAAAAATGAGGAAAGTCAATGGAAATTAAGGGCTCTGGAGATATACATTTTGAGGCAATTGAGGATTGAAAGAGCAGTTTGACTGAGATATCCTCAGTGACTTCTAATTGTGTGATGTCAGTGGAGAGAGGAAGGCCAAAGCCAGCACAGTGCATTTCAGAGTGAACTGATGGGATGCAAAAACATTCCATGGATACATGTGACAGTGACCAAAGTGGAGATGAGATGACAGCATGCCAAGGTACCGAGGTCACATAAAAGATACTCCCCACTCTTCACTTTCCCCTTTCCTCCCCTTGGGAGAAACCCATGTTTGAAGGCAGTAGTGAAGAAATCTGTGGAACAGGAATAAAGGGAATTTTGCTTATTTGAAACTTGTTCTTCATCAGCAAGACTCCCTGTTTTTGCAACTTTAACTTTGTGTGGATTATCTTTTTTTCTTTAGATATATATACTGGAAATTCACAAAAGAAAAGGGTGAGAAAAATTTAAAAGACGGAATAAAGAGCTACTCAACAGATCTGATTGTTCCTGTTTGTACTGTTCAGCTAGGTATCTAAACATTTGATTGTAAGGTTGTCAGGAAGGATAAGGAGTTGAAAGGGGATGAAAAAATATTTGCTCAACTGTTCTGGAGTTATCAGGCATCATGCTGATAAGTTCCTCAGAGGGGGAAAAATTCTCTATTTTGTACTGGCAACTTTTTTATGAGTTGACATGGTTTCAAAGAAAAATATAATGTGAATTTTCTATAATCAGAAAGTAATTTAACTTCCCTGTGGAATGTTGGTTCTTGGGCAGATAATTAGGCACATAAAACTGTTTTGAAAATTTAATGTTTATTTGTTTTTTAACTTATTAAGATTCTGTGAAATTTCCTTTATATTTCTCAGATTTTATACTTACATTTAATTCCAGTTTGAAGGTGAGAGTTTTATCTAAAAATGAAAAATTTGTCCCCTTTGACAAACTCTGAATGAAATTATTTTTTTCATAAATAAATATACTGTACTGTGTATAGTATAGTATATTTAAATTTCAATTATACTTTATAAATATAAAAATGTATTTCAGGGAGATACATGGTCAGCAGCGTGAAAACTGCCTGTTGGAAATACAGTTCCTCAAAATAACCTTATTGAAAAGACCAATTTTACAAGATGGGTTTTATTTTATATTCTGAAGGTCAGCAGCTTGGTACTGTGCTGTACCTAATTTTCTTAGTCTGTCACACAACTGAGTCTTCAGGACAGAACAAAGTGAACTACAGGAATGCTGCAATTACATAAGCAAGGATGGATTGCCTGACAAATGTCACAATCAATGAACAATAGAAATTCAAGCAGCTGCTACCAATCCACTACCAGGTGTGGGGGAAAATCCAAGCTCTGAGCACCTCTGGAAGTGACTTACTTTTCCTTTGTTTATCCCACACTGTTATTGACGGGGGGTGGGGGGGGACCCAAAACCATGTTTTAAATTATCTCCTCCCCTTCTTCCCTCTTCTTAAATCAATTACCACTGTTATAAGATACAAGTGGTAACTTCATGAAGAGATCATTAATTTTTATTGTAGTGTTACATTCACAAGAGAAATGTGCAGGAAGCTAAGGCATTCTTGTGAAAATATATATGAATGCTGTAATAACCGCTTAAATTACATTTTTAGGAAGCACATCTTAATGTGGAACTCAAATTCTTGATCTAAACTATGTGGATAGAGAGCTTGTTATAAAAGGTATGAATTATATTTGCTTTTGCTGGTATTGTGACTAAATGCGGTAAGGGGCCAGTGAATAGAAAGAAGAGGTAATATTCTTATAATATCTAGGAAAATTGAAGTTGAAGAATTTTGTATTTGGAATAGTTCAGTTGACAGTCTTAGAATAGCTTTTATAAAAAAAGAAACTCAAATTCTAAGTTAGATAGAGTTTAATTTATGACTTTTAAGTAAATAGTGAGTTTTACTAATTCAAAATACAAATTGCTCTAAATGGGAGAAAAGCAGTTAAAGTCTTGTGGGTGTTTGACTTAAGAGCTAACTCTGGGCTATAGGAACACCTTTTCCTTAAGTTTCGATGTTAGAATAACAACATTTACCAAGTATAAGCATTCAAGATTTCTCTCATCAATGGATATATCAGTTACATAAAATAAATTTGGGAAGATTAAGAAAAAAGAAAGAATGCTAAATATCTACTGTGGACATGTCCAATATAGATATTTGTACAAAAAAATTTAGTATACAGAATAAAAAAATTTAGTAGCTGAAGGGACATAAAATCAGTATTATTGACTATTAGCTAAATAACTGTAAGTAAAAGCACTGGAGCTTAGAAAAGTCTACTTTTGCACTAATCTCACTTTGCTTTCTCTCTACACTTTTTCTTATTTTTATAGAGCTTCATTGATTCTCAGTTGAGAGTTAAGTGCTTTTCTAAACCACAAATGCCCTGGCTTTGCTTTCCTCCCAGCTCTCCCTTTTAGTCAAGGCCGAATGAGGTTTGCCACTATTTCCAATGGAAATTTGTCCGATACCCTATTTTGGTGAGTAGAAGAAAAGGCAGAGGATCATTATTTGTGAAGAAAACAAACTGATTTCTCGGTTACACTGTTGGCTCCACTCTTTGTACATGACCTACCCTCAAGTAGTCATAAGCCAGGGGAATTAGAAAGGGCATATGTGATGGGCATTATTGTTAAGCAATATCTATTCTCCTCTACCCCTGAGCAGGCAGGAGGATTGGATTTCCCCACATAAGCATGGTTATGTGATTAAGGTTTTGGCTAATGCAGTGAGAAGAGTAAGGTGGGCCAGTAAGCTTCCATCCTTGCTGT
Organism: Phyllostomus hastatus; assembly: GCF_019186645.2. Taxonomy (NCBI): domain Eukaryota; kingdom Metazoa; phylum Chordata; class Mammalia; order Chiroptera; family Phyllostomidae; genus Phyllostomus; species Phyllostomus hastatus. The sequence continues at coordinate 3,925,583 of NW_025333880.1, forward strand.
TCTCTGCTCTGTCACAGACACTGTGCAAGCACAGGTAGGATAGAAGTCGTCTGGATTGCTGAGCAGAAATGCGTAGATGACAGTGCTTCGGGAAGTCCACTCAAACTGTAGGGAAGTTGCATAAGTGAGAAGGAGACATTTATTTTTGTGAGTTACAGAGAGTTTACAGTTATTATTGTAGTGAATCCAGGCCCTTCCTTACTGATTGAGATTTACAGGGTGGGGCAAAAGTAGGTTTACAGTTGTACTATGGAAAAAGACACACAGGTTATGATTATTACAATAGCTTTATTAACTCTGTGTTTGATGTACTCAGCTGTAAACCTACTTTTGCCCCATCTTATAGAATATTTGAAAAGATTAAGTGTACTAATATACATACATAGAGCCCATCTTATAGTTAAAATAGCTATATTTGTGTTCATGCTATGAGCCAGGTACAGTACTAAGGGCTTTGATTTACTTAATATTTATGATAATACTGTAAGACTGGGTCCATTTTTATTCTCATGTAATGGTGGTAGAAATGAAGATGCAGAAAGTTTAGGAAACTTGCCTAAATTTTTAAAACTATTGAGTAGCATATCTAGAATTTGAACCCAGGCAGTCTGAATTTAGCATCTATAATCTGTCTAAGTACCATATTATATTGTTTCTATAATAATAGTCTTAGTTAATTTTAGGTTTTTTTCTTACCCCTTTTCCACTGAAACAACTAAAAGTAATTCAAAAAAAACTAGATTTACATCTCAGTAACATTTGGAAAATATTCCTATTAGATATATTATAGAATAATATATTGATGTTCTTTAAAAAACTATATTTTATACATAAAATATTTAAAATGTGTACAATAGTCCCAAAGGTGAGGGAAGGATAGGAAGGTTTTATATCATTACCTGCTATAGAAGTGTTTCCTGGACAGTAGAAAGCAGTATTAATCTTGTAAAAATGCTCTGTTGGTTTTTTGGCTTAAGGAAAATCTATAATGACCACATTATTCATTGCTTACAGTATGCTTTAATATTATTGTTATGAAAAATAATGATAAATAACCTAATTAATTAAGCTAATTATGTATATTTGGAAAAACTTCCTTTCCTCCAACCTCTTAATAAAAGAAAAATACTAGGACTTGTTGCATCTTTGTAATTGTGAAAAAGTTGTTGATTTTACTTACCTTTTAATGCATTCAGGCATCATATCCTTTTCTGTTTTTCTTTTACTGTGCTTCATCTTGATTCTAGTGCAGGCGGATGGACCTGCATATGTGAAGTGTGGAGATGAGTTTCTTAGGAATCATATTGCATACAACTTTCTTAGTTCACCTATGACGTGTCACTTTTTGAAATTCAGTAGAAGGACAATGAGTTGTGGGCTCTCTCACTTTTCTGTTATTCCATAAGTGTCGCCAAACCCTGGGGAACAAATGATCTAAAAATGTTCAGTGCTTCCTTTGAGTGTTTAGAAGGTCAGTCACAGTAAGACTTGGGATATTTGCACGGCCTGTACAGGACTGAGCAGGGAATTCATATGTAATTATTTTCTAGCGTTTGACTGAGTTATTCCTTCTTTAAAGCTGATGTGTTATCTCTCAATAAGGATACTGACAATAACCATGGCAATGACAATGGCAGTTAATAATTACTGAGCACTTGCTCTGGGTTAGGCCCTATGCTAAGATTATATGTGTATGTTTCTTTCAATTCTTCCAACACCTTATGAGATAGGTGTAGTTAAAATGCATTTTTATAACTGTGTAAACTGTTTAGATGTCAGGACCTAGAGAGTACAGAAGAATGAGAGCAATGGTAGAATTCTAAGAACATTAAATCAGAGATGTAACTTCCCTTCTCCTCATTTGTTGTCTGCATTTCTCTGTGTCTTTCACTCTCTCCTCATTTTAGAGGAATATGTCTTCATTGTTTTCCCAGAGTCAACATGCACATGTCTTTCTGCCAAATGGTTCTTACCTGCAAAGCACATCACCTTGAATCTTATTTCCCTTTAAGCTAGTTTGGCTAAGAATGCTTGGCACTCATCTCCATTTTGTCACTGTACATCCACTATAAAAGCCTGCACTCCACTAATGCTTTGTTCATATCAGTAATTTAACAAATCTCCATGAAGCAGTAGAAGGCAGGGATCAGGTCTCAGTCACCTTTATCATTTCCATAGTGGAATGCACAAAACTGTGTCTATCAGTGGAACTGATTTTAAAACTTTAACACATACAGTGTAACCTTCTGAATCGATCTTCTTAATCTGGACCTATACATGAATTACAGCTAGATATTACTTGACCTATCCATCCCACCTGAACCCAAAATGACCCATGAATCTTTGTTCTATTACGGCATCAAAGAGTTGGCAATTATCTTGTCTTCATGGGTCTAATTTTATCGAGGGGCAGTTGGATCCCTTTGCTCCTCTTTAGCTCATTTACCTTTAAGTTGTGGCAGAGAATGTTTTACATCAGCATGGGTTTCTAGTCAACAAGCGGAGACACCCAAACTGCAAGGAGGGACATACTGTCCTTCTCTGGTACAGACCAGGTACCCATGTGAGGGTAGCCGGGGATGGTTGTCTCTTTGGCACATGTCAGATCCTAAGAATTTCAGATTTAAGAACTGGATCAACATTATGTTGCTAGATTGTCATTTTGTAGTAAATTTGTTAACCAAATGTGTCAAGTTTTATTAACCAAATAAAAATCACTGGTTAAAAATGATAAAAGATACACATACCATATGACTTCACTTATATGTGGACTCTAAAAAAAAAAAAAGTAAAACAAAACAAAAACCAGGTTTATAGATAGAGAGAATTGGTTGGTGTTTGCCAGAGGGGAAGAGGGATCTGGGGTGGATGAATTGAGAGAAAGGGGTCAAAAGGTCAAAACTTCTAATTATGAAATAAATAAGTCATAGGGATATAATATACAACATGATGACTGTAGCTAATAATATTGTGATGCATATTTGAAAGTTGCTAAGAGAATAAATCTTTAACGTCCTTATCACAAGAATAAAAAAGAAAAATTGTAACTAGATATGGTGATGAGTGGTAACTGGACTTACTGTGGTGATGATCTAGCGATTACACAAATATTAAATCATTATGTTTTACACCTGAAACTAATATAATGTTATATGTAAATGATACTTCAATAAAAAAAAGTGTTAACAATCAGAGAAAAAAATTCTATTTTCTTTAGAACACATTTATGGTATTGCCACAAATGACAACAATCTTAATATTTGTGTTATTGGAGTAAAAGCTGACCTTAATGTAATAAATACTTGAATTAAAATATAAAGTGATTTTATTTTTAGTTTAGAATGTTGGGCCCTGACTCCTCAAAATCTCATTCATATATCTGCTATAAAGATTTCATTATTTACATAGTTGTAGAACTACTGGAAATATGATTTATAATTATAGGCTTAGTAGATCTAATTTGATGAAATTTTCTGTTAATTTAATGAATTTATAAAAGGATAATTTTAATATTTAGTATAGGTTTTACATTAATTTATTTTAATATTTAACATGTTTTATATTAATACATTTTTAATATTTAATATAAAATTTAAAATTTAAAATTAGTAAAATATACTTTTAATCAGGGAGATTTTCTTTTTCTCACTAAATATCTAGTTATTTCAAAGACTATAATTGATAGCAATAATAATACTCAAAATCTCTTAAATCCTAATGGACGATCTTACTTTACATGTGTGAGTTTGCGTGTGTGTATTTGTGTGTTCGTGAGAGTGAACATGTTACAGGATACAAAAATATTATGGTAATAATAACTACAATAATACCCCTTAGCATGGTTTTTTAACTTCTCAAGGACATACTTTCTTAAAGAAGAATTTGGGGAAGGGTAAGTAATTTGTGCGTGTTCACTTGGCATGCAGGCAGCAGATTTGGCATGAAAAACCACATCCGTTAAAGTATTACCATAGCTTCTCATTGGGTCATATTTCCTTTCTAATTAATCCTATTTTGTCTTCATAATACCAGTGTTACAGATTTAAAATCAAGCCACGTGCTTTTTTATATATATATATACACACACACACACACACAGATATGTGTTTGCTGACTTGTTATATTTATAAAAATGGAATTTTTGATTCTAGAATTTATTTATTAATTAACTGATTTGTTCCCTCATTCATTCTTTTCTCTTTCTCTTGTCCCCTCAGCAAATGTTTATTGAATGTCTTCTGTGAGCCAGGTGCTAATCCAGGTGCTGAATGAGAGTCTAGATAGTGTGTAACTTTGAAGAACAGTGTGCAACATTTAAGAAAAAAAATTTCTTATTACAAATGTTTGCTTGCAATAAGATAGCTTTTATTTTTCTGTTTAATAACAGAGCAGTAATCATGAATGATATGGACTACTTAGTTATTATTTTCTGAATATATGGGTAATAAAATTAGTTTTATTTTATCATCAGCTCTATTCAGAATTGCCGTTGTTGCTTTATCATTCACACTGCCTCACATTTTGGTGAACAGTGGCCATTCTCCAACTAATGAATCCCTTAATACATAAAAGACTCAACCAATTTAATTTTATCCTTTTGTGTAGCCTCTCATTTTCTTGTAGAAGTGCTAGCACACAGGAAGGCAAGGGAAAGACAAGTAACAAACAAGCAAAAAGGAATAAAAGGTGCTAATGGGCTTGGTTGACATTAACTAGATAATGAGGTTTTGGATAATTGAGCAAGCCATACTGTATTCAAGTTTCAAATTATTGAATGCTAATGGAAAATGCTTTATTTATGAATGTGATGTGTAGATAGTGGGGGAATTGGCAAAGGAAGCAGAGATGTAATATGTGATATTATTCTCATATTACTCTGAGTATAAAGCTAGGAAAAAAGTCATACTAAAAATTGTATCTATTTTGCTTAACATTTTAAGTTATGCTCAATGGTATTTAATCAGTTAACTTAGCTTTATCTTTGTAGTTACACCTGTGTTGTGTTTGTAGCTGTGAATGAGGCCGTTTTGGTGAGAGAGGAAGGTGGTCAGTTAGATGAGAGATTTTTGTTTTGCAAGAAACAGTATTACTTCAAATTTTAATTGAATAAACTTAGGGAAACCAAAATAGATAGAAAAATCAGTTGTAGCTTAATATCTAAATACATTGTCAATATATATTCTCATATATATCTTGGTATATTTATCTTCAAATTTTCATTTCTTTTTTTTTAAAGTTTTACTTTGGAACAGTTACAGACTCACAAGAAGTTTCAAAAATAGTACAAAGATTTTCTTTGTACCCATCACTCAGCTTCCCCCAAGGGTAACATCTTACACGATGAGAGTACCTTATCAAAACCAAACTTGACAACTGGCAATAAAATTCACTAGACTACAAACTTTGTTCAGATGTACCACTTTTTTGTATGCACTTGTATTATCTGCACATATATATATGTCTGACCTTTTAAAATCTATAATCTATGCTTGTTTGTCAGTTTGACTTTCTATTTTTGTTCTTAGAAAAATGGAATTATATTGCTTATACCATTTGATATCTCAGTTTTTTCACTGGCAAAACATTGTTATTTTTCCATGTATCTATTCTATTTCATGATTTTTAATGTCTGCAGACTATTTTAACACATGGTTTGGTGAATGTAAATTATTTCACAGTCTCATTATGTTGATATTTAAGTGGTTTCTTTTTATCAGCTCTTATGAACAGGGATAAACTTGCATCTTTGGACACAGAAATCCAAAGATTTCTATGTGTGTGCGTCTCTTCCTCTCGCTGTGTTTCTTTTTTCTTTCCTTCCTACTGATTAATTCTTAGATTTTTGGGTCAAATACAATTTTTATGTTTTCCGAGGTATATTGTCAAAATTTTTTCTCCAAAAAGATTAATACATATTGTGAAAAGGTCCCACTGCCTTTTTCCTTATGAAGTATTTAGAGAATAAATAAAGGTAACAATTTAGTGGACACTGAACACTAGGCTCTGCAAAATCTTAACATTGTGTCATATTTACTTCAGACCTTTTAATTTTAAGCAACAAAACAAAATTGATGCTCTCTTTTTATTTTCCCCAATTATATAGCCTTTACAGAAATAATCTCTGAAGAATTTAAAAGGCTCAATGGGAAGAAAAGTTTCTTCGATATGCTAAAATGATTTACTGTATTCCTCCTCTTTAATAAAAGCTTGTATTAAACATCTCTCTGTGGACATGAGCTAAGTGTTGTACAGAGTAAGTTAATGAATGTGTTGCCTGCCTTCTGGGAGCCTCAGCTATAGAGGAGTTTCATCAGAACATTGTAGTATGTCATTCTACATGAGTTATAGCCTTAAAGAGAATGAAATGGATAGCTAAGACAAAGATGTAAGAGAGAAATAGAAAAATATGCAGTCCTAAAGGCCTAAGGTTTAGAGCACATTATTTTCAACCTTTACCTATTTCTCCTCTTTCTTCTTCCCATTTCTCTTTAACCAGAGTAAGATAAGACCATGTCAAAAAATTAGCTTCCTGTTCCCCTGCATGTTGCTGGGGCTGTGTTCTCTTCTCTTTTCTCCCTCTGCACCTTTCATTTTTGGTCTTTCTCCATCATGTCATTATTATCATCAGGATTAAATGCTGGCAGGCATCCTCTCTTCTCTCCAACAAACACCAGTTGACAGTGGAGAGTGTGCCTCCTTTTCTGCCCCCACCTGTTTTTCTGGATTGCTTTGAAATTTGGGGGTTAGGTTCTTGGGACTCTGTGGGCATCCTGGTCTGGAGATCTGGTTTTCTAAGAATCTGCTCTGGTCTAGAGTTTAGTTTCTTATGAGCTCATCATTACTTATTTCTAGGTTGTATGATTGACGACCACTGCTCCTAAGAGTCTTAAGTGCTGTTTTGAAAAGGGCTGACTAATGAAATATAGTCTCATTGAAAACATACTTTTCAGTTTATATTTATTTAGGATTACATTTAAATTTTAATAAATTATGCTTTGAAGTTTAAATGTGCTTTGATAGTATCTTTTACATTGACTTTTAATATTAATTTAATTAATTATGATTTTATCTTTTTTAAAGATTTTATTTATTATTTTTAGAGAGAGAAGGGAGGGAGAAAGAGAGAGAGAGAAACATCAATGTACAGTTGCTGGGGGTCAAGGCCTGCAACCCAGACATGTACCCTGACTGGAAATTGAACCTGCGACACTTTGGTTCACAGCCCGCGCTCAATCCACTGCACTATGCCAGCCAGGGCTTGATTTCATCTTTTAAAAAACACTTTATTATTTTTTTTATCCTCACCCAAGGACATTTTTTCCCCTCATTGCTTTCAGAGAGAGAGGAAGGTAGAGAGAGGGAGGGAAGGAAGAAGAGGGAAAGGGAGAGAGAAAGAGAAACATTGATTTTTTTTTTTCCTTCTTGAATGCAGCCTGACCAGGGTATGTGCTCTGACTGGGAATCAAACCCATGACCTTTTGGACCTTTACTATGCTACAGGATGACTCTCCAACCCACTGAGCCATAGTGGGGCCAGGGCATTTACCTTTTTCTTTTCTTATGTTAAATCAAGTCCTGTTTCCTTTTGCTTCAATTTTCTGTTTCCTGCATTTTCTCTAGAATAAAAATAAAGTAAGATTAAAATGGTATCCTCACCTTCAGCTTTGAATTTAACTGTCAAGCATGACTCACAACGGGTGGATCTTTAAGATGATTCATTTATGCCTTTTCTCTTCATTGACAGTGGATCCAGTTCAGATAGGAGGTATTGATTTCTTGAAAGCCTTTCATTCCATTCTTTTTCCTTTGGCTGCATGTCTCTCCATTGGCAATTCACTCAGTTTTAATCCGAGATGATCTGGCCAGGCTGCAGACTTCTGGGCTGTCTTTTCATGTCGAGATGGAGCTAACTGTGTCTGGAGCTGGGGGGATGGGCCAGGGTCTAAGTGCATGTACTCCTGCATAAAGGATTAGTAAGGCTAAAGGAGTCTCTCTCTTTTTGTTAAAATACTTGTCCTATAGAGAGATGTACTTTCCAAGTACTTTTTCAAAAACAAAATCCCTAGTGGTTAAATTACCATAAGGTTATTGTGCTGCCCCAAGTAAGCAATTACCCAATTTGGAGGGTTTCCTGGAACAGTCAGTTGATACTGCACAAGGCCAAGTATCTAATTTAGATGGGATGTCACTGTGTGAATAAAGCAATATGATGCTCTCTTAAAAATACTTAAAGCCTTCTCTGTTTGTGGGCAATAGTAGTCTTTTGGGCTAGTCATTGTGTTTGTTGAGTGTTTATGAGACTTTTTATTTGTGTTAATGTGTCAGAAGAGTACTATGTCAATTCATATTCATTCACATTTGCAGACATTTATTTAAAAATAATTATTGAGCATTTACTGTGTGCTATTAATGAGCTAGTGCATGGTCTCTGGCCACAGGAAGTGGTATCTAGTGAAGGTACAAGAATTACTCAAATAAGCCCACAGGCATAAAATGGGAGACTCATTACATTTTCCTTGGAGTTAGAATGCACTAGATTTCATTCTACTATGTGTTTGTTTAATAATCCTGGAAAGTTACTTGTTTGGGGAATAACACATTTTCCTCAAGGAATAGTCTGTAAGACAAATGATTTTATGTATATAAATTACCAAACTCAGAACCTGGCACATTATTGGTGATTAAAAAAATGTTGGTTCCCCCTTCTACTTCAAAATAGTTCTTCTTTCTTTTGTATTCTAAATTTCCTTTAAAAGAACATATACTTGATTCTCAGAGATGAAAAAAAATCTCAGTTTTCTTTGATACCACTTTCCCTCTACTTCGAGCTCCTTTTGATTTGTTTCCTCAATAGTCCTCCCTCCCCACCATTTCATTAGTTTCCTTCACTTCCTAGGTTTTTTAATAGATACTACATGATTCCATTTCCTTGTTCTCCTCTCAGTTGCTTCTCCAGTGTGACCCGAAATCCATTTCTGGGCAAGGCATTCCCCTGCTCAAAACCCTTTAATGGCCTCCCCTTAAGAAGGCATTCAAGGCTTTTAAGATAAAGACTGCACTGGTCTTTCTTGCTTTAGCTCATATTATGCTCCACCTCAAACACACATCTCTTATTTCAGCCACAGTAATGCATCTGTACTTCCAAAACAGAACCTGAACTTTGCCCTATTTTTGTACTTGTCTCACTTGACATTACCATTGAAAAAATGAGCAATATTCTCATTAATTTGCCATCTCTCTCTCCTTAGCTACCTTTACTTTTCACCTTTCTTCTTTGATTAAAAAAAAAGGTTGAAAGATTTGCACAAGCTAAAGAGAAATCAGAGCATCTTCCTCCTCTCTCTATCCTAACTTCTTGGCCACACTGTCTATACTCTGGGTCCTCCTGTCCATTATGCACCTGCATCCACTGCCAGGTGGCCTCAGTCCTCATCACTCCATCCAAATTGCCTCTGACAGATCGTCAGTATCTATTTGTTGCTTATTCAGTGGATTGACTTGAAGTCCTTACCTTAAGTGGTCTCTGTTTAGAATTTGACTCTGTGAACAATCTCTGTCTCTTTGAAATTCTATAAACTGTATTCACTGTGTAGTATGGTAGCTGGTAACCAATGTGGCTATTTAAGTTTAATTTAATGAGAATTAAATAAAGTGTAAAATTCACTTGTGAAGTCATATTAGTCAAATGTGGCTATCAAACTCTTGACAGGTGGCTAGTGTGATTGAGGAACTAAATTTTAGGTTGTATTTACTTTTATTTAATCTAAATATAAATTTGGCCAGCCACCTGTGGCTAATGGCTACCTTGTAAGCATGAAAATATAGAACATTTCCATGATCACAGAAATTTCTATTGGACAAGCCTCTTGAGCAAGGTTTGGCAAAGTATTTAAGGGCCAGTTAGTACATATTTTTGCCTTTGCAAGCCAGACAGTTTCCATTGCAAACTCTGAATTCTGCTGTTATTGAGCAAACGCAGCCACAGAGAATATGTAAACAGCTGAGAGTTGCTGTGTTTCCATGCAGGTGGTGGGCCAGGTTTTTCACATGGCTGCAGTTTGCTGGCCCCTCATAGAACCTTGGTTTTTGAAATACAGTTTTTTTTTGTTTTCTTCCTCTTTTTCTATAAAATGTTACCTTTTTAGTCTTCCCATTTCTCCAATCTTTCCCTCCTTTTCATCTTTATCTCACTTCATCATTGCAAGGAATCTGTAAAGGCACTCTTGCCTAGTGTCCTGCTCCAGCCTACCATACCCATTGCCACACAACTATGTTTTCATAACATATCTAGGCCAGTTCCTTCATTTGTAAATATGTGTAAAAATAGTAATTGCCTGATAGTATTATTGTACAGGTTATGCCTATCATGAGCACAATTTTATACACAATGAAATACACATTTGTACTCATTTCATTATGTATAAAGTTGCATTCATAGTAGGTGTAAGTATTCTCACACTAACTCATCTGTCATGGATCCCGGCTCCTGGGGTCCATGGTATTGTGGATGAGACGAGACAAATTCACACGGACTACTGAGTCCTGTGGAGGAAAAGGGATGGGCAGCTTCTCTCTCAAGAGGAGAAAAAGCCTCGGAGTGCCTCAGCCACTCTCTCAAGAGGAGAGTACCTGGACCCTTGCCTTGATAAGCTTTTATTGGATTCAATTTGCACTGGAATGCAGGGTGTATATGTAAAGCTCATCAGTCATCATCAGGCAGAAGTGATTAAACAAGAGATAACATTCAAAGAATTCTGAGGGCTTATTCTGAGTCAGGGTCCAATAGTTAAAGGGCCATAAAACTTTGGGGAACAAATTCACTTCCTAAGTTTGGACCCTTATTTAAATTAAAGGTATTAGCAAAGTAGGTTTCATAGGATTTTCTGCATTCTCTCTTGGGCCTGATTGTCCTAGGGAACCCGACCTTTCCAGCACAGGGCCGTACCCACCTCTGGCATTGTTTCAGGCTTAAGTCATTGTTTCAGGTTTAAGTCAGATAGGGGAAGTAAGGCAGCCAAGAGATTAGAAGACTTCTTGCAGACAGAGTGAGGACTCAGGCTATGTCAAAGCAAAGGGGCGAGGGTCCATCGTCCCTTTTTCTATAGCCCCTCAAGTCCTTCCCTGAGGGCCCCTTCGTGACCATGCCTGTCTTAGGTCATCCCTCTTTTGAGAATTCTTACCCATCATTGGCTAACCAGTCATCCCCCTGGGGTCAAGCAGGGTAAAAAGAAAGGGGGCAGAGGTGGTGCCCTTGCAAGGAAGATAAGCTTTGTCTCCTAAGTGGCTTATGGTCCCAAGGTCCTTTACTCAGCCTTAGCTATGGTGGGGGGTTACAGCTTCCAAAACCAGGCAGGGCAGTTCCCAGTACTCATCAATACTAAATAGTGGTTCAGACTTGGAGCCTGACTGACTGCCTGACATCCAATCCCAGCTTGTCACACACCAGCATGGACCTCAGGTAGGCTACTAACCTTTCTGTATCTCAGTTTCCTCATCTGTAAAATGAGGATGCTATTAATATACAAACAGTATTGTTATGAGAATTAAATGAATGAATTTGTGTTAAATGCTTATAGTATTATCATGGTACAAAGTGCCACATTGCTGGTTTTCATTTTATTTTTCTGGTTTTATAGATGCGGGAAGAAAGGCTTGGATATGTTAATTTGCCTGTAGTCTTACTGCTAATAAATGACATGTCTGAGATTTGAACTCTGCCCCATTGACCTTAGAGCCCAGACCTTTACACTCCACTACCTTCCTTTCAACATTTACTGACTCCTTTCCATAGTCTCTTCTCATCTCGAATTAATCTCGTCTCTGTCCTGCACTTTCATTATATTTAGTTTACACTTCTGTCAGGAAATTTGCCACATTTTCCTCCTTATTATAGTTATTACAAATCAGTCTATCATATGAGAGTGAAAAGCATGTTCCCAGTTATGTTTTTCTCCATTCCTTCACAGTCTCAAGTCTAATCAACAATAAATTATTATTAAGTAGAAAAACTTTTAAAGAGAAAACCATTATTGATAATAAATTTATTAATAAATAGGGCATTATAATCTGCTAACGTCCCCTTATAAAGCAATGAGTTATTTCTAATAAATGTTATATATTCATCACTGGTATATAGGTTTAGTATTTTAGTGTATAGATAACCAAATGTATTTATCATCTTGGGACTGGATTCATTTAACTTTTAAAAAAGAACTTGACATTTGTCTTTGTTTTTTTATGAAATTGTGATGAAATGAAGACCCAAATAGTAGGTCATCAGTGAAGGAAATTGGAGTATGATCCAAAGAAGGAAGATCGTATCAGAAGGTAAATTATGTGTTGGACTTTCCAGTTGTTTAATAATGAATCTTTGCAGATGACAGGAATCAGTAGCTGAGACTATAGGGAGGGTTACAACACTGTGACTACTAAATGTGGTGGTGCTGGAGGGATGAAGAAGCTTTCAACAATGATTTCAAATTGAAATATGGTCGTTTGTGAAAGAGTTACATGTGCCATACTGTTCAGAGTACATTACATTTTGTTCTTGGAATTGGAGGGAATGGTGAAATTGAGAGGAACATTTTATACTTATTAATTCAACTTTCCATAGCTAGGTAATCAGATTCACAGAGTAAATGCTATCAATTTCCTCCTCTAAAAGAAGTAACTTTTTTTGTGCGTCAGAGTTTTATTTCCTTTTATAATGTTTAAAAAATACATGCTTAAATAAAAAGAAATTAACTCTCAGCAAGGGGAAGTTGATGGTGATGGGAATTCATGGAAATAAGAATCACGTGAACATTTGCCACTAGCTCCTCTGGCACCCAAAGATCAAGACCGTGGAACTTGTCAGGCTCCCAACCTCTTACAAATCTGTCAGACATGGACCACATTCATTGACCTAGCCTAGTGTATAGGCCAGACACACATTCCAGTGTAACTTCTTTGATGAACAAGGCCAAAGTGAAATACAGGATGGGCTAAAGTCTGGAATTAGGTATTAAAAAGCCTAATTCAGGGTAGGCTAGGGTGAAGAAAAGAAATCAAATTTAAAAATATTCCCTCCAAATAGCTGAGTTTTTTTTGTTGTTGTTGTTGTTGTTGTTGTTGTTTGCTAGATATAAGCTAGCAGCAATTAGCAAGGAAAAGGCAAGGGAAAGTAGAAAATTATGTACAAGAAGAAATCCATATGGAGTCTCAAGAACTTTCTTCTTTACGGAGCTCCTTCTGATGACCCTCAGCAGTGCCTTTGTGAACTCGGACACTGATGATGTCACACCTTGACAACTTTTCACGGAGGTCTAAAATTGTTGTAGTGACTATATAATTACACGAGTGGCAATCCCTCCCTTTTCATTTGCCCTGGGATGTAGCCCATTGTTTCTTAAATTATGAAATATGGTAACTTAAGTTTATTTGAATTTTCTAAAATTGATGAATCTTAAGACTTTTATATCAGTCAGGGTAGACTAAATTTTGCTGCAGGAATAAACAACCCTCAAATCTCCCGGGTTTAAAAAGCCCCGGTATGTGTCACTCATACAAGTTTATCTTGGGTTACCTGGGAGATTTGCTCCAGGTTGTCCATCTTCACTCAAGGATACAGGCTTATAGTTACCCCTTGGAATATCACTAGTTTTTGTGGCAGAAGAAAGAGTGAAGAAAATGTGGTGAGCACACTTTGGATCTTAAAGATGTCTTTGATTACTTCTGTGACTATGTCATGGGCCAGAGCAAGCTATTTGGTCCTGCCTCATTTTATGAGTATGAAAGTGCAGTCTTGTAAGTGCCTGGAGTGAGGACAGTGGAAATCATAATGGACAGCAGGAATGATGATGACAGATTTATAGCAAATCTCTGTGTGATTGGAAGATTGTGTGTAGCCCTTTATTATAACTGTTCAGCAGCTTGAGGTTGATTTTGATGAGAAAAATAAATAAAAAGAAGCAAAAATTTTATGGCCTAATTTTTAGTTTCTGAAACCTGAGTTTAGATGTTGTCATAACTGTAAGAAATGCTCCTTTTTACTAGGTAAAAATTAAAAAGACATTTTCAGCCCTGGCTGGTGTGGCTCAGGGTTTGAGCCATGGCCTGTGAACCAAATGGTGGCTGGTTCAATCCCCAGTCAGGGCACGTGCCTGGGTTGATGGCCAGGTCTCTGGTTGGGGGTGTGTGAGAGGCAACCACACATTGATGTTTCTTTCCTCTTTCTTCCTCCCTTCCCCTTTCTCTAAAAATAAATAAGTAAAATCTTCAGATGTTTTCATTTAATGAAAATATTTTCATTAATATTAGTTATACTGATTGTAAAGTTGATAGTTCATTAAGACCAAGAGCCAGGCAATTTTGACCATTTTAATTAATATTTTATTTAAATATATTTAAATCACCTATTTAATACATAAATACATGTCCATAAAAATTAAGCCACACAGAAATAATTTATTAGATAAAAATATATAAACTATCCCTTTTCCATACTGTCCCTCAAATTTTTCTTAGAATTTATCACTATTAATATTTTCTAGTCCATTTGTCTAGACTCCTTCTTGCCCTTTTATACAACAGAGATTAACACACAACCTGCTTTAAAAAGTATGTTTTGGAGATACATGTCTTCTCCTAAATTGCTGAACTACTTTATTTGGTCATTAACGTGATATGAGAATGCCAGTTTCTCTCTACTCTTACCACACTGCTTATTTTACCTTTCCATCAGTCCAGTGGGGAAAAGGGCATTTCATTGTTGCTTTTGTTCATCTACTGGATTGTTGTTAAGGTTGAACATGACTTTTTATTGTTGTTTATTGACCATTATTGTCCTTTTCCTCTATGGATAGTGTCCTGAGATTCTTTGCCTATTGGATTTATTTTCTTATTGATTTTTAGGTACACTTTAAATATCATTGAAGTTGCAAATATATCTTTCACCTTGGTATTGATGTTGAAAATATACCCCCCCACAGCTTTATGTTGTTTTCTATTTTATCTATCTATATCTATCTATTTATCTATCATCTATCTATCATCTATCTACTTTCCTAGCTGTTTACCTATCTATACACACACACACACACACACACACACACACACACAACTGAGTTTGAGATACAGGTGCTGAGTGGACTAGATTTCAGAATCCAAGTAAGGATCTCTGTTTACTTGTTAGTTCTGATTTTGGTTACTGGAGTCCTTCCTATGGCCTAATTTTTAGGGATCATTTAAGGGAGCAGAGGGGTTTTCAGGTAGTAATGGTACATAGGGTTTTTAGGCCCCTGGAAGTTATGTAGAGCCTGTTTCCATTCTACAGGCCTTAAAACTCCTAGAGGGTCACTCATGCAGAAGTACTTCCCGTTTCAGAAAGTTAGACAGCAGGCTGTTAAACATTTGTCTGATGTGTATGTGTGTATGAATGTGTGTGTGAGGGGGGTTGCTTATGTCTCAATTATATATCTAAACATCCCCAGTCCATCCTTTATTTCTACCTGCCTCTGATCTTAAAGTTATTTCAGAGTTTTATTTACTGTTTTTTTTTAGTACATGCTTAGCCATTTTATTATATGCTTCATTAGGATTTATAGGTTTCTCAAGAATGGATTCTGTAGTATGATTGTATAAATTCTCCTACATCTCTATATTATTTTATTTTGATTTAACAGTGTGTAAAATGTCATGGAAATGTTTCTGGACCTTGAGAGCTTGTTTGTTTTAGCAGGGGAGTGCACTACTTGTACACTCTGGACCAAAGACTGGTCCTCTCCTCTAGTTAGGAAGGTCATTCTCTTCGACCAAGCACACAGCTTCAGGAGGGATGCACCTGGATCGGTGAGGGAGGAAGGGGACACCCCCCTAGCCAGCCAGATCAGCCCAATAACCCTGGTGATCAATGCGGTGACAGATGTCGCAGCCAGATCGCCCTCACATCCTATTTCTGTATTAATATACTTGGATCTACCATGTTTCTCATGACTTCTGGACTTAGTCATTATGCTCCTGTCTGCTTTACATATTCCCCAAAATTTGCCACTGTTCAATGGTGTAGCACCATTTCTAGTGGTTCTGCTATTTTTATCAATTTAATTTCAGTTTTATGTGTTTTTCTGTTTTTCAAGTGGGCCATAGGATATATTTTAGGTTGCTTGCAATTTTCTGCAGAAGGAATTTTGGGCAAGAGTGCGGTAGGATAAAGAATATGAAATGTTTTATTTCTTTCCTCAATGGAATTAAAAGCTGAGTTTAAAGAGTTATTCACAAGAATCTATTAATGTAACATTCCAGGAGTTATATATAGAAACTATATAGCCCTGAAAAAGACTCTATTATCTATCTATCTATTTATCTATCTGTCTATCTATAAATATAAAATGCTAATACATATGGGACAAATGGAGTATCATGAATGAATGAGGACAATGAGCATTAGCCAAAAAATGATGTCTGAAGAGTTGATAAACACATACAATTGTACTGCCACACCACAATATGTATATACATGTATACCATGCAGTACATGTGTAATAGAAATATATATCATATTGCATATATATACAGGGATAAATTAATGGCACCTTGAAAAGACCAATTAAAAAACAAGAGTAGAATTAATTATCTTAGAGGAAAAACTTGCAAAAGAAAATGATGTTTATTTGACTACATAAAAATTTTAATTTTTTATGTCTTGAACACTATAGTTTAAAGTTAGTGAAACAATTTAGAAAATAACTTGTAACGATGTCAGACTTAAGTTTAATGTCCTGTATAAAGTGCTTTAAAATATTGAGAAGATGGTATATTTGGTACTAGTAATAAAAGAAACTAAAATAAAAACTATTTTCTTACTTCTCAAGTTGGAGAAGACTGAGAATAATTTGTCTTTGGAGGAGTGTGATGAAATGGGTTTTCAGGTAGTGCTGATGATTATACAAATCGATTCAATATTTCCAGAAAGCAATGTAATTATTTTATTTGTGTGTGTATGTGTTGTTTGATTGTAGGAATCGAGCCTACAAATATAATGAAAATGATGTGACCAATATTTCTCTACAAGAAACATCATCCCAGGGTAATTAAAAATAGTGACAATAGTGTGAAAGGCAGTTTGAAACAGTGCAGGATTAAGTTAAATGATAGAAAGTCATTGCAAATTTATATCATTTCCAAATAAGATAAAATACTGAAACATTAATTACCAAACATAAATTTATCCACTTTTTGCTTTCTTTAACAGAGGGATCTTACAGACCAAAATAGATTTGGTCTGTTAGTAACACATGTTTTGTGCAGTGCTAAGATATTTTTTTTGTGTGTGAAAAAGCATGTGCTGTTAGAACTCATGAAAAAATATTTATGTCTGCTAATCCACAGAATGTTAATGTAAAAGACAGTTCATGATTGCTTAATTCTTGGTTTTCACTAGAAGTTGAGGTTCCCGAGGGTTAAGCATCCTAACTGATAATTTGTATAATTAAACCTATTCTAAATAATAAGAGGAACATCACTGTGTGCAAGGAAAGTAAAATGTATGTTGCAGTAAAAGAAGCTATGAGGAATGAAATACATCTTGTTTAGGGAAAATAAAGTAATTTTCTCTAAAGAGAGACTAAAAACAAAAACTGGACAAAATTTGAATATAAAAAAAGAAAGTTATAGAGGTTTATAAGAAAAGACTCTTTGGAGAGGAATTTATGTTTGGTCAAGCTGATTAAGATTGAAATAAATTTATTTAAACATCAAAACTACACTGGCACAAAATTAGAATTGGTCTTCTCTTTTTGTTGGAAGGACCAGTTTTGTTGGACTTTTGACCTGATTTTGATAACAAATTGAAAGTTCCTTCACCTTTTACATAGCCTACCTAAAAACAAAGAGGTTGTACTTTGTCAGCATAATTTCTATGCTTCACGTTATCCCTGTGGTTAAGTCTCTGATTACTTAAGTTAACCTAGTCTCTTTAATATTAAAGGAGCTAAGTTTTGCTGGCAATTATGTAATGTTCTGTATTCACCTTTGAAATCTTTTATTGTCATTTTGGTTGAATAGATGATTAGGTACTGACTGATTCATAATGACCTATGACCCTGTTTAGTCAAGTGCTCAGTCCTTTTCATATTCTTGATGAACTTCTCCAAATCAAATTCTAAATGAAGTCCTTGTAATTCTTAGCTAACTTTGAGATTTTTAATAGGGTCCAGAAGATTTGTTCCCTCACATATAAAAGAGAAATATTAAATCAATTAGGCTTTCTTGAAATGTTAGATTATATGGGGAGCATTGTCAAATAAATGATGACTGACCTTCCTAGGTTCTACTGGATGGGTGAATATTATCAATATATTCATGTAGAGATTATATAAAATTTATGTCAAGGAGGGAGAAAATTTCCCCTTATCCCTCTTAAGTTAATATGACTAGACTAATAAAATTGACTTAAAACAGATTAAAAGAGGAAAAACTGATTTAATTTTGTGCATATAGGAAGATAAGTGGATATTCAGAGAGGAACTAAGAAAGCAGGAAGCTTTTATATCTTTTTACACAAAGTAACAAAAATTTGTTGAGGGGTCAAAAAAAACAACTTAGGTTTAGTTGCTCATTTGTGAGGAATCTAGGCAAAGGATGCACTTGAGTAGTAAATTAGTAAAAAAAAAAACAAGGTAGAAAGATTAGTTTATACATGTTTCTTCTCAGCCTTGAATTCTCTGATTCTGGTGATAAGGATGTCTCTCTTGGTCTCCAGGTGCAGGGGGGCACCTTGCACAGGGATTTATTTCTTGCTTCCTGGAGACAAAGGATGGTTAAAGTGTCCTTGCATTGGCTGGTTTTCAATTAATTTTAATTCAGAATAATCAATATTCCAAAGTGGCATATTTTGGAGTTGCCTGCCCTATCCCTTAACATTCTAAAATTCTGGCTAATAATATCAGTCATAACTCCAGTTATTTTCTTATAATGAGTATGTTATAGAAATAAAATTTGTCAATTTAGTTGTGATCAACGCTTATCGGATCTTTAAGAACAGGCATTTTTAAGTTTTGTCATTTATAGAGAGTTACTGTTTTACTTTGATGCCTCGTTTTTAGAGGAATTCATGGAAAGGACTCTGACAAATATTTTAGAATAGAAGTTTCTGATAACTTTCAGATCATACCACTGAATTGGATTTAAGGAAACTTTTGATCTTAAGCTGTCTATGACTTACAGCAATTTGGTAAAGTATATCTTTCTGGACAAAGATGAAACAATCACTTTTTTACTCTACCTGATCCCTCTGGAATTCAGAAACTATCAAATAGCATTCTTCATTTTCAGAGCAATATTACATATTATTTGAGTTCAATAAGAATCTGTTCTCCTTGTAGAGAGGCTACTGCTTCTTCTGTGGCTGCGATTCTATCACAGAAAATAAATTATGCTGACTTGGGGAACCCCTTTTGAACTTTAGTCATAATGGCTGGGTCACTCATTTCACCAGTCAGGTGATTCGACAGGTCTCCGATGCTTCTACATCATTTTCCCTGTGCCTACTACCTTTAGATCTTTGGTTCAGTGAATCTCATTATCATAACTCATGACCTGTGCCCACTGTGATTCATTTTCACTTGTACTTGGCAGAAAAATCTATATGGGAGTTGCTTAAGTTCTTATCTACTTGGAAGGTATTGCACAATCAGATTATTGGTTACATCTATTGCATTACCTAGTCAATCAGAGACTTAGCATTGATTATCACCCTTAAATTTACACATCACAGAATAAAACTAGAAATGCCAGGTGATGTCTCTGACAATGAAGGGATAAGATTTTCAAGAATTTTATTTCCACAGTGGGGTCTTGGTGCAAATGAATGTATGGTCAGAAATTTATCTAAAACTTTAGGGGCTATTACTGAGTCTATTGCCAAAGCCACGGCTGCACTAGAAAAATCCTTACATTTACTTGCTCAAGTTGTTTCAGATAACTGAATTGCTTTTGACTATATTCTAGCAGAACAAGGTTATATCTGTGTCACCACTGTGTACCTGAATAAATTCTTCAGGACTGATTGAAACACAATTGTACAAAAAAACAGAGAGCGAGCCCCCTAGTTATAGGTGCTTCTACAGGGCTTTTGGTCTTTTGACCTGTTTAGATGGGATGGTCTCGTGGTTTAGAATTATTCTACAATTTGAAATCAGTGTCCTGTTTTTAATTTTAGGACTAATTGCTGTTATCAAACCCTAAATCGACTGTCTTTCACAGTGCTATAAGAAGTCCACAAGAGTAATGGAAGCACGGCATTTTGAATTGATTTCTAATACATACAGGCCCTTTGGTGGACATTTAAAAGGCAAGACTGAAAATGATTTGAACACTAATGCTGAACTTTGCTAGCTTTTGCTTATTTCATAGGACTGGATGACAAGCCTTCCTCTGCTGTGGAACACTTGCTTCTCTGAGGTAGCTTAGAGACTCCCAAGAACACCACTTTCCCTCCTGCGTGGGATATGACGTACCAGGAACAAGCATTCCTGATAATAGGGGATCACAATGTGGAAAGAGGAGAAAATTGAGAAAATACACTCTGATTGACAAGTGATGCTTTTGAAAAAAAAATATCTTGATCAAAAGGGGAAAATGTGAAAATTAACATAAGCAGAGCCATTTTTAAATGGAACCGGAGCAGCCATTTCAGAAGAACTGCCTTCCATGTCCTGTTTCTGAACCTTTGAACTGGGCCAGACCCACCCACATTCCATGACACCAAGAATGAGAATTTCCTGGTGACAGGACTGATACAAGTGAAATGTTACCTAGTGACCACTTCACCTGACCAATCAGTGAAGTACAAATACGAAATCTTTTAAAAACAACTTACCTCATCTTCCTTTTTTATTTCATAAAAACCATGATTCCCTCTTCTGTAATCTGGAAACTATTTGAGTTTTACCTAAATCTGTTTACCCTGAAAATTGCAATTTTGGGATCCCAAATAAACACTTTGCCTCATGAATTGATTCTTGTATTTTAAGCTGACAAGATAGGCTGTGAGTTGGAGGTTGGCTGTAGATGATAATAATTTTGGACATATTTTTTCCAAGTATATGAAGCATGCTCACCAGCCTGCAGTGAGCGTGGAATGCTTCAGATGGCTCATTGAAACACGAGAAAAACATACACAGAGACAACCAGGTCCTGTGGGGAAGTAGGGACGGAATGGCCACTCTCCCTAGTGGGGAGTGCCCCGTTTCCATTCCCAAGCAGATTTTTATTAAGAGTACAGACTTAGTTTGTGGATTCACAGTCTGGCAGAAAAGATCAAAAGAAGTAGGTGACTTTCAAAGGTGCAGACAGAACCCCCACTGTGATTCTGGGTAGAGTTTGGAGTTTTATCATTTGAAAGGACTACAGGGCTCAAAGGGCTAGTTTCGGTTTCCTGTCTATACCTTCAAATTCTAATCTAATAACATCCTCCAGCAAACAGATCTCACAGGATCTTGCATATTCTATGTCCCAGGCCTGATAACCCTGGGGGTCCACCGTCTCTGGTCTGGGCTGCACTGCCCCTGCTATTTACGATGGCCTGAGTCAGGCAGAGAAGACAAAGGCAGCTAGGAGACTTGGATTTCTCACATCTAAAAACAAGGACTCAGGCTTTGACAAAGCCAAGGGGGCAGGGTTGATGTCCACCACCCCTCCATTTCCACAGTCCCAAGTCTCTTCCCTGAGGCCTCCTCATGATCATTCCTGTCTTAGGTGATTCCCTCCGTGGGAAATCTTACCCATCATTGGCTAACTGATCAAGCCTAGGAGGCCAGGCACAGGACAGGCAGCGTTCATGCCAGGGGAATAAGTTTTGTCTCCTTAGTGGCTCCTGGTCCGGAGGTCTGTCACTCAGTCTAGGTCACAGGGGTTTACAGCTTCCTGAGACCAGGTAGGGTGGTCCCCAACAAGTATAAATGTTCAGTGGACTATGGGCTATCAGTGTACGAGAAAGGAGATTAGGGCTAAAGCCAATGGCGGAGGTTGAAACCACACGAGTGTGGAGATCACTTAGAGAAAGTATGTAGAGTGAATAAAGGAATGGATATAGAATGTTCGAGCCTACTGTCAATTAAAATTTTGGCAAAGGAAGAAGATTCCATGAAAGATATTGTTGGTTTGCAGACCAACCCCTTGCACAGAGAAGGCAATAAGAAACCAAGAAAGAGGCAGGCCATTCCAGATTGGTAGGTAGCAGATTTAATAAGCAAGGCAACTTACATTCCAGATTTGTCTTTGGTGGCTGCAAGATGAGTAGATCTCTGCATCCACCCACTAGAATCTTAAACATTTATATAGAGGTCTTAACTGGATTCAGTCATATATTCAATCCGAATAGTCTCAACAACACCTTACTCAAGGTTATGTCTTTGGAGAGGCTGCTAGTTTGGAATAGTAGGTGCTATGTTCACTGCAAAGATGGGGGGAGAGTGAGAAGCCTCCGAATGTCTGGGTTGAGCTGAAGGTGAATTAGAAAGTAAATTTTCCATGAATATTTGGAACTGAAAGTGCCCCTTTGTGTGACATGTCAAAACATGATTGAATATTGAGTACAAAAAAGTGGTAGAGTAGAAGTTGTAGATAAAGGAAAAAAGAAAAATGACATCAAGATACGTTCCAGCAATTCAACCTTCATGTGTCTGAAATGCAATCTTTTCAGAAACAAAAGCAAATATAACAACAAAAAAGTGCATAGGGATATCTTGTAGGAAACTTAGGTAACATCTTTTCTTATTTTTGCTATAGATATTGAGTAAACTTTACCTTTTTCTTGATGAATTAGTTAATTATGGCTATAATTATGCTGCATATCAAGTAACCATAAAATCTCCCCATCATGAAAAGCAGTTATGTCCATGTATGTGTAGATTGTCATGGGATCAGCTGATCTAGGATGTGTGTAACTGGAAACGTTACTCCAAGACATATCAGGCTGGGTTGAGCTTTCTGCTTCTTGTGGGCTCTGTCCCCACCTGCAAGTATTTTTTTTCTGGGCTCCAGGCTGAGAAGGAAGCAGCAGTAACATTTGGAGGTTCTCCTGGAGAAAGCAGAGGTGAGGAGAAGAAAGACTAGTGTCCAAGTGCTTTTAGGCCTCTGCTTGCATTGTGTCTGCTGATTAAATAAAGCAAGTCACATGGATAAGCCAAAACCAAGGGAATTATTCTTCACAGGAGGTGGGGGTGTGGGGGAAGAGACAATGTTTTTGAACAAATATTGAATCTCTCACCCTGGGTAATTCAGAATCATTATGTTAATTACTTCTTGTGCTATGCTGTAAGGTAGTCATAGCCAGTGTTATTGAAGTATTTAGTGTTATTTGATTGTAATGAAATCATCCCTCCTCCTGCTGCCTTCTGAATCTATTACTACTTAATGCTGCCACTGTGTCTATAGCTGTTCTTAATTCCTGCTTAATTTCACACAAGACTCTTTGAGTGAAGACCTGACAGTGATACTCAGCTACTTAACAGGAATTTTCTTGTTTCTTCAATATTTTTTTCCTGTTATTTGGTGGTGTTATAATGTTTGTTTGTCTGACAAATGGACTATTATTATGCTGTGTTTTTACTCTAATCCCTTCCTCCTCAAAAATTGGTAAAACTTTAGTCTTTTCTTTTCATAAAAATGAGTTGTATTTTCTTAAAAATGTATTTCCATTCATCTGCATGATGTCTGTATTTTCGAAGGAAGGCATTGATCAATTAGGTGAAAAGTACTGAATTGCAAAATTTCATAAAAATTAAAATTTTATATGCAATGCATTCTTTATTAAAATTACAAAGCATTTCCAACATGTGGAAAGAGACTATATATTTTTTATGTAATTGCAGACATCATATTTCATTGAAACTAATATAGTATCTGTCTGTCTATCCATATAGATATCTTTCAAAGGAGACTTGAATTTTCCAGTAAGTCTGGCTTTTTTTTTTCTTTTTTGCAGCAGCTGCCCAAGCTTCAGCCATACATTTATCATTTGCTCTCTCAGCCTATTGCATCTGTGCTGCACTTTCATCCAATTCATTTTATCGATGTAGATTATTTTATTGCTCTATACTCTAGTTTCATCCTACACAATAAAATCCACAAAGATGTCACCTGGAAGAGTGAGGTATTTTTTTAGTGTACATAAAAGTAAATACATAATCATTAAAGTCAAAATGTCATTTCTGTACCATCTTACACATCTAGTTTATACGATCGTTACCTGGCATAACACACACAGGAAAGCACTGTTTTAAGTGTAGTGCTGCCAAGCTAGAAATGCACAAATCTAGTTAAGTATCAGTGACCTTTGAAGAGTAATTCACTTTTACCTTCCAATTATTTTTCAGGTTTGTGGAAGGAATGCTTAACATTTGTTATAATGCCGTTGATCGTCATATTGAAAATGGTCAAGGAGATAAGATTGCGATCATCTACGACAGTCCTGTTACAAACACTAAGGCAACTATCACCTACAAAGAAGTCCTGGAGCAGGTAACACCATGAGTTTCCTGTACATGTCATTTGGAAGTCACACAGAATTTTTTTACATAGCATACATTATCATTGTAAAGCCTTTGATTCTCTTAATACATTGACATGTTACCATATTTTTCTTCTGATGCACAGTGGAAATAGAGGTGTACTAACTCATTGAAAGTGTTTTTATTCCTTAAATTTATATTTTATGGTACTGGAAATCTCTAAGAATATGTTTAAGTCCTTTGTGGCCTTTGTTTTTCATCCCTCTTGCCATCACTTCTTCCAGCCATTCTAAATTTAGCTTTTATACTATTGAAGCTATCTCCCAGCTTTCCTCTTACTCATGTCAGATCATCACTTAAACTGACACCAGAGTTTTTTTTTCTTAAGAAACAACATATTACTCCATCCTACCTAGATTTTTTTTCTTAAAAATCGCTGTTACTCAGAGAATAAAATGGCGACTACTGTGACCTATATGATGCTTTAGATTCTGATCATGGCATTGCTCAGTTTTATTTCCCAATGTCTGTGGCCCTGAACACAATGATTTTTTCACCCTGGGTGTCCTGTCACTCCCTTAGGCACTCTTGGCCCTTTGTAGCTCTTTGCCTGTGTTCATTCCTTACCCTCATTTACTTTCTTTTTTTTTTTTCTCTCACCTGTGCAGTTTGTGTGCAAATTGTGGTATTGAAAAATGAATTATGAGATTTTCTTTTAACATTAGGGTAAGAAGGGGGTTTCAGAAGCAATTACAACAGCATTTGAGCATTGTGGACAGTGGGAGGGCTATTCTAGCTGTGTGGGGCACTTACCATATTCCACCAGGTACAATGTGCAACCTTATTTTTCCCTCAAAAATTTGCACATAAAATGTGCATTATACATGGTAAAATATGGTATCTACATCTGATTTAAAGGGAGATGTTAGTGTGAACTGGGGTTTGTCAACCTTGACACTACTGACCTTTTAAGTGAGAAAATTCTTTGTAGTGGGGTGCTGTTGTAGCAGCATCCCCCTTCTCCACTCATTAGATGCCAGCAGCAGCACGCCTCTCCCAGTTGTGATCGTTGATGATGCCAGATGTTGCTAAATGTCCCCTGGGTGGCACAATCACCATTAGTTGAGAACTACTGGTTGAACAGAGTCTGTCCTACTAGGATTTGCAATCACTTGCCCTTAAATTAAGGCTCTTTGAATTGCAGTTTTTCTTTTGCTTTTTAAATATATTTTTAGAAAGTTTGTTCAACTCTCCCTGACTCTCTGAAATTAATATCCTTTTGCAACAGCAATGTTCCTGTTTAACCTTCTGAGAGAATACGAGAACGGCAACTGAGACAAAACAATGAGCTCCCCAATCCTGAGTTCTTGCAAATAATCATGAGAAAAAACAGAAGCCAATTTTGCTCAGGCCAGATAACAATCCCAGCCTCAGTTGATTTAAATGTTGAAGAATTTATGAAAAGGGAAGACTGAACAACCAGACTCAGAAAAATGCCACACCCCAAAGAAGGAACAGCGATGCGGGTTAGGAGAACCCACAGATTTTCTAGTAACTAGACTTGCTGACTTGAATCAATGTCCTATAGATTGACAGAGGAGGAACACCTAATTAGCCCGATGATTTAGGTTACATGCCTAAGGTACCAGGCAGCAGGGAAAAAATGTCTTGTCCTCTCTGAATTTCATCATAGGAACTGGGGCCCTGCCTCCTTGTAGGACTCTAGTTAGGGAAATCCAGCCTAATAAGAAGAGATAGCCCAAGACAGAACAACACAAAATAATTTTGAAAATATACTATTGGTAATTTATATTGTTCAGTAGGTAAGAGCTGTGTGTTTTCTCAATAAATTATACCGAAAACTCATACTGGGGCTGAAGAGGATAGGCACTCTGTTACCGAGTGACTTTGCTGTCATCTGAAGCCCTGCTTTAATTAGAAAGCATGAATTTCTTGATAACCTGTTATACTCCATGTTGTATTTTAGGTTTGAATTTTCAGCTTTTAGACAATGTTTATTCTTTCATTAAAAACTCGTTCTTATTTAGGCATATTATCACACTCTCATTTTATTAATATTAAAGCCCAAGATGCTGGGAAATCTTAATCAATATATAGATTAGGAAGCTAATTTACATATTATAAAAATGGTCTCTATATCAACATGTTATATTTGATACATAACCAAACAGCAGAGTCAAAGAAAAAAATTTAGAGAAACCTAAAATCTGGAGAGTTAAATAATGGTTATTGTTATTTTCATCTTCTGTTTTCTTTTTAATCAAGTACATAAACGTATATGATAAATATAAATCCACATTTGACTTAGAAGCTGTTTTGCTTCTCATCTTGATTTTCTAATATTAAGTGTAGACTCAGACCCTTTTGAGGTTTGTCCTGGTTCATTGGTTTCACTTTAGCTTGTCATCAAAGTACTTAAAAGGTCTGTTTCTCTCACCTGCTGACAGCGTCTGATTCCCCAGGCTTTTCTTCTCCAAAGTAAAGGAAGAACTGTTAGGAAAGAGAGAGGCATTGTGTTCCACTTTGATTACTTTGGTTCCCTGTGGCCTTTATTTCATTAAGTAGAGAAGACAAAGAAAGATTTAATGGGTAATGCCTTCTCGAACAAACAGAAAGAAGTGCCATTGTACTTTGCTTGTTTTAATCTCTCCTGCCTCATTTCTACTGGGAGTTTCTGGCAAAGTAAAACTTTAGTTAGCATTTCTTATTTAATTAGTGAACCAACTCATTTTAAGCTAAATTATTTTACTGACATGAAAGAACTGGAGGTTTTATAGAATGATTCAGAAGTAGAGCTTTTTCACAAATTGCCATCTTTTGTGTGGATCCGATAAATTGAATAACTCTATAATTTTTGTAGAGAAATTTGAGCCTGGTTTAAGATCAATCCTGCCACAAATATTTGTTTTATATGCCAAACCTTGTTGGGAATATAGGATACCAGGTAAATGGACCCACCCCTGATTTTCAAGGGACTAAACTACCATGTAAACACAGTAAAGAACATGTTGGGGGTAGTGTTATATTCTCTGAAAATGTGGGAAAGTACCCAGCTAGTGAGAGGCTGATAGTAGGAAGGCTTTCTGGAAGAGTCAATACCGGAAATTAGCCCAAATGGCCAAAAGTGGGTAGGAAAAAACTGTGGGGAGAGGGAGGTCTTGCAGAGAGAAGGAGCAGGTCCTACAGGGAGATACTGAGGGAAGAGCAAAGCTAGTGCCCCTGCAGTGACTTTGGTGAGAAGTGTCACACAAGGGGTCAGGGAGAGATAGGGCTAGACTGAGCCAGACTGGAGGACTGAGAGTGCCACACGGTGTATTTGTATTTTATTCTGAGGGCCACGGAGAGGAAAGAACAAAATCCAACTCTGTGACCTATGGCTCATAGTGACCTGTTTCTGTGACCTACTCCTGTGACCTCTGTAGTGCTCTGAACTCCCCAGCTGTCCTGCCTCCCACAGTCAACTCCCCTGGCCTGCTCCACCCCCACCTGAGAGCTTTTGTACTCTCCAGCCCTCTGCTTGAAGTAGTTTAGTGCTGTTTTCTCTTGTAGAATAGTAAATTCCTTGAGGGCAGGGTTTTTTGTTTTGTTCCCAGAGAACAGTGCTTGGTACATAGTCAACATTTGTTGAATGGTTGAGGAATGGATGAATGAAATACCATTTGAAATTTCTAGGTGACTCTAGTTTCCCTTATTACAGAAACTTATCTTTGAATTGTATCAATAATAGAACTCGATCTTTTCTCCAAGTAGATTTTAACTTAATATCTGGCAAGGATTTTAGATTATTTATATTTGGCTTGGTAGTTCAAAATAAATATTTCCTCCTTCAATTTTTCACATACATAGCTCAGATCAGCATTCCAGGAGACATGTATGTGTTCATTGTGTTTCTCTTCTTAGCTTTCTTCAAGTTAGTAACCTCAGTGAAATAAAAGGTGTGTGTGTGGGAGAGTTTGTATATGTGTATATAATATACATACAGTGTTTATCATTCTTAGAAACTCCTACATTGAGTTTATTTTCTCCATTTCTAATTTTACTTAGAATTTACCTTTATATATGGTAAATTTGTTTTATTTGTATGTAATGATTATATATTTTTGTATCTATTCACTAAATAAGAATATGATTCCCTAAAGGGCATTGGAGAAATTTTCATGAAAATATGTATACAGGGAAAATTGATGAAACAGCCTAAGCTGATTTTTTTAATTTAATTTAAACTAAAAATGTCTATTATCTCTATGAAAGGTAATTTTTGGAAATATAATTATGGCAGTGGTTGTAATTATGAAGGTTGAATAATTTAGAGTAGAAAATTACTCTGAAATCTAGGGTCATGTCCCGTAAGTTCTCCTGAACTCTACCCTTTAAGATACTCTCTTCAAAGTGTGAATCTCATTGTCTCAGAAAGATGTCAGGGTGAGATAATATGATATTCATTTGTCAGTCACATCATTAGTATTTTCTCAAGTAAAAACCTAAAACAAAAACCAGATGATGCAGAAAGTCAGTCCTGCCGATGGTTGTCTTGTTAAAGTGAAAGGATACAACAGTGCCTATTAAGAGTTTCCTTTCTGTAAACTTCCGAAATAAGCAATACAAAGTCCGTTTGGGTTACAGTCAGCTCCACTAAAAACTATCTCTGTAAGATAAGTTACCCTTTTCATGCTTGGTAAATAGGTGAGTGATGCTAGTATGAGAATGAACTTCCAATAGTTCATGTATGATTTTTCCTAATATGTAATTTTTTACAAACTTTTATTGAAGTATAGTATATTCAGATTAGTGCATAGCTCATAAATACAGTTTGTTGAATTTTCACAAATAGAACATGCCATGTGACAAGATCTGTCATATACCCAGAGACAGAATATTCCCAGTCCCCTATATCCCTGATTATACCTCCCTTCAGCCATTTTCTCCCCGTGCTCACATGATTATATCTACATATCAAAAGACCACTCACGATGGAGTTTACCTGCTTTTGAACTTTGAATAACTGGAATAATAGAATGTACTCTTTCCATCTGGCTTTTTTTCACTGAGCATTTTGTGTATGAGATTCTTTCATCTCACTGCTAGGGGCTGTAGTTTGATCACTTGGGTAATGACCAGTTTGTGCTACCACAAATGATGCTGCTGTGCATATGTTTGCGCACTGGTGTTTGTGGCCAATATAAGCAACTGGTTTTGGGAATGTGCTTAGGAGTAAGATGGACACTTCATGGAATGTACACAAGTTCGGTTTGCATAGATAGTGCCAAATAATTTTCCAGAGTGGTTGTACCAATTTATATCCCTCTTCTGGTACATGAGCATGCTAGTTGTCAACACTTGATACTGAGAATCTCAAGTTTTAATTTTGGCCTTTCTGATGAATGTATAGTGATACTGTATTGTGGTTTAAAGTTGCTTTTCCCTAATGACTAGTGAAGTTGAGCTCCTTTTCCTGTGCTTCTTCACCATTTTTTGTTGTACTTTTCTCAAGGGCCCATTCAGATTTTTACGCATTTACTTTTCTATTGCAATTCTTACCATGTTAGCAAGCTGTGGGTGAAACTTTCTCACATTTCAATAAAATACCATATTATTCTCTGAAAACCTCAAGAAAAAATAAAGATGTTTTAATGGGAGTGTCGATTAGGTGGCTTTAAGAATCTAAAGCTGAGAAGAGAGTCTTTTCTATTTTAAATATAACTAATGATAAAATCTACACTTTACTCATCTCTACTAGTCTTTCTTTGGAGGGATATTGGGAAGCAGATGTTCTCTGGTAGAATAACTTAAAGCAGAAAGCACGAGCCCAGTATTGAAGGCTAGAAATGACCTACTCAGGAGGCTGCTGCACTACTACAGTTCACAATAAAAGGCTCTAGTTATGTTTATTTTGAGTGGTCTTTCTCAACCTTATTTTCCCGTAAGCCTCACTATTTTTGTGATTTATTTTGTATAATACAAGGGTGCATCATGAGTTTTAGCAGAAACACATATTTAATTTGAAATGAAAGATGAGTATATACCAACTCATGATTTATTTTTTTATAGTCAAATTGTAACTGGAACTTTATTTTGAATTACTTTTAGAGTCAATAAAATTTAAGTTAGATTCTGAGAGTACTCCATGTAAAGAATATAAATATTAGATCAATTTAATAGATAATATAGGAAGAAATTAATTAAATAAAAAATCATTTTAGTATTTCCTAGCTTCTTTTTTTGTTATAGCCATGTATTCAAAACTAAAAAGGTCTAAGAATAATTTTTACATCAACTCAAAACAACAACAATGTAACCAACTCTTTAGAATTTGAAATCTTAGCCAGATTTTTAAAAATGGTGTCGTTTCTGAAATCAAGATGGCTGCTTGAAGTGGAAACTCACTTCTTTTCTTTGCTCCCTATTCCAGAAGCTATTTACTCATGCTTTGAAGTCCAGAAGTCTTTACTTGCACCTTTCATATGCAGTTTACTTTTGCTTTTTATTTTATTCGTTAGTGTACTTACATTACTAATGTACCTATTTATTAGTATACCTCTCAACTGAAGTAAATACATCTTGAGAATAGAGGTTATATTATACTTATTTATTTTGCCTACACAGTGACTAATACGGACCTCGTAGTATAAGCTCATGTTATATATTGAGTTTATAAGAAGAACATTCACTATCTCATTCATTAAGAAGTGAATAAAAATATAATTTTGTTTACAGGAAATCATTATTTCCAAATATATCACTTGTATCCTCTACATTGTGATAATTTTTTACATTGCAGAATTTTAATTTAACTTTTTATTATTTTTTAATCTTCACCTAAGATTTTTAGAGAGAGAGGATGGGAGAGAAAGAGAGACTGAGAGAGACAGAGAGAGAGAGAGGGAGAGAGAGAATATTGATGTGAGAGAGAAACATCAATCAGTTGCCTCCTGTACACGCCTGACCAGGGATTGGACTCATAACCTAGGCATGTGCCCTGACTAGGAATTGAACCGTCAGCCTTTCAGTGTATGAGACCACACTCCAATCAATCTAGCCATACAGCCAGGGCAGGAAATTTTTATTTTTTAATAGGGTGATAATCTTTCTTGTTTTAATGCATTGCCTGACTATAAAAGTTTATATCCTGCCTTACCTAAAGCTCTGCTTAAATTTACCTTACTTGTTCAATCTTAGAAACCTGGACATCTGGTCCATGGCTTTTATTCTTACACATGTTTAATTAATTTGTTATTATTCATTAATAGGTATTTATTACATGACTTGTCTTATCTTCAAGTTGGCTAGATGGTAACATTTATAAAATTAACACAACGAATTCAGTAGATCATCTGGCTTTGAATTTAATTTGTTGGACTGGAATGATGATGACATTAAATTTATTTATTCAAAGCATACTGTTAGTGTTACAGAACAAAAGTGTGGTTCAGCTGTCTGTTGTCAAACACAGGCGTACTCCAAAGACAAAATTTGGTGGGGAAGGGAAAAGGTCTATTAAAATGTTGTATAATTTGGGGATTGGGAGACTCCCAGGTCCAGGCCTGTTTCTTCAGCAAAATATAGGGAAAAACCCATTTGTTCCCCCCAAAACTGAAACACAAAACCATGCCCAGAAATCCTATGCTATCCTTATCTGCCCTTTTTGGAGCCCAAGGTTGCTAAGCAGACATCTTTCCAGGTTCAGGCTTCTCTCTGGAGTGTGCATGTAGGACTGGTGCCACCATCGCAGTTTTGTGGCTTCCCGGCTTCCAGCCCTGGGGGCCTGGGACCTGGGGCCTGCTGCCTGGCCACACAGCTTTCAGGGCCCATTGGCCATGACTGCTCCAGCTCTCGACAGGGCAAGCAAGGGTAATAAAAGGTTGCGTGTTTTCCCTGTTCCTCCATTTAAATCTAGTGACTCCAAATTTCAGGCACTTTGGAAGGGGTCAGCTCCCCAGCCAATCCTGTTCTTTTCCCAGGCTAGACTGGCAGGTCAGCACCTCCCCCCGCCACCACGTTCTGGGAGGGAGCAGGAGGTCTTTTCCCTTTGTTAGATGCCCTTGCCAGCCTCCTGCAGACTGTGCAGATCTCTCTTCTGTGGCATCTCTGCCTGGGGCCAGGGAAATCTGCTCCCATGTGCCACACTAGCAGCTGCTTGTCCCCCTCACCCCCCCACCCTGCCTTGTGTGTTTCCTGTGAACCCTCCCTCACTCCGGGGGACCTGGCCAGGCACCAGTATCATTAGGACACCTGTGTATCTGGTACTACTATGGGTACCAGGGATCACAGTAGTGGACAGTATAGTCTTTGCTCACAGGAAAATGACATTTTAACGGGGGAGGTATAAGTAAAAACATAACACAATATAACTGAAAAAATATGTAAGGCTACAGAGTGACTGGGGCTGCCATTTTAACTAGGTTTGTCAGGGAACACTACTTGCCTTTGAAGAGATGACCTAGTGACATAGATCCAGAAGATGACTGGGAGTGAACCATGTGAACATTTGAGTGAAAGCCATTACTAGGGAGAAGTCCTGGAGCAAGAATATACTTGGGCCATTGGAGAGAGCCTGGAGGCCAGGGATGAGAGGAGAGTGGTAGAAGATGGGATTGGGAGAATGTCCAAGAGTCAGATCATGTTGGACCTTGCAAGCCAAAGTAAAGACTATGTTTTATTCTAAGTATAATGGGAAGCTCTATCCTGTTGGAGAAATCACTTTGGCTTCTCTGAAGAAAAAAAGACTGTAGTGGGCAGGATTGTAAACAGGGAGATGACAAATGATCCAGAAGAAAAATGAATAGGCACCACTTAGCTAAAATCCCCTTAGCAGTAGCAGCAGCATTTGCTTGCCTGCAGGCAATTAAAGGGTGGCATGTGGTGTGTGCCATGTGGAAACTATTCCTTGTATGTGTCTCCTCTTGAATCTCTGACTATACCTACTGGGTTTGAAGAAGTCTGACTCTGCCAATCATAGAGCAACCACCTATAAATACCTGGTTTGCTCCCCATCTTTTGCAGTGCTTTTAATGTTGTACTCCAAGGGAAGGTTTCTGTATAATTTTCACATAGGATCCTAGGAAAAGTGCTTTAGTTCTCTTTCTTTCAGTTGTATTATGTAAAAAATCTACTTGGACATTTGTCATCATTTACAATTGCCCAATGACTGATACAAATTTTTTTAAAAATTCTTAAATGTTAGGTTGAAGGCTAAGCTGCTAAAATTAATATACCAATAACAGAGTGGTTAAAGATTTTGAAAATACATTTCTCATCCAAAGATTTTGAAGTTCAGTTTGGCACAACCCAGAAAAAATCTTATTGTCCCTTCATCCACCAGTTCATTGCCTTTGTCTTCACCTTTGAAGCTCAAACAGAGGGACACATGTCCTAACACTTGAGATGGTGGAAGAAGATGCAGAGAATTAGACATGCTGTTTTAAGGTCTATACTCAGAAATGTTATATGTGACCTGCCAGCACATCCCATTTGGCCATCAGCTGCAAGGAAGCCTGGGAAATCTAGTATAGCTGGATGAATTTTTATGAACATTCAGGAGTTTCTACCACAAATATTTTTACATTCTATAGGTAAAATAAATACCAGAATTTATATATAAATGAGTGTAAACCATTAATGACAATATATAATGAGCCCAGGGAAACAAATAAAAGCTAGAAATAAAGTCTCATAGGTAGCATGCTAGAGATAGAGAAGGAAGACATCTTCAGCGATATGTATTCCTCAGACATACACGGAATATTTAAGGTGTATCATTTACTGTATTAGGCAGTGGGTACAGAAGGGGAATAAGACATAGTTTCTGCATTCAAGTAATTCATAGTGTACCTGATGAGAAAAAGACAAGACCAAATGTGTAATAAAATAGCAAGAAAGCTTTGTGCCTTTGTAGCACTGAGGAAGAGGGGACCAGCCTGGCCCTGGCAGGCCAGAGAAGGTTTTGCTGAGGAAGTGGTACATTAGCTAAGTCATGAGAGAAAGATGGGCATATGTGCTGTGGACATGGGTGGTCTCCTTATGAGTGTCCCCGAAGGACTGCAGCAGATGTGTTTGTTCAAGAGTTGGATCCGAAGTCGTTAATGATGCTGGTGGGTAAAGTATTGTTGAAGGGTGAAGGCAGTTTTTAAATTCAAGGAAGAATAGAATAGGAAAAAAATTGTTCCTACAAGTAGAAATGGGAGGAATTGATAACAATTATTCTTTATCTGTTGACTAGCACCTGTACCTGTTACATAGTTATCAACTTTAGGACAGCTGAACGCATCAACACTTTTAGTTTCTGACTTTGATCATGTATGAAATTGTGAAATTATTTGACCTGACATGTTTTTATAGCTAGTAGAGGATAAAGCTAATTAACATAAATTGAAGACATTGAGTGGCTCTAGTGATGTAATAAAGATATGAGGATAGACTCATATTTTGAGTCTATGAAACAAAATATTTTCTTTTTTAAAAAATTAACTTATTGTTCGTACTATTGAAACAGATATTTTTCATATAAAACTTTTGAAATCAATAAATTTGTAGATATTTATTGTGATGCTATAACATTATTTTAATTCATTTGGCAGTTTTATGTTCACATATGGGCACTTGTAATAGTTAAGTAAAATAAATTTAAATAAATCAATGAAAGGTTGCATTTGATAGAATTGTTGTCAAGATTAGAGAACTGGGAAGTTGATTATTCATTTTTTCATGCCATACTTGATTTAAGATAATTTCATTTCCACTATACAACTGAATTACATTAACTTCATTATATATAGTTTTTGTGGGAAATTTGACCTACTTATGAATATTTATGATAAATTCTTGATATACATGATTTATGTTTGCTTTGCTTATTAGTTACTGGTATATGCATTATTTTTGTGAATTTTTCATTTTTAAAAAATGTGTGTGGCTCCTTTTGTTGAGTGACGTTAATGCCATTGGAACAGACTCAACTGCTGTAGTGATCTCATGTCCTTGTGCCCCTCCCGGGTATTTATCACGTTCTCTCCGAGCTCTTTGTACAAATGGATTGACTTTCAGGATATACTGGCTGACAATGCCATAAAGGTTTACAGGAGCACAGCTGAATGCTGGGAAGTGTGGTTGATGTAGCCAGAATAGTTATGTTTTACTGTCTGTAAAAATGCCAGAGGTGTTTGTTTAATTAAAGCTTTGATTAAATAATCAGTACAGAATTAATCTGAATGATGCAGGTTCCGGCTGACAGCTCATGCCTTTTCATATTTGCCTTACATTGTGAGGGAAGACTTAAAGAAACCATTTTTTTCTCCAAAATTTGAGACTTACCAACACTTTGTAAAGGAAAAACATTCTTACATAGTTTTTGTACTGACTTAAATTATTTTTATTTTACTGTATAGTTAAAACTAGGCCTTCATACTGTCTTTAAACTCAATACATATACAAAGCCATGTCTGATTTATGAACAGGTTCAAAGCAAATCTACAAAGTCAGTTAAGCTCAAATTGGCAATGTTAATTTTATATAATGAGTGACATTTTGCTGAAATAAATGACATTGCAAAGTGCTTATGGTTCTGAGTACTGTGGTTGTATGTCATTTAAATCTGGCAACATGTCTCTGTGATGCCTCAAATCTCTGCTCATAGGAATACTTGGATTTTCAAGCCTTTTACTATACAATGCACTGGGACATCATCTGGTCTTTATATGAGATCACATGAGATTATATGAGATTATAAAAACAAATGCAAAAATACAGTGGAATTGTATGTGTGCCAAATAAATCAGAATATGCTGTGTTTGTTTTTTAAATTGGCATCAAAATGAAAACACAAAGTTTAAAAGTTCTCATAGAGAACTCATGAACCCTGAAAATATCTCCACAGACCCCAGATTCAGAAACACTGCACTAAACAATTTATTAGATGAAGTGAAAGGCTTTAATTGACAGCATGAGCTACTGCTACTTTGAAAAGAATATTCTCCATAAGCCATTTGATGTGGTGTTTATAGCAGCCATAATGCAATTGTTTTAAAATAATAACTGTTTTACATTTTGTATAAAATGTTTTACATTTTATTACTGTACAAGTAAGTACGTAGGGAAATAATTACCACAGTCTTTATGTTTATTGAAGGAATACAGACATATCTAGATGACTTACATGAATGTGTACTGAACTGAATGTTCTTTACTAATAGTTTGTAGTAGATTCTGTAACTCTTTAAATATAAATTTAGAAAAATTTGCATGTTAACCATATTATGCTTGATTTTTAATGATATCTACATAAACAAATTTAAACGCAAAATTGTGAAAAGTGACTTCTCCAGTAGTTGAATTTTCTGTTTTATTTTAGTTCAGGTGGGTTATATATTTTTGAAAAAACTAATAAAACTTGCTTCAGGAGTTGGAATATTTTATTTAGAAACACTCTAGGAAGCATACAGAAAGTAATCAATTTTGAACTGAGCTGTGTTTTAAAAATTCATTTGAGAACTCTTTAATTGGAATTTGTACTATATTTCCCATCTATCTATGAATAGAACTTTTCTGCGTGGTGCTTGGTTTCCAATCTAGCCACCAAACTGCTTAACACATGACATCACTGAAATATAGTGCATGAACAGTAAAAAGTAATAAAGTTAATATTCTTGTAATGCCTCATACTAAGGGAAGGAAATAAAGTGAATTCAGATTATGAATTATTTGGAAATATTGGTGCTCAAGAAAACCAGGTTCAACTAGAGGGAAGTGCAGAGACAGATAGAGACCAATGAAGAAGTTTGGAGAGGTCTTCCCAAGCATTTCAAAGAGCGATAGAGACTGTTACTGTGGAGGAGGCAAGTGGAGGTGGTCTGTGAGAAAGAGGTTGCCTGAGGTGGGGTAAACTGAATGGGGTAAACAGAGGAAGGAAAGCCGCATATCATAGCGTGGTTTCCCAACGAGAAAAGGAGGACATTGTGAGAATCAGCTGGGCACAGATGCATGACGTAACCATGGAGTTTGGCCTTTCTAGTAGATGGAGGTGGGGTAAGAGTAAACAATGTATTCGAATTGAAGCTTATAACTTTCAGAATATCAATTTTATCTGGTATTCTTACACAATGTAAGAAAACTACATTTTCAGACAGTTTGTGAGTTTAGACACAATATCCACTTAAATAGTATAGTTTTAAATGATCCTGACTTTGTGTAGTCACCCCCAAAGGGTCCCTTCTGTTTTCACCTCTCTGCTTACACTGGTTAAATTCTTTAGTTTAACAACACAACTCTCTTGCTAATATCATCCCGCATCTTGCAGTTATTCAACTTACCTCCATGGCAGAACTCCAGACCTGGATCAACCCATTTCTTGACCGTCCTCCCTCCTGTATTTCAATCTGCTGAATCCCGTTTTAGAAAATGAGCACACTCCAGATATGGGTTTACTGTTTTCCAGTGTTCACTGGGATGTCAATCCTGCATTTAAATTTTTTCTTTAGCATTTCCTTAATATGTTTTTGTCTGCCCTCCAGAGGTTATTTTAAACTTCTGACCTTTTCACCCCCATGCCTCAAGCTTAACAGGGAAGATTAATTCAAACCAAGGAACCAACTTTGTGAATGGCATCACTTTCCAACCTGTTGCTAAAACCAAAAACCTGGATCCATTCTTACACTTCCCTTCCTCCCACTGCTTCCCTGCCTCCAGCAGTCACCCATTCCCGCACAGTTGGCACTAGGTAGTTCTCAAATCATGTCATTGTTTTTTATCTGCATTGCCATGATTCTGTTTCTGGGAACAATTATTGCATTGTAAGATATGGAAAGTGACTGTTTCTAGGGATTCAACACTTTAAA
Organism: Phyllostomus hastatus; assembly: GCF_019186645.2. Taxonomy (NCBI): domain Eukaryota; kingdom Metazoa; phylum Chordata; class Mammalia; order Chiroptera; family Phyllostomidae; genus Phyllostomus; species Phyllostomus hastatus. The sequence goes on from NW_025333880.1 coordinate 3,963,921, forward strand.
ATTATTACACATTTTTCTTAGGATAAATCTATACTTAACAGGGCTTATCAAAGTTCTAAACGATATGTGATATTATGCCTCTTTAGACCTCTCTGGCCCAACTCACGACCTGCTTCTCCAGGATACTTGCTCTAGCCATTCTGAACTTCCTCTATTTTCTTTCTTTTTTTTTTTTTAAGATTTTATTTATTTATTTTTAGAGAGGGAAGGGAGGGAGAAGAGAGAGAGAGAGAAACATCAATGTGCGGTTGCTGGGGGTCATGGCCCGCAACCCAGGCATGTATCCTGACTGGGAATCGAACCTGCGACACTTTGGTTCACAGCCCGCGCTCAATCCACTGAGCTATGCCAGCCAGGGCTCTTTTTTTTTTTTAATAATTATTTTATTGTTGTTCAAGAACAGTTGTCTGCATTTACCCGCCACCACTACCCCTCACCCCCAGCCATCCACATTTCCCTCCCCTGCTTCAACCCCCCCTTGGTTTTGTCCATGTGTCCTTTATAGTTGTCCCTGAAAACCCTTCCCCTCTCCCCACATTATCCTCTTCCACTCCCCTCTCGTTACTGTCAGATTGTTCCTAATTCCAATGTCTCTGGTTATATTTTGCTTTGTTGATTAGGTTCCACTTAAAGGTGAGATCATATGGTATTTGTCCCTCACCACCTGGCTTATTTCACTTACATAATGCTCTCCAGTTCCATCTATGCTGTCCCAAAGGGTAGGAGCTCCTACTTTCTTTCTGCTGCATAGTATTCTATATTCATATTTTATTGTTCATAGTTTTGATCCTCTTTTTCTTAAGTATGTCCCTGTCATATTTCATATAATAATAGTTCAATGATCATGAACTCGTTTAGTTTTTTTTCTTGTCTGGGAAGCTCCTTAGCTGCCTTTCAATTCTAGATGATAGCTTTGCGGGGTAGAGCAATCTTGGCTTGTAGGTCCCTGCTTTTCATGACTTTGAATGTTTCTTTTTTAAAAAATATATTTTATTGATTATGCTATTACAGTTGTCCCATTTCCCGCCTTCAGTCCCCTCCACCCTGTATACTCTCTCCCACCCACTTCTCCCCCCTTTAGTTCATGTCCATGTGTCATACTTATAAGTTCTTCAGCTTCTACATTTCTCATACTATTCTTACCCTCCCCCTGTCTATTTCCTAGCTACAAACTATGCTACTTATTCTCTGTACCTTTTCCCCCTTTCTCCTCCTCCCACTCCCCTGTTGCTAATCCTCCATGTGATCTCCATTTCTGTGGTTCTGTTCCTGTTCTAGTTGTTTGCTTAGTTTCTTTTGGTTTTGCTTTAGGTGTGGTTGTTAATAATTGTGAGTTTGCTGTCCTCTTACTATACATGTTTTTTTTTTTAATCTTCTTTTTTTAGATAAGTCCCTTTAACATTTCATCAAATAAGGTCTTGGTGATGATGAACTCCTTTAATTTGGCCTTATCTGAGAACCACTTTATCTGCCCTTCCATTCTAAATGAAAGCTTTGCTGGATAGAGCAATCTTGTATGTAGGTCCTTGCCTTTCATGACTTGGAATACTTCTTTCCATCCCCTTCTTGCCTGTAAGGTCTCTTTTGAGAAATCAGCTGACAGTCTGATGGGAACTCCTTTGTAGGTTACTGTCCCCTTGTCTCTTGCTGCTTCTAGGATTCTCTCCTTCATTTTTACCTTGGCTAATGTAATTATGGTGTGCCTTGGTGTGTTTCTTCTTGGGTCCAACTTCTTTGGGACTCTCAGAGCTTCCTGGACTTCCTGGAAGTCTATTTCCTTTGCCAGAATGGGGAAGTTCTCCTTTATTATTTGTTCAAATACATTTTCAATCTGTTGCTCTACCTCTTCCCCTTCTGGTACCCCTATAATTCGGATGTTGGAACGTTTAAAGATGTCCTGGAGGTTCCTAAGCTTCTCTTCATTTTTTTATTTTTTTAAATTCTTATTTCTCCATTCTTTCCTGTTTGGTTGTTTCTTTCTTCCTTCTGGTCCATTCCATTGATTTGAGTCCCAGTTTCCTTCCCATCACTGTTGGTTCCCTGTGCATTTTCCTTCATTTCTCTTATGGTAACCTGAATTTTTTTCATCTAATTTGCAACCAAAATCAACCAATTCTGTGAGCTTCCTGATCACCAGTGTTTTGAACTGTGCATCTGATAGGTTAGCTATCTCTTGGTGGCTCAAAAGGATGAGTTCTGGGGCACTTGTGCTTCTGTTTGAGCCATCTCTCTCTCTCTCTTCTTTTTTTTTTTTTGGTCTGGTTGCTCCTGTTACGGTGAGGGGTGGAGCCCTAGGTGTTCACCAGGGCTGGGCACCCCAGTTGCTAGATTGTGATGTTGTATGTGGGGGCGGAGGCGGGAGGGAACAATGGCAGTAGCTCTGTTCTCCATGGGGCCTCAGTCCCTTCCCTGGGATCCTTGGTTCTGCGCTCTGCCCTGCTCCACAATCGCCGCCTCGCTGGGTCTGCCAGCTGCCGCTTGCGTACTCAGGGTCCACCCACTGCGATCTTGCACGCCCCAGATGCCTTACTCGCTCCTGGTTGCCTTATGTGCCCAAGTCTCTTGTTCTCGGAGCCGCAACCCCGTGCCCGGCTGCTCGTCTCTGCCCCTCCTACTGGTCTGGATGAACGGGTCTACTTCAACTTCTTGGCTGTCCACTTCCATTCAGATAAATTTTCTATCAGTTCTGGGTGTTATTCTGCCTCTAAATTGTTGTTGTTCCAATCTTGGTTGTGCATGGAGGTATGGTGCATCTACCTATGCCTCCATCTTGCCAGAAGTCCTGAACTTCCTCTATTTTCTCAGGCAAATGCCTAATTTAAATTACAAATACCTCGAGAATTAGGAATTTGGCAGAAACTATCAAAAGAGTAAAAGCAGGAGGAAGTCATTATTACTTGACCATTCATGCCTAGAATACAAAGATGTTAAAATTGCAAAAAGGGGAGGTGGTCATCAATTATTTTCTCTCCTTTTTATTATATGCACTCAGCCATTGTCCCGTGTTGATAGGCATCAATTACACTTCCCATTCTCTTAGACCTTGGGCTTCTCCTTGATGCAGGGTTATTTTCTCTGTCAACAATGGCTAGACTGTTAAGTAGAAGTACAATTTTGAAATTAACAAGATGTCCCTTTTAAGATGTGATAAATTCTGATGACCTATTTTAAATCACAACATATGAATATTAAAGAAATGGAAGAGCACATTCTTTATGAAGTCTATGAGTTCATATGCATAGAGAAATGTAGGATTGAACTACTTTTCACTGAAATAGAGTCTGAATATCACATTAGTCTTGAAACCATACAGATTATTGAAATTGTGGTTATTTTGAGCCTGAAGTAAGTGGATTAAATAGTAATTTTCATTTTGCTTGCAAATACAGTCTTAAAATGACCAAATATTTACTGAAACCCACTTGTAAAAAAAATGGAAATGAGAAAAATGATTATTCCAAGTAAAGATATTTATCCCTTCATTTGGGGAAAATTATTTGAGAAGAATTATGTTAGTAAATTATTCTAGCTCAGTGGCAGATAACTGTTTTGAACATAAGACTTTACAATTTTTTCTTCCAAAGCTTAATAGAGTTCCACTTTAAATATGAAATAGATTTTTCTCGGTGTTTTAGATAGTAATAATAAATTTTGCTCTTGAATATGGATGGTACACTTTTATCTTCTGGGAAAGATTTCTCTTCTTTTAATAACACCAACTCTATTTTTCTGCTATTACAAGACATCTCAAAATTGAGTTTACTTAGTAGAGTATCACATGTAAATGAACATGGTCTCAATATCACACCCAGTAAATTATCCCTATCTCTAAAAGTTACATTTCTAGGAGCTTAACTCAAAATTTCTTTTTTGTAGTTCTGTGTGTGTGTCCAGGTGAAAAAGCAAAAACGTGTGCGTGATGTGTGAGTGTCCTGCTCACAGCACTGATTTTTTGGGGAGAGCCCCAGAGTCTAAGTTCAGGATCAGTTCAGAAGAACCGACACACAGCCTTATTCAAATTCACACATGTGGAGGAAACTTACACACAAGGGAGAGGCTTACAAACATGGGCAAAGCAGCTGCTGCTTGGGGTGGCCAGGTGGGACAAAAATCCACACCCCTCCCAGGAGAGGGTCTCTTTGTTATAGGGGGTAAGTAATAAAACCATGTAGTGGGCAGTCATGTAGACCACTGGAAAGAACATTGCATTTCTAAGTTAACAGATAACATTGGGCAGTTATCACAGTCTGTACACTCATTTGCCGCCTTCCCAGGGACTTTCCTGCTTTCTGGGTAGGCAGCCAAGCCCGAGGCTACATAGAGTTCAATGGTCACAAAAGTTTAAAGTCCAACATTTCCCAGATGCCTTTACTGCTGAAGCCATATTGCATCTCTTATTTCTCGAACACTGTGCATACATAAATGTGTGATTAACTTAATATATTTAAAAGTAAAATGCAGGTATTTTAGGCAATCATCTCTTTCTATGGGAAATTCTATATATTCTGAAGAATAGGTCATTTATCTCCACTTTTAGTAAACTGTTTTCTCAAATATTGCTGGTTTTTAAATTACTTCTGTTTGCTGTGACTAGACCAGGATTTCTGTGTAAATCACTGCAGTTGGAAAAGATGCATTCTCTTGTCCTTTCTCTCAGGTAGTTTTCTTTGACATGGCACTGAGGTTGCCCGTGATAGTTGTCTGTTTACTATAATTTGGACCCACCCTGTCTTTGTCGTACAAACATGATTTTCTCTGAATGGACACATTTGCTGTTTGTGAAGCCAGTGCTAATATACTCTGAAGAACCTAGACTTTGGTCAGTTTCATAAGGTTTTTATTTTTATTATGGGCATCTGGTCATGAAATTATGCTAACTCAGACTGCTTTACAATGAAGATTTTTCCAAATCAATCAATAAAAAAATTATTGAAACCTTTTTATTATTTATACTTTATAATTCTAAGTTTTAAAGTTTTACTTTGTATCTAAACCAAATGTATGCACATATCATTTAACATTACTTGAATATCTTTTGTTGTATTTTCTTATTTTATCATTACTATTTATGTATGCTATTGTCAATGTTAGAAACATCTAGACCTGTAAGAATTTTATGAGTTCATCTGAGTCAAACTGTTGACAGTCACCAGGAAGCAAGATTTCAATGGATTGAGAAAACTCTCTGGAGAGTGGCAGTTTCACATCTTATTTTATATATCAGAATCAAAGGAGAAGATGTAGGGGGTTACATGAATTTCACTGGTAGTATATTAAGGAGATGAGAGAAAGCAAAGTGGGGAAATCTCTAAGATTGGATAAAAAATGAAATGAAGAGAAACATGCTTCTTTTACATTGGTGGGTATAGGAAGGTTAACAACATTTACAGCACATAGAGATGGTACTTAGGGAACAAGATAACAATGAGGGGATTTGTGGTCTGCTGCTCTGGTGGGAGACTGTGCCCTAAGGGTCTGGAATAAGGGGGATTACTCTACATTTCAAAGGAGTATTATCCTAGTTGCACAAAGATCATAGACAGGTTCAGTGAAAGTAAAAACTGACCTTTGTCAAGAAAGATACCTAGGAAATCACTACCCACCATGATTAGCTTTTTGTCAGGTTTAGTGTGTAGACTGAGAATTTCTTTGCTTTAAGGACTACGTGTTTCTTATTTTTGCATGCAGCCTTGACTTCAGTATAGGACACATAGCAGATACCGTATAAAAAACTGAGCCAATGACAGGACACTTCATACATCTTTAGTGGGAAGGAGCAGACAATGCTGTATCTAAGTGAATATGTACATTTGTCCTGTTTCTCCCGGCTGCCTGTGCAGCTCGGTTCCCCTCGCTCTAGCAGAGTGGCGTGGCCTGGCCCTGGCTGCATGGGGTTTGTATTGTCTTTGATGGCAGAGCAAAAACCTAATTTACTGGTGTGTGCCAAATATAAAACTATTAAGTTGTTCATAAATTAAAACACAGTTTTAAGGTGCAAAGGTGAATATAAATTGGGTGAATTGCTGATGATTTAACTTCTTCAGTTGAAAAACAATAGGTTGTACAAGATATGTGGTAAAATATTTTACCTTTGGAAAATAATAGAAGTGATAAGTCTATACTGAGACATCTATAGTAAGATATATATTTATATGGGATAAAATAATATCTATTTTTTTCTCTTGATAATTTTTCATCTGAAATCCAATAAAAACAAAATACACCCTTAAATAGCAATCATCAAACTGCCCTTTGTGTTGAAATTTCATAGCACTTTATTTGAGTTATTATGAACTCTTAGGTGACTGGGATTTCCAGATTTTTCCTCTTCATACTCATTGTTGCCTACCCTTATCTTCCAAATGGTTATATTTGCATCTGAAACAACACTGTTAAGTATTCTGCTCTGGGGCTCTCATTAACAACCAACTCTCGATTTAACATTATTAAGGAACATTTTTAATGAAACATTATTAAATACTTTAATGTTAAACCACTGTCCATTTATTTTTTTCTTGCTCTGAGCTAATGCTTTGTTTTTTATAAGCCTATTTATTAGAAGTCTGATTGGAAACATATTTTCCCATACATTTTCATATATGCACACACACACATACATGCATACATATTTTAAATTTAAAAGTTACAATGGATAATTTTACTGGAGTGCCATTTAGTCCTAAAAAGTACTATAACATGAATTGTCTCTGTTGATCATATAAAACTCCTGCCTTTAGGTTGTCTGTGATGTGGTTAGCAAAGTATCAAAACCTTGAGGAATAGCTACAAGCAACAAGGTTAACTAGGCCAAATGCCCACCATCTAGTGGTTATGTAGTCCTAGTGCAGCCTAATTTGACAAGGTTGTCTTCAGGGCAATGGGTAAGAACTCAAATGCCTACAGGAGCCAAGCAGGTAATATAAAGAGAAGAATTGGGTGGAAGAAAAATCAGTTCTTGGTATATATCTCATTCTGTGGTTATGGAGCTATGGTGTAATCACATAACATAAACAGGATGTAGAAAAATTATTTTAAATTCAGAAAGGACAGGAAAATGCAAGTTGTGTGATAAATAGTCTCAGAGTGGTGAGTTGTATGGCGAACTGAGTGGCCAATCACCAGGTTTAGTTGACAGCTGTCATGCAAGAACGCAAACCCAGTGTTGGGTGACCTTCCAGTTTTTCAAGAGAAGCTGGAAATCTGGATTTGTATATGAAATAGTTTAACATTAATATGTTGGCTCATTTTTTAAAGATGTGCTATGGCCCTACCTTAAATGCATTTTGGAGTGACCTTTAGCCATTTTGAGATCTTTTTTTTCAAAAAAGAGCTTGAATTTGTTATTTTTATTTCAGAGGACAGAAAAAGTTTCTGCTATCTTTCAGTAGCATTGTGAAATGGGACTGTAATATAAAGTTACTGAACCACTCCTAGCTTGGGTCTTGTTGAAGACATTTTAAATTCACCAACAGACACTACCAAGATGCTAAGGTTATAGCTTTAAATAGGACAAGCTCTTCTCTTTGATCGCTCTACTGCTGTATCTTAAATGGGGTCCCCAGTAATGTGATCACGGAGCACGGCCACTTTCTACGGAGAATGCACACTGAGACATTTGCGTAAAACTTCCCAGTGTTTATCTTGGTTCTGAGCTCCATGCAGAATTTAAGTCTGTAATTTATAATACTTTAATGTGTTTTTCTTGTAACTTTCTGCAGGGCAGCTTTGGGTTCTTAAAAAGCACTAAATTATAGTTTGCAATATGGAGCAGAATAAAACACTGATGGTTGTTGCTTTCTTTCACTGGTGTTCTTAACCTTGACCACATCTTTCCCCATCTGCACAGAGGAAGTGAATTAAAAAAAAGTAGTAAGAATGGTCAGGATATAGGGCCTTTAAGCTTGTTCAAAATAGGAGAGGCAGAGTGAAATGAAAGGAACCACAAATAGCCGTGTGGCCCAATTCCTTCTCTCAGGCCTCCTCTGTTCGTTATCTCGAACGGTCACATTTAAAGGCAGCCCGTAGTCCTTACATTTGTCCACCTGATCCTGACAGGCCCTTTAGCACTCTGACCTGACCTACCACAACTTTTTACTTGTTTTGTTTTGTTTTTCTGTTTCATATCCCCTAGTTTCCCTACTGTTCCTTTTTCACATCACATATGATACCCCTTACACCTTTGTACTGGTGTTCTCTCTGCTGGAAATAGTAGACTCACAGATGTCTACTTATTCTTAAACTGCTACATGTCTTTGCTAAAACATCACTTTCTTAGTGAGGGCTACCCTATTTGTCCCATTGAGAATTATATTCCCTGTTTTTCCAGTCTCCTCTGTTTTGCTGTGCTCAATAGCGCTAATTACCATAATCATGATGCATTATGTACTTATTATGTTTATTATAAGTATTTCTTCTGCTAAAACATAAGCACTCTTAGGATAGAGGCATTTGTCTTATTTTGCTTATTGGCATTTCAGAAAACAGTGTCTGGCATATACAGGTACTCTATGTCTTTCTACATGTATTTTTTAAAGATTTTGTTTATTTATTTTTAGAAAGAGTGGAAGGGAGGGAGAAAGAAAGGGGTGGAAACTTTGATATGAGAGAGAAACATGGATCAGTTGCCTCTCACACACCTCCAACCTGGGACTGAACATGCAACTCACACATGTGCCCTGACCAAGAATCGAACTGCTGACCTTTCATTTTGCAGGATGATGCCCAACCAACTGAGCCACACCAAAATAAATGAAGGTTGAAGTTCTTTTTCACTTAGGTCTGGGCATAGTTCCCACAGCTTGTTATAATTGTCCATGGAAAGGTTTCTTGCAATAAATTATATCATGTGTGGGCTTATGATCTATTTTGTCTTTATTACTAGCAGTTGAAAAAACACACTAAGAGAATAAAGACATTTGTATGTTTGATCTCTCAAATATGTTAAAAGTAAAAAGAGGGTGGTGATTTTATATAGATATAATAATATGTATAAAAAACTATAAAGAAAAAATATTGGCTTATGGCAGTAGAAAGGGCAAAGAACACAAAGTCAAAAGAATTGTGATGATATCTTGGCCACACCAGTTTCTAGCTCTCTCACCTCTGGTTAGCTGTTTATTATCTCTGCATCTCAGTTACCATATCTTTAAAATAGGGTGATAATAATAATAATAGAATCTGTTTTTTTATCTCATAAGTGTATAACATGTTTTCTTTCATAATACATATCTGTTCAACAATTAACCCAACATTTATCTAAATCTATAATCATTTTATTTTTCTGTTCATGTGTCAGAGTCACCCTTTAGAATAAAAGCTCCACAGGAACATGTCTGTTTTTCAGTGTTATATTCCCAACTCTAAACACAACATATGACATGCAATAGTTGCTCAGTAAATATGTTGTTAAATAGGTAATTCAGCAAATTTAAGCCATGAAGTTTAAAAGGTATAATAATAGTAAATTGGTTTATAGTCAATTGTTGAAGTACAGATGTCTGTTATTATTGTCACTATCCAAACCTTATCATCACCACCATCATCATCATCAAATGTATGTTACTCAAGCTTCTTTAATTTGCTACCAAGCAAATGATCATCTTCTCACATTACTGACTTAACCTTTTGTGGAATAGCATGGAAAACATTTTGCTGATCTGATGATTTTGTTACAGGTCTCTAAACTGGCTGGTGTTTTGGTCAAGCATGGTGTCAAGAAAGGTGACACTGTGGTCATCTACATGCCCATGATCCCACAGGCAATATACACCATGCTGGCGTGCGCAAGGATAGGAGCCATCCACAGTCTCATATTTGGGGGATTTGCATCCAAAGAACTAAGTAGCCGCATTGATCATGCAAAGGTAAGGCTTTATTTGGAGAAATCAAGAGGTAGCTCTATGTACTGTGGCCACATCTGCAGATGAGTCATCAAGGAGTGATCTGTACTCATTAGACCCTCCTTTCAAACAGGATACTCAATGCTTACTTTTTCTTTGGCATATATCTATTAACCAAAAATTTATTTTCAAGTCCGTTGTGAATGACATTTTTCTAGGTGCTGTGAGGAATATAAATATAAGTTAGTTTGCCATATATTGGATGTATAAGACAAGTAAAATAACTAATAACAAATTTATTTATTCAACATATATTTTTAAGCTTCCACTATGTGCTTGCTCCCATCCTTGGAACAGGATAGTAAATGATGCTGATTAGATGGTTGGGGCATATAGCTAGTTTTATAGTCTGTATACTTCCAGGAATGGTGGGAGAGAGCAGAGGTTAAGAGAGGGTGTCAGTGGGGAGTGGGGTTACGTTTAAATGGGATGCTAAAATAACAGCCTTAATATGGCTGTAATGAAACATCGTTGAGATGTGGAATTTAAAACACTTAACACAGTGCCTGGCATGGAGGGCCCATTGAAAAAAAAGGTTAGCTACTATTATTCTATGAAGTTAGAGCAAGGATCAGCAACTTTTTTCTGTATATTAACAGGTAATAAATACTTTAGGCATTGTGGGTAACATGGTTTCTGTTTCAGCTACTCAGCTGTGCTGCTGTGACACAAAAGCAGCCTTAGAAGCCACCTAAACTAAGGTTGTGGCAGTGTTGCTGTAGAACCACACAGAAACAGGCTGTGGCCAGGGTGTGGCTCTCAGCCAGTTTGCACACCACTGATTTAGAGAAAGGAAAGATTTATTTTAGTTGAGTGGCCAAATAAAACTTTCCAAAGGATGTGAGGTTTAAGTTAGATCTTGGCTAAGATTCAGCTAGTTGAAGAGAATGATGTCATTAGACCCAAAAGGAGAGGAAAACCAATGTTAAGTCTTGTATTAGAGGTAGAAATGGGTAAAATTCATTTGGAGGCCAGTGAATAGACTGATGTGACTGAAGAGGTACAGAAGATGAGCTTGCAAAGGCAGTTTAGTCTGAACTGGATCCTGTGGACTTTGGCCAGTTAGTTTTTGAGTAGATGAGTTTCATGTTTTAAGCAATGTTAAGAGGAAGAAAATCTTTCAATATGATGTCAGTGGGGCAGAAGCTAGATGCTGGAATAAGAACCTTTAGTAGGTGATCTGTTTGTGAAGCAATGGGTGATGTGCAGGAGAGTAATAGTAGTAGGGAGATGAAGGAAGGAAGGTTGTTTATAAGACCAAGAGAAGATTGGCTTTTAGGATTTTATAAGCCCAACACAAGACATTCTCAACAACAAAGGGAACCAATATATATTGAGGGTCCCTTGAGCTCTAGGCATAACATAATGTTCACATATCTGACTTCATTTGGCATGGATCACTAATTGGAACTACAAGTAGGAGCTGGTTTGTAGACTAACTGCTTGGGCTTTGTTTTTTTCCCCTCCCTTTTTTAACATGTTGAGTTAGGACGTGTGAAGGGAAATCTTGGGGGAAATATCAGCCAGTCATTGACCCATGACATGGTGGGCAGTTGGAAACTTCTCTGAGGAAGTTATAGTCTTCCGTTTTTTACCTCCAGAAATCAAAACACCATTTGGGTAAAGGTATGAGATGTATTATTTCCTTTTCATAAAATTTTATGTGATGTGGGAAAATTAAGATATCTAAAAAATAAGTATAAAATTTATGTTGTACTAGTGGAGGAGTTTTCATCGATAACACACACACACACACACACACACACACACTCTCTCTCTCTTTTTAAGGAGCTTGGACAATAAGCACATTATCTAATGGGCAAGACCATTAACCATGATGGAAATAGAGATATATATCAGAGATGTTTGGATACAATTAATAGCTGAAATCAGGGATGATTTTGGTGTCATGATTTTCAAATAAATAGTTGAAGAAAACATTTTATTTTAGCAGAAAATAGGAAGAATAAATTGTAACAAGTCAAGACCAAGTACAACTGTTACTAGCAATGTCAGCTCTTGGTTCCTGAGTTTGGCAAAGAAAGAATTCAGAGCCAACAACTCTAGTGCAAGAGGAAGTTTATTTAGCATGCAAAGCCAAAGTATACGAGGTGGGAACCTAAAAAAAAACACCTGAATTGTCTTCTGGAAGACAAGTCCCTTTCTAGAACACTCTAAGTGAGTGATCTAGAAATCTCTCTGTATGAGTGTATTAGCTGGTATTGTTGTGAGAGTCTGTGTTTGGCTTTAGTGAATTTTGTTGAAGACTCAGTGCATTTGCCCATTTCATGATGGGTGTTATGTGCACACCTGCCCACACCATGCTGAATTTTCAGCAGTTTTTGACCAAAAACAGCATGACCTCAGTGCCCTATTCATAGTTTCTGTTCACCTGATCTCACCCTGAGTGATATTTTATTTTGTTTTGATTTTTTCCCTGCATGAAAAAAAGTCCTCAAAGGGAAATGTTTTGCCCCTGTGGAAGAGGTGAAACAAAAAATGACAGAAGCTCTAAAAGACATCAAAATGGACAAGTTCATAAACTGTTCTGAGTGGTGGAAAAATGTCTCAATAGGAGTATTGCATCAAATAGAGAATACTTTGGAGGTGAATTGAATTTAAATGTGTAATAATAAATATACAATTTTTTATAAATAAATTCCAAGGTTTTTTTGGGTCCCTCCTTGTACTTAAAGAGAAGATTTGAGCAGCCTGCTCAGAGAGTTTCCTTGGCCTTTTAGAAAGAAAGTCACAGAGGCAGAGCAAGTGAGCCAGCTGGGCTGCATGATCTCAGGGAAATTACAGAGGCAAAAGAAAGGCCCTTGGAGCTGGGTTAACTCTGAACAAGCTGCTACTGCCTGCCACACCCCTGGATGCCAGTCTCAGGAGCACCCTTAGAGAGTAGGGAAAAAAAAAAGCAAAGATACACACCTGAAGAAAGAAGTCGTGGCCATGCTTAAGAGAGAACACACATGGGATCCTTTATCCTAAGGGTTTTTATCTGTTTTCTAAAGGTGGGAATTTTAGGGGAGGTCTTAGGAGAGGATCTCAATAGAATACTTATCAGTTTTTCAGGTGTATTCTTCATCATGCTGATGCATCAAAATGACCGTATAGGTCATTTTCTGGTTAGTTTCACATTCAAAGAATGTCACCAAAGAAGGACTGGGACTGAGGCAGCTCTGCCCCAGTATGGTCTGGAATGTGTATGACTTCAAGGTTCATTAACTGGCTGTAAATTGCTCGGCCAGTTTGTTCAGGTATTTGTGTCAGTTTCCCCATTCTGCTTACCAAGGCACTTTCCTAGCTTCTTCCTATCCTGCCTCAAAGCCTCCAATAAAAGACAAATAGAAATGTGAAAAGGAATTATTTTTGTAAAGGAAGAGTCTAATTTTGACTTTATTAAATTATTCAAGTTTTGATATATTCTATGTTTTTAATTTGATATGTACCTTTTACTTATTCAGAATTCTAGTCTTATGGAATGCTACTCAGTTATTTTTATAAGTATTACAGATATTAAAATGTGAATTATATTCAAATGTGTGACCTTTAAAAATATAACAAAAAGAAATAAGCCTACTTTTTTTTCTTTCTTTTTTTCCTTTTAAATGGCAGCTTGATGGAGCAGAAAGAGAAAGTTTCTATAATCAGACACAATGGGCCTTTCTCTCATTCTGCCACTCGTAACATGGGCAGGCTTTGTAACTGCACTCAGCTTCAGCTCCATGAATATTAAATGATATTCAGAAAGCAGGAAGTACTATATATGCATATATTTGGTGTAAAATGAACCTTCCCTAGGTGAAATGTATTGTAACCAGAAATCAGAATTCAGGAATAGATGCACTATCTCAGATTGATTATTTCTCTCCTGAATAATTTAGCATGTTTGCTTTGCTTTGGATTTCTTGGTGAAGAAATAGTATACTTGAAAGAATAATGACATATTTGTTTCTGCAAATCGATGAAAATTTTGGTTTAGCTCAAATACTTATTGAGAGCTTGTGATCTGGCAACCATTATACCGTGCCTAAGAGACATGGAGGTGAATGGCATCCAGGTTTGGCATTGGAGAGCTTTCGGTGCAGTGGTAGGGATGAAGGAACACTGACTATGGTCAGGCATCTGAGGCTTGCCCAGAATATACCAAAGAAGGGAGGTTAACCCTAACTTCTTTGGCCCCTTTCTGGATGTCTTTTGGCTACATCTGTGTACACCTTGAATAGCTAGCAAGTTGTCTATTAAAGAAAAGTGCCAAGTGTGTCTTAATGACAGAGGCAGGTTCAGGCTTTGTGGGTCTGAACCTAAATCTTTTGGGTGCTCTTTTCAGAAAAATAAGGCAGAATTGCAAATATTTGCTGAAAATGAATATATATTTAGAATGAAAAAAAGAATCATAAAGGAATTATCAGAAATTTGGGTACCTTCTTTCTGTGGTCTCTAGGCATTTAAGTGGAGATGTTTACCTAAAAAAAAAAAAACCCTTAAAAATGCTTCCTGAGAGCAACCAACCTGCCCCCACCCACACCTAGGGAAATGCTCCAACCTCCACAGCAGCCAGCTCTTCCAGGACCTCTGCAAGTGAGGGGTGCCTCACTTGCATTCCACTGGTTCGTGGCAAAACTACTGGCTTAATGAACTCTTTGGAAAGTATTTTTTGGCCGCTCATACCTATTAGCCAAAAGCATGTTGATGTGTAATTTTGAATAGGTAAGTGAGATTTATGTGTTATTACACTTAAAAAGGGCTTATTGGTTTTCAGATCATTTATTCAATAGAGAACAGAATTATTCAGACATTTTTTAGGAGTGTTAAAGTGCTTGCCAGCATCTGAAATACTATGATTACTTTCATTAGGATTGTTAAGCTTTCTCTTTTTTTTTTTTTATTGTAGCCCAAGGTGGTTGTTACAGCATCATTTGGCATTGAACCTGGAAGGAAAGTAGAATACATACCACTTCTAGAAGAAGCACTGAGAATAGGACAACACAAGCCAGATAAAGTTCTCATTTATAATCGTCCAAATATGGTAATCTGAATATTGAATTTGGTTTTTGCTTATAGTGATGTGCTAAGGATGACTCTGGTTTTGACCATTTAACATAAACCCTTGATTTATGATCTGTTAAATATACTTCCTGAATGTCACTATTTTGGGCAAGAAAGAGGCATTAGATATGAATGATATTTTCTCTCTTTACAAAAAAACTAGCTTAAAATAAAAAGACCGACACACAGCCTTGGCTGGGTGGCTCAGTCGGTTGGAACTTCACTTCCCGATCAGGACGCACACCTAGGGTGTTGGTGTGGTCCTGGTGGGGGCACCTGTTGGGGGCAACTGATCGATGTTGCTTTCTCACATCCATGTTTCTCTCTCTCTCTCTCTCTCTCTCTCTCTCTCTCTTTCTCTCTCTTTAATCAGTAAGTATATCCTCAGGCGAGGAGTAATAAAAAAAAAGATAGAAAAAATAGCCATAATATCAATGAATTGATTCTCTGTATAATCTATTGTGATATCATTTATTAATTTAAATTGTAACAATAATAATAGTACTAGCAAACACTTACTGACTACCAACTATATGGTTTTTAATACATTCTACTAGTGAATCATTTTAAACAGGGAAGGGTCATCAAGGAACATGTATAAAAGCCCCATGGCCCAAAGCAGGGTAGGATCAAGGGTGGGAGTTGAGGGTGGGTGGGGAGGGGGAAAGTGGTGATGGGGAAATGGAGACAACTGTACTTGAACAACAATAAAAAAAATCTTCCAGATAACTCTGTGTTCTAGGTGATAGATAGCATTAATCTAATGAACAACAACAACAAAAAAACTTGCCCAGCTAATAAGTGTCAGGGTCATGATCTGAATGCATGAACTTTGATAGCCTGCTTAATCCCTAAGTGGTCCTGTCTTGTGGACAAGTGTCATTAATTTGAATGCAAAATATCTTTTAAAAACTTCAGTAAGGATATTTAGTTTAGAAATAAAAACTACATTCAGGAAAGCAAAATTTGAATATTCTAAATAGATATAGTATTTTGTGATCCATGAAGGAAGAAGCAGCATGCTACAATCAACAGATATATTTTGCAATTGCATTTCCTAGTAAATTGGACCTAATGGTCACCTTCTTTCTGCATTCAAGGTATCCAGGTATTCTTATAGTGGGACCAATTTGGGTTTCTTGCTGATTAAAATTTTTTACAGAAGAAAAATTATATGAGTGGAAATAATCATGTATAATTTTGTGGAACTCTTGAGAGCTTATCTGCGGAAAATGCTTAAATGACAAGATATAAGAATAGAGAGTATTAAAACTATGTCATTTTGATTACCACCTAGCAATTCTCATTACCACATTAAATTCCCATATAAAGTTTTAGTAGACTGTGGTTCACGAACTGCTGCTCTTACTGATTTTAATACTCTTCCTGTCTCGAAGAAGAATTTTAAGTTTATTTCAGATGACCTCAAGCATATTTTTAAAAAGGTTTGTTGCTATTAAATTCAGGAATGCAAAGTCAGCAGTAAGGAAGGCTTTGGGGACAGAAGGTTATAGGAGAGTAAGAACGCACACACACAAAAGAGTTTTTTTGGATATGTGTGTGCTATTCACACATGTATGAATTCATGTAGAATTTATAAAGAACTTATGCCAGGCCCAATGCTAAGTACTTTCAAATACTTCTTATTTAATTCTCTTAAACCCATAAAGTAGATGCTATTACTGGCCCCATGTTGTGGATAAAGAAATTGAGTCATGGAGAAATCATAACCCAAAGTCATGACTAGTAAGTGGTGGAGTCAACATTTGAACTCCAGCTACAGGCTTTTTAACCAACATATTTCTTTCACTTTATAGCACACTGGCTATGGATATGAATGTTTCCTATTCAGATTTTTCTAATGCAAATCTCTTCTCTTTCCTCTTAATAGGTAGAGATCCACTCTCCATCTCCCCTTCCCATATAAAAGTGGCTCACTTTCTCTCCCTCTACCTTTTTCTTAAGAGCCTTCCTTCTATTTTGACTTATCTTTATTTTAGATGAGGGCTTTGGATGTCACTTGTTCTTCATATTAGTACTGCTGTTCAGGCAGTAATTAAGTCCATTGGACTGGCTTTTTTTTACTTCAGGAAAAAACAAATAGAAGGTTAGTGAAGTCTTTCATGAACCAGATTTGCATTTTTGCCAGTAAAAACCTGGCAGATACTCCGAAGTCTCAGGATGGCAATGACAAATCAAAGGAATAGCACAATAGCCAACTCCAGTGCTGTCCCAATTACTGCTTTTAAGAATAACAACCAGGGAAGACTTATCTATAGAAATAAGTGTATATATGTAAAAGCTAATGTTGAATTTTTCCCTTTCTTCCTTTCATCAAATCTTCTTTATACATGGCTGTATTTCTTAGCCTAAAGGACAACCATTCATTCAAGTCTTCATTTCCTTTGATCTATAATTATTTTTGTGGTGACTCAATTGACATTTTTAATTGTGTAGTATGATGATTTTTTATAGGTCTGTAATACAGATGCCAAAGCCTTGACACTTTGAAATTAGTTATGTCTGTCTAAAGCATAAAAAAATAAGTGAAAATACATAATTTGGTCACAGTAACTATTTTCATTTATCTCAGTGTCATATCTAGGGCTTACCAAAGTGAGGCTGGAGGTGCCTGAAACTTTACCTTTATGAAAGTAAATTCAGACTGTTATCTATTAATATGTATATTCATATAGATATTGTGTTTGTGATGTTATACTGAAGTGATAATTTGTAAATGTATACACTTAAAATATGACCATTTTTCATAACACTGACCAATACTGAAAGAGAAATGATCTGGTGTTTAAATCTCTCAGAGTCTCTGGACTTAGTTTCACTTTGATGAATGAATGGTTACCTATAGTCTCTAGGTGGTGGATCATATTAACATTCACTGAGGAGTGTGTAATCTTGCCTTGTGCCTATACTAACAAGTTCACCAACTATAAGCTTCCTGATGTGTCCTCTTGAGCTTAGTTATCATTTGAAGAAAATAACTAGACATGTACTGAGTCTCAACTCTACTTAAACACATGTATCTCTCCATTAGAGCAATTTTTCCATAAGCTGCTTACTTACTCTTCACTTATCTGACCTATTTCACTAGCAAGTTGTAAAGAGGTCTGTCTACCTTCTTTTAAGGTGTACCTATCCAACTCATGACTCTATTATCATCACTTTTACAATACAGATCTTGGTTCCAGGAACAAGAAGAAAGCAAACATTTCTACTATCTTAATCAATGACGTAGTTTGAGGAAAACTTGCATAGTATTTTAGATATGTCACATACTCTCATTAATTTCAAAATTGATTTTTCTTCTTGAAAAAAACAAAGGTAGATTTCTCCTTAACCCCTGAAAATGACTTAATATTCTTTTATTTGGAAAGATGGCCACAATATTACTCCTAAAAAGCCCCTGTATAAAGAGAAATTTTAATGGGTTAGTTGACATTTGATTGTAAAGATGATCATCCCAAAGTAAAAGAAATTGGTTACAAAAAGTAGAAATTAGTTTATAAAGTTAATAGTGTATGTACATTTATGAAGACCTGAACCACTATTAGGTAAGCTCTGACAGCTGATGAAAACATGGCTGTATCACATTGGGTTTCTTAAAGAGAGCCCTAGATTTGAATAAAACATGTTCTTTTGTCAGTTCAGTTGAAGCCAACATCAAACTGTCAGACTTTTTTATGAACATTTATCTGAGATATTTATAAATCTGATATTTAGTGCTATAAGGATAGCCTACATTTTAAGACTGATACTCAGCCTAACATTGTTCTTTGAATTTAATCTCCTTTGTTCAGTGCATATTCCTCTATTTTTGCTCTCTAGGAGACAGTTCCTTTGGCTCCAGGTCGTGACCTTGATTGGGATGAAGAGATGGCAAAAGCACAGTCACATGACTGTGTTCCTGTTCTTTCAGAACACCCGCTGTATATTCTGTACACATCTGGAACGACAGGTTTGCCGAAGGTATTCATTCACTCTCTCAGGGATAAGCACACAGTGGCAGATTTCTTTTGCACTGAACGTGTTTGGTTACTGACTGGCAATGCTTGCAGACTATACTTTCAGGTAGAGACTTAGGTACTTTATATCTTAAAGAAGTGCTGTGTTTAAATATAGAGAAATATTAATTACATTTAAAGTCAAGGGCTTTGCCCCAATTTCTTTCAAAATCTTCACATATATCAGCAATATGCAATTGCTTAAGTATTAAAATTAATAGATATTTGTCCAAATATCAGTTCATTTAATAAAATTTTATAAAAATATATCTTAATTGAAATATTTTTAATATTGAGGCCTAACTTTCATACAGTATGGGATGGATTGATTTTTGATCTAGAGTAATTCAATTCTTTGTTATAAATGCAAGTTTGAGAATTGGTCTAGACAGTTTGAACAATGAGCAATTTACCCCAAGTATTGAACTCTCTGATCTGCAGCACTGAAGACACTCAGGATCTCAAAATCTGCTTACCATGAAACATGTTTTCACAAACAAAGTTAGAAGTATCAATATTTATGGAGGTGTTGGATAACAAACAAATTCCATTTTTGCCTGGTATATCCAAATAATACTATTTCTTCATATAATTTCATAAAGATTTGCAATATTGTCTTCGTATGCATCTTTATTTGAATGCTCAATATTCATCAAATCACAGAATTTTAGTGGGGGAAGGGACTGTCACAATCATACATCCTAGAGGGCAGTGACCTCTTTGTTAATATTAGATGTCTATAGTATCAGAGTTCTGAAGACCTAATCAGTTAATAATTTTTTAAAAAGGAACATTAAGGTGTTCCACATGACACTCACTGGCTTTGGAAAAAGAACATTTGTCAGGGGAATATAATCTTGTGAGGAGCGAGACCATGTTTTATGACATTTTAGTCTACCACTGCAACTACTGTGCCGTGAGTATGGTTGGTGCTCATACATTTCTGTCGACTGTGTAAATAAATAAATAAATGCCTGTACATAAGGCTATTTGTGTCATTGTAGAATCAAAGCCTCATGATTTTATTAAACAACAACTTTGGCCATCTGAAAAATAAATATTGGTTATACTGAAAACTCTTAAGGCGTGTTAAAGTGATCCCAGTGATCTGCTGCACATAAATCTTACCCTACACTTTTCGAAATTTTGCATCATACACCAGTCACATAGAGTCCATCCAAACACTTGGCTATAAAATAAAAGCAAGTTTTGATCTAATATAAAAGTATCCACATGAAAGGAAAACCTTGGCCCTGAAAACATAGTGTAACCTAACCAAAGGGAAAAAAAAGTAATTTTAGCTCCTTAAAAGCCTGAAGGAACCTTATAAAAGCATTTGTACCATCTCAAGATTTTTAATCACTCTATAGTTCACTGTGGCCTGGAGGGGGATCTCTGCAGGAGGGTCAAAACGGCTTGTCAGAAACTCAAAACTGATCCAGTCAGTGTAGTAGAAAGAAAAAATAGTATAGAGAGCATTAAATCTAAAAAAGTGGTGATTCCAAATGAGGAAATACCCTAGCTATTCCAGGTTTTCTCTTGGTCAAGAGTTTCTCTTCTAGATTCCTAAATGCTCAGAATGAAGATCATTTGCAGTTTTACTTATTCTCATTTTGTCCTATTGTACTATACTGAAGATAATCTATTTCAATAGATTGGAGAAGGCTTTGTTTGGAGTCACATTGAATTTAGCTCAATATCCATTCCTTGAGTGTTCATTCTGTGCTAAAAGAGATAAAAATATGAGCAGAACACAATGTCTTCAGTCTAGTCGGGTTGACCCACACCCACACCCAGACAGATAATGCAAAATAGGCTGTGACCTTGCTCTAAGAGGGCGAAGCTGTTTTCTCTTAAGGAAAAGAGGCGATTCAACAGTATCTGAAGGATTAAATTCAATGAACTCATCAAATGTTATTAAGCACACAAATATGTGTCTGGCTCTATTTTTAGAAGTTTTTCTCTATAGCTGGAACTCAGGCACTAAACAAATAAAAGAGTTATGCAATAGGTGGTGTTTTATGAAGAAAAGTAAAGCAGGGTCAGGAGGCAGAGTGATGGGAGGAGTGAGGGTGTAGCACTATAAGAAAAGCTCTTGATGAGGTGACACTGGAAGGATGCGTAGAACTTCTTTGGAGCGGGACATCACCGGGAGGAGGGCGTCCCAGGCAGAGAGGGTCAGCATAGCACAGGTGCAAGTGTGTTGTGGAGCTTCCAGGATGGCTAATATGGTGCAAGAGAAGAAATGGCTAGATATATGGACAAGAGCCAAACTTACAATTTAACTAAGAAGTTTTGGTCAGTATTCTGTATGTAGGGGTTGGAGGGCACTAATACTTTTTAAGCAAGAGAAAAAATATGAAGGAAGGTAACACTTGCAACACTTTATAGGAAATATAAACACATTTAAACAATGGAGGCAAGAATATTTCAGGTTGTTTGGTTAGTTTAGGACTTAGGACAGCAAACTTAATAGAGAGGAATCAAATTTGGTCTGAGGATAAGAGCAAGGCAAGGGAGGAGTCCAAGACTTTGAACCTGAGAACATGGTAGAATATTTGAATATTTACTGGAATAGAAACACAGGAGAAAGGGTTAGGGCTGGGGAAATGGAGAGTTTTTGAACATGCTGAGTATGATGTGTCTTGGGAATATTAACAGGGCGATGCCTAGTCAGTGGTTGGAGGTGAAGATCTGGGTCCGAGAAGCACCCCTGGGCTTGCAGATGGAGCCCTGTGGGTCATCAGTGTGGGGTCTGGGGTTTACATTATGGGAGCAGGTAGCTTTTGCAGAGTAGGACATATAGAATGGCAAGAGAAAATAATTGTCTCCCAAGATCCCTCAGAAATACTGCTCTCATCCCTATAGTGGACTTTAGAATTTTAATTGCCTCAAAATGATATCTTGCCAACAAACCTGTGTGATGCTTTATCATACCTTCTACATACTAGTTTTTATTTACTGTCTTCTTAACATTACATGTTCTATGAGGTTTTAGAATATGTTTCATATATCTTTGACTCCACTATGTCACTAACCTTAAAATTGGGCCATGGAAAATCCTCAGAGTATTTGTTAAATGATCTCTTACTTCTCCAGTTAGCTCCCAGGATCCAATTTATTCATAAAATCCTTGCTTCAGTTTTGGTAAGTATAATCAGGATTAATGGTATCTGAAAATTTAGTATTGTGATTTCCAGAAGAGAAGTATAGGAAAGATGAGTATGTGTTCATTTATGAAGCATTTAAATATAAATTTTATGTCATCAAGTAGGTTGTTTTCTCAATCTTTAAACTTCATGAAGAAAAATGTTAGTCCATAAAAGTATAATGCTTAAAAATACTCATTTCTCATAGGCACATATAAGACACATAAGGCAATCTTTTCTTTGGTTAGAATTTGCAGACATATTTAGAGCATATTTACATCTCTGCATCTGCCAACCCTGGATTTGTCAGGTTGCTGGATGACAGGCTAATCTGTTAGCTGCTGCAAATATTCCAGCAACCACAGCCGAGCTGCTTAGCACACAGTTGTCTTGTTGTGGGCTTCTACCCTGTTTGGTTTGGGTGCTAGCATTCAAGATACTTCAAAGCACTTTGTGATAGAAGAATCCCTTACCTGGATGGAGTGTCCTTTTGGGAAGGGGAGATTTAGTGATGGTCATGTTTATCTTCTTCCTGCTTGATATGGAGAGATAGAGAAACCTGCCCACTCTTGAAAAAGAAAAAAAAAAAGTTAAGTGCCAAAAGAAAACAGGAGAAAAGAAACCAAAGGGAAAAGATTGAAAGGAAGGCAAAGACAGGAAGGTATAGATAAGGCCTTTGTCCTGATGTGCATTTATACAATTTATGTCATTTATCCCTGCACTTAGGTGACTCAGTCGTATTCCTTACCTAAGGAAAAAAAGGTAAAAGAAGGCCAAATAAAAAAGCAATGATTTTTTCATCTGTGATACAGTTTTTGCCATTAAAATGCTTGACTTGCTACACCCTTGCCCCTTATCTCACAGTTGTTTGGATCAATAAAAATTTACACAGCTGTTAAAGTATCATCTGCAGAGGCAGCAGCAGAGCTTGAAGCAAGAGATTTTGTGTTCGATAAAATATCCTAAATGGAACTATTCCATTTCTACTAATGTGGTTCACTAAGTTCTACAAGTTTCAAAGATTTCTCCTGAACATAGAAGAGTATTTTAAAAAAGAATATTTTTCAAACATGTGCTTATTCAGTTCATTGTTCATTTAACCTGTCAGCAAATGTTGACAGTGCTGAAGAGACAAAGGTGTTCTCCTCACAGCACCAAAGTGGCAGAGACGCACCCAGCACTAGGTCGGGCTGTCAGTGCTTGGAGGAGATGGGCAGTCTCGGGGGCCATGGGAGAGGATGAAGACAGTTACCATGGGATCCTGCACAGTGTCCAGAAGAGACAGTACTTTCACAATGTTGTTAAGGGTTTGTGTGATGAAATAGGAGCTAACCAAGTCAGAAAAGGGGATGGGGTGGGGACTCATTCCAGGAAGAGGGAATCATTATGTCACACCGTTGTGGACTATAATATTGATTATGTGTTGGACTTTTTAAGTTATCAGAATCAACTCACAGACTTCTCAACTCACTGACTTCAATCATTGTTTAGTGATGGATGTTTTCTTCTTCAGACAAAATATTTATTTCCTCTTTCTTCTTTAATTTTTTTATCAACTTGTCAGCCTGAAATGCATATGAAACATACAAATATATACACATAAGTAAAAACACTTATAAACACACAAATGCAGAGACAGATAAACATATTTACATATATGTATGTGAATAAATATATATCTCATGCATATGAATATGTATTATGTCTTGGATAAGCCTTCATCACAGAGTTGGATGGCAGAGGAGCTCAGTTTAAGAAGCATAGTTTTGTCACATACTCCAAACTTCTCTTACCTGAGTATTTTGAGATTTGCCTTTCATATTTTCATAGATCAATTTAAAAACAATTTTTAGGATAAAGAATTCCAAACTCATCACACACATCAGTCTTACTTCCTCTTTTGCTACAACCCATTTTGTTCATATTGTTCTAACTGTATTTATTTTAAGTCATGGCGACCAAAACTGAACATCACACTTGATAATGCCCTGTTTTCTGTTTCACTTTAATGACCCTGTTTATGACTGTTGGTGGCTTTCTTTGTCTTTAAAGACAGCTCATTAAGCTGGACGTCGTAAAGAGCCATCTGTGATAACTCTGTGTCCCATTCCTGGGTAATTAATGATCAGCCTTTAATTTTATTTGTACAAATTAAAATTTTTAAAAATACTCTTATATGTTAAAAAGAGATGGTTGGTCTTGTTCTTTTTTTTTTTAAGACTACCTTCACATTGTCTCCTTTCTCATTTCTGAGGTAGATCACTTTTATATATGCTTCCATTTGTGGAATGGAGTGTTATTCCCACCTGGATGTCTGTCCAGCTCTCCAGAAGACTTTAAATATAATGGCTGATTGCACAAAAACAAGAACACTATATTGGCAGGTTACAGGGCTTTTCTGAGAATTTATAAGGTCATCTAATGTCTATACTTTTAAGGTAGATATAGTGTGAATATATAAAAAATAATAACAGATTCAAAAGATGAAAATGCAGTATGCTTATGTTTTAGAGTAAGCATTGATATTGAATAAGTATTTTCCTTCATAATAAAGTTTTAAATATATTTTAAGATACCATTTTTAGTTTCTGATTAATTTGGTGTAATTATAATATAATGATATTGTAAAGCATGATTTATGCGTTTTCAGAGGCTGAACAAGGTTTCTCATTTGCATTTTAATTATCATTACTTGGAAAATAGGATTATAAACAGGAAACAAAAAATGATTTACTTTTAGTCACATATAAATATTAATGTTATAATAAATAAGCCCTTTTAAAACATAATCTATTAATTTTTTTACTTTCAAACTTCTTGTAAAAGATCTAATGGAGAATATGAAATGATGCAGTTCTTTTTTCTGCACCAGATCAAATACTCAGAAAATTAATCACTATACTCTGAATACTTTGAAGGCAATACCAAATTTCAGATCTAGAGCCCAGATTAATGAATGGTGAAATGATGCTCTATGGAAATTTTTACACTCATTCTTTAAAAAAAGTAAAAATAAGTGGATATCAAAGATTGATGAAAACAGATATTATGGAGTTTTTTTCATCTTTAGCTCCATTTTAATTGGTTTCAATGAACTTCTAGCCAACGTGGAGGCATAGGTGAATACTTTGCCTCCTTGCACAACCAAAATAAAAATGACAACAATAAATTTAAAAACAAAAATTAACCAGGACTGCCAGAATATTGAACTGTATTGGAAATCCAACAACCAAGGAGTTAAAGAAAAAACATTAATCCAGACCAGTAGTAGGGGTGGAGATGGGCAGCCAGAGTGGAGAGGACTCTCAGCAAGTTGGTGGCTGGTGGACTGGGTGGTCCTGCATTTGTGTGTGGATAAACCGAAAGGAACAACTGGGGAGCAAGACAGACTGTGGAACCCAGGGTTCCAGTGCAGGGAAATAAAGCCTCAAAATCTCTGACTGAAAAAACCTGTGAGGGTTGAGGCAGCAGGAGAAACTCCTAGCCTCACAGAAGAGACCCATAGGGTCCTAGAATGTACACCAAACCACCCACCTGGAATCAGCACCAGAAGGGCCCAATTTGCTTGTGGGTAGTGGGGGAAGTGACTGAAATCAGGTGAGCACTGAGCAAGCATTATTGTTCCCTTTGGACCTCTCCTGCACATATAGCACCACAAAGCAGCAATGTGGCTTTCCCTGCCCTGGTGAATACCTAAGGCTCTAACCCTTACAACAAAGCAGGGGCACCAACAGAAAGAAATATGGCTCAAATGGAAGAACAAAGCTCCAAAAATAGAACTAAGCAATGAAGAGATAGCCAACCTATTGGATGTAGAGTTCAAAACACTGGTAATCAGGATGCTCACAGAAATGGCTGAGTATGGTAAAAAAATAGAGGAAAGAGTGAAGGCTGTGCGAGGTCAAATAAAGGAAAATGTACAGGGAACCAATAGTGAAGGGAAGGAAACTAAGACTCAAATCAGCGATTTGGGTCAGAAGGAAGAAACAAACATTCAACTGGAACAGAATGAAGAAATAATAATTCAGAAAAATGAGGAGAGGCTTAGGAACCTCCAGGACAACTTTAAATGTTCCAACATCCAAATCATAGGGGTGCCAGAGGAGAAGAGGAAGATCAAGGAATTGAAAACTTATTTGAAAAAAATAATGAAGGAGAATTTCCCTAATATGGCAAAGGAAATAGACTTCCAGGAAGTCCAGGAAGCTCAGAGAGTCCCAAAGAAGTTGGACCCAAGGATACATACATCAAGGCACATCATAATTACATTACTCATGATTAAAGGTAAGGAGAGAATCTTAAAAGCAGCAAGAGAAAAGGAGAGTTACCTACAAAGGAGTTCCCTTAAAACTCTCAGCTGATATCTCAAAAGAAATGTTGCAGGCAAGAAAGGGCTGGAAAGAAGTATTCCAAGTCATGAAAGGCAAGGACCTACATAAAGATTACTCTATCCATCAACACTCTCATTTAGAATGGAAGGGCAGATAAAGTGCTATCCAGATAAGGTCAAGTTAAAGGAGTTCATCATCACCAAGCCCTTATTATATGAAATGTTAAGGGGACTTATCTAAGAAATAGAAGATCAAAACTATGAACAGTAAAGTTACAACCAACTTACAGCTATCCACAACCAGACATAAAAAACAAAAAAAGAAACTAAGCAAATAATTAGAACAGGAAGAGATGAACAGAAATGGAAATCACATGGAGAGTTATCAGTGAGGAGGAGAGGAGAATAGAGAAAAAGTTACAGGGAATAAGAAGCATAAATGGTAGGTACAAAATAGACAGGGGGAAGTTAAGAATACTATGGGAAATGGAGAAGCCAAAGAACTTGTATGTATGACCCATGGACATGAACTAAAGTTGGGAAATGATGGTGGTAAGGGGGATGCAGGGTGGAAGGGAAATAAAGGGGAGAAAAAAATGGGACAACTGTAATAGCATAATCAATAAAATATATTAAAAATAATTGTTTTAATGAGAATTTTTGATGATATCCTTAATTGTGTTTACATTTCTGCCTTTTGGGTAGCATTAGCAGGGGGAAAAATAAAAAATCAATAATTGCTAGAACTAAGGAAATGATTTTTTAATAAGATTTAAAATTTTAGCCTGTATAATTTTAATTGTTTTTCCATGCATAGTCTCATTTTTAAACCTCAGTTTTTGAGGGTCAAATGAATTTAAGTTCTACCACTTTACAGACAGAACAGCATTAGTAAATATACTTTAACAGAGTATCTTTACTTCTATATACCTTTTCACTGGAGAAGTAAATAGGAAGTTGGTAGCCTACCCTTTAAATTATCTTCTAAGTTTTACAAATGAATTGCTACTTATGTTCTCCCCAGCCTACATTTCCTCTCTATCACTTTCTATTAATTTACCTTATACTCTGTACCACATCGTCTAACACTTGACCCTGTTATAATAATACTTTGAATTATTGATAAAAATGAGCTCTAAATTCAGGGACAGGCGGTTGGAGAGAAAAATTCTAAAACATCTTGAGTGAAATTGTTACTGACATTATCATGGTCTATCATAATATATGGATAGCAAATGAAAAAAATTTCTAATGTCTGCAAGTTGATTCATCAAGGTATTAAATCATATTTAAGGTATTAAGGTATTAAGGCATATTCATCAAGGTATTAAATCATAGGAAAAGACCTCCTCAATTAGACAAAGGAATTAGCCAAGTACATGAAAGGTAATACAGAATGTACTAGGAAGAAGCCACCCCATTTACGTGGAAAAATGCATGTGTGAAACTTACTGGCAGCAGGTTCATTTCTACTATTCCCAAAGTGATCAAGAGAGCCAGCTGCACACTAACTATGTCATACAACCCAGAAAATAGCTGTCAAATGCCAGTAAAGCTATGTGGGATATTTGCTAAGAGACCAGGTGTTGCTGCTGGTAGATAAAATGTGTTCCGCAGCTTGATACCTATGTTTTATTAGTGGTACTCGAGGAGAGAAGAAATTTTAGTAACTAACAGAAAGTCAATTTACTTTTTATTCCACTGATTTGTGTATGTTACAGTTGCAGGGCTATGCCAAAGAGGTACAACTAGTAGCACATTTATTCATAGGGCCATGTTTGCCCTTTGAGGTAAAATAATTATTTTCTGCACAGGGTAGTTATAATTTCCCTATTAAAATAATGCTTCAAGGTACATTTGAGTGACATATTGAATATTTCTTAGCAAGAATTCACCTTCCTCTTTTAAGTATTCACATCAAGTCTTTTTGAGCCAATGATGATTAATGTTTATAGTGAAGCAATAAAGAAAATCAATTATTACATTTAACATCAGTTCTTATTTATCATGACTTTTTGTCCAGTTTTCAAGTATGAATCTTGCTTTAAAGTTGAATATGTTCAATGTTGTAGATAGCTGCTAGAAACTGGTTCATGGAAGCTGTAGTAATATGATGTAACAATTCCTACTTTTAAAAAATCCTCACCCAAGGATATGTTTATTAATTTTAGAGAGCGAGGACAGGAGAGAGCGAGAAAGAGAAACACTGAAACATCAATGTGAGAAACATTAATCTGTTGCCTCCCATACACACCTTGACCAGAGGTCAAATCAAATCTTCAACCTACATAAGTGCCCTGACCGGGAATCGAACCCCCAACATTTTGATGTATAGGATGATGCTCCAACAAACTGAGCTACCCACCTGGGGCAACAGTCCTTACTTTTGCCCAAAATGTAATACAAGGCAAATCTGTCAGCCTTAGATCCAACTCATCGGGATTGATTCCTCAGGATTCCATAATTCATCACTGCAGAATTGCTCAGTTCAGATACTGTGCTAGTATAACCCCCAGTGCAGCATTGTAATGAGGCTCTGGTTAGAGTATGACTTTGTTTCTTCTAAGCATAGTAATATGTAATAATATTAAGGAATAGACAACCTTATGTTAGTCTGTATTTTAGCACACAGCTACCTTTGACCCTTCTATGTACTTAATTTTGTGTTTTCATTTTTGTTCTGGAAATATGTCTGAAAATGTAATGTTCTTAATTTCTGTTACCACTGGAACAAATTTTTATTGCATGTGATTCTGTGAAATCATAAGTTTTCTACAGAAGGTCAAGAACAATCAGTGAGAATGGGTTCTGCAAGTGGGTTGATGTGGACAACTTATTCTGTGTTTACTCCTGGAGGAGCCAAAGAAATAATGATTCTGATATAATTATATGAAAGTAATGTGTAGCTTACAAAATATAAAATACTTTAAACAGAAACTTTTTTTGTGTAGATAGTTGGAAGACAGAGAATCTTGTAACACATTGTTTAATGACTTTAGCTTTACTTTCCTCTCCTTTAGGGTGTGGTTAGACCCACTGGGGGATACGCTGTAATGCTGAACTGGACAATGTCTTCTATCTATGGACTTAAACCTGGAGAGGTAATCATGGTTTTAAATCTACTTTACATGACATTTCTCTGATTAAGATGTATGCATTTTATTATCCTGTTATTTTCCAGGTGTGGTGGGCAGCTTCTGACTTAGGCTGGGTTGTTGGACATTCCTATATCTGTTATGGACCTCTTCTTCATGGGAACACAACAGTTTTGTATGAGGTAATAAAATAAAATTAATACAGCATATAAATAATAGTTGTTAAAATGAAACATTTTGGGAAGTAGTTCTAAGTAAGAATAGAAAAATTAGAATGGGAGCAAGGGACATTTTAATATCTTTTTCCAGTTAAAAATATGATTTCAAAAGGAAAAGGAATATATAGAAAATAACAGCCAGCTAATTAAATTTGTTGAACATGCCATAAAATTTATATTCTGAAAAACATACACTAAAAGTTTGATGTGTATCCCTAACAGATTTCTAGAAAATATTATATCGATACTAATTTTAGAATCTTAATAAAGAAAATAGTTATCATAAAGCAACATGGATTCACCTTTTTGTGTTCTTATAGAATTAATGAGTTTCCAAATATATGTTGCAAGTTTAGATAGATGTTTTTGGTGGTTTCTGATGATGGTATATGTATAGGGAAAAGAACTGTAGGCTGATTAAAGTCTCCCAGGAATGAGATTTCTGTGTGCGTACTGGAAAGTTTTATGTATGCACTCATTCTGTTGAACTTTATCAATGCCTTGTGTGAACACTTAAACATAGACCTATCAGAGTTGTCAGAGGCCAAAATTTTAGAGGGATGGCAAAAAAATAGTTTACCAAATCAATACTGAAAATGAAATTGGACTTTTGTTACAAAAAGCACAAGATAGGAAAATATGGAAATCTTTAATCTCATTTTTATGTTAAAAATAATTGCAGAAATGAAGTGTGGGAAATGTGAATTAGTTGCCCTTTACGTAGTTAAGTCCCTGTGTATTATAATTGTCCATACCTCAAACATAAGATGCTGATAGGTTAGGATTGCTTTAAAAAAAAAACATATACAATATTATAATCTTATTTTATTCTTTCACATTTGGAAATTTGTGTTCAGTTTAATGGGGAGGAGGAAAAATAATTAACTTATTAGAACACATCTGGAAGAAGGGGACTAGTCATATGAGCAAGGAATTAATTGTGAATGGTTTGTCTGAAAGATAATATATTTTGTGTGCATATATGTTCAGTATCTTTTGATGTTTAAATCATTGCAAACTTTGAGAATGTTGTGCTAAAAGAAATAAGTCAGTCAGGAAAAGCTAAGTACCATATGGTTTCACTCATGTGTGAGATATAAAACTGAAACTTGTGGACACAGATAGCAGTGTGGTAGGGAAGGGGGTAGGGAAGTGATAAGGGGTGGAAGGGACCTAATATATGGTGACAGAAGATGGTTTGACTTAAGGGGGTGGGCACACAGTGCAATCTACAGATCATGTATCATAGAAATGTGCACTTGAAATCTACATGATCCAGTTAACCAATGTCACCCCAATAAATTTAATAAAAATTTTAAAAAAGTAATTGTTACATATAAAGGAAATAGTGTAGTAATGCACAGTTACAGAGACCAATATTGGGGGAATAGCCAGAGACAAATGTAACTGTCCAGTGGTAGAATAGGCAGCCTTTCAAAGAAAAGGCTCTCTTTCATTTAAAGTCTCTCGATATCAGGAGGGATGTGAAGAAGGGAATTTTATGTATGGGGGGTGGGTAATAGTATTAGATGATGTCAAAGTTTTTTACATTAAAATCCTGCAACAATGATTTTGAAAAAATTAGAAACTATTGTCTATCTTCATGGAGTTCTCCCAGTCACCATGTGAAGGCACTAGAGTTCCTTCATTTTTACCTGCTGGTTTACTGTTTCTGAATAATTTGAGATATTAAGTCAGAATTTGACACCATTAGCCACTCCACACACAGTACTCTATCTCTTGTACTTACCATTGTACTTTGCAGACTAATATGCATTGTGTGTAATAATTAAAACATAAAATAATCTCAACAAATCTGTTCCATATTGAAGTCATGCAAAGAATGTTTACTAAAATAATCATTCCCCTTGAAGTAAAAAACAAAAGCAAAAACAAAAAACTTCTACACTGAGTGCTTATAATGAATTTATTGCTAACATAAATGTGACAACCAAAGGTGTCATTATATTATAAACATTGAGGTACCTTTAGATCTGAAGTGCATGCAATTTTTTTTGCATTTACTATTGACCTTTTATTATTCCTAAAGTTTATTTAAAACATGATTTTAACACAATGAAAGGGGCTTGTTGTGTGTCTTTACCTTCGAATGATGTGCTCAAGAACCCTGTAGGTAAGTATTTGTTTTGCGGAAGAATGAATGAAGTGAGCTACATTTGTAAACCTTAACCTTTTCTCTGCACTCTGATTTCTTTCCTATGACATGTAAACATACTAAATTCTCTGCAATCACAAATCCAAGCCTTTTAGATCTTTTCCGACTTATGGCTATCCCATCTTTATTTTATTCTCCACTAAGCTTCTTGGAAAAACACTCTACCCACACTGTCTAAACATATCCATCCAGGTACTTACTCTTCATTCCACTGTAGCCCAATTTCTGTCCACCTCACTTCATAGAAGCTGCTGTAGCAGAAGCCAACAGTGACTTCATAAGTGACTTCATAAGTCAAAGGTCCTCTTAGATCTGATTTTCTTTCCTCTCAGTGTCATCAGTCTGACTGTCTTGCAGGTGATTTTCTGTCCTCTTGTGCTCCATGTCCTTTTGCTATTGTTCATGCTGTTTCTTTTGTCTTGCATGACTTTCCCTCTGTTTTTTTTCTTATTTGTTTAATTCTTACTCTCCTTGAAGACTCTGTAGGTTATCATTTCTCAAAAAGGTTCCTCTCACAGTCTTTGGCTGTCCTCGGTGCCCAATTCCATGGTTCCATTGTCCCCTGAGTATATGTCGGCCACCGAGTTGACATTGTACTGAAATTATCTGTTTGTATCTCATAGAGGGTGAAGGCCTCAAAAACTAGTTGCTTAGCACACTGCATGGCACACACTAAGCACTTGATAAGTGCTTGTGGAACCAAATTTAACTCTACTCTCTCTAACTTTTTGACAGCTTGTCCTCCTTTTGCTGTCTAGCTTTTTCTTACTTTGGTCCTAAACATTGGGGTTTAGTTAGCATCTGGTTCTTAGTCTTCTTTTCTCCTTCTGCTTATATGTCCTTGTTAATCTTCATGCAGTTGGATATGAGTATTACTAATGAAACCAAGGCTCCTAACCCTTCTGTGTCTGACCTTGCTGCTGAGAACCAACTTGTTGTTATAAGTCTTCAGAAGGTCTGAATTGACATGCACTGAACTCACCACCTCCACTCTTCCCTGCAACACCTGTTTTTTTTTTTTAATGTATTCTGTTGTTTTGTTAATATCACCTGCATCCACTCCGGCCTCCAAAATAAGAATCTGGTAGTGATTCTAACTTTATTATCTTAATGTATCATACTCTATTGGTCATTACATGCTGTTGAATCTATATTTTAATACCTATCACAAATGGTCTGTTTCTTTTCATTCCTCCCTACATATATTCAAGGCTGATATTAAGCTGATATGCACAAATATGTTATGTTAATTGGTGTTCATTCCATGTTTGGGCATCTGATCTGATTTGTGTATTCCCAATTATCATCAGATAATTGGTTTAGAGCACTTTCTAACAAATGCCTCTACCTTTAATGTCACTCCCTCCTAGACCATTTCTACCCTAACTCGTTTCTTAGCTCACCTCATGTACAGTTATCTGTCAAAAATGCAAAGACCCACATAGCACTCTGTGCTTAAAATCTTTCAGAGGCTTCTTGCTTCCAGGAAAATGGTGATGACACATATTTCCTTATTCCTTCCTCAAATAGAACTAAATATCTCAGGCATTATGTCTAAAACAAATACAAGAAGACCAAAACATGGAGAGAAGAAGGAAAACTGGCTTTAGAGACCTTGGGGGCCAGTGAGAATTACAGTAATGAGATCCTGGGTTTTATTCTTTCCTTATTTATCTTGGACTTGTTACTGAAGAGGCTGACAACCTAGAAATGCCAACAAATGCAGTCAAAAGTAAATATTAAAAACCATTTATCTTTTAAGCCAAAGGAGTAGAAAGGAAGCAGCCTAAACAAGACATAACTTTTAGATCATTCTCCTCCAGACAAATACCACAAAAAATCTGTGGACCTACTCCCACTCCCAACAGTAAAGGTCAAGTGGGTAGATTAGATTTCCACAATTGTCAGGTGGTAAGGAGACACCATAACCCCCTCTTCCCACAAGGGTTGTGGCAGAATAGGTGGACTAGGGAGCGGAGACTTTCATCCCTGTTAGGTGATACTGAGGACCCCTGGAATCTGTAGCTACAGTAGAGCCCATATAAGGAGTTGGACTTACATGCCCACTCATTGATAATGACACACCTTTCCAACTCCCCACTGGGGTAGTGTCAGTAGAGGCCAGTAGAGTGTTAGTATTTTCACTGTTGATAACAAGGCCACCTATTCCTTCTCTGTGGTGTCAGTGGAGGCCATCTGGAGAGCAGTAACAAGACATTCTTACCTCACCCAACCAGGAGGTGTCAGTTGGAGCTGAAACCCACCCAGCAGTAATGAGGAACATCCTTCCAATTGGGCATCAGTGGAGGCCCAATGAGGAACCTGTTTTGTTTTGTTTTTTTCCTTTACATCTCTTTCTTGGTAGAGTAAATCATCTGAAACAGAAGACTTAAATATGAGACCATCTCATCATATAATACACAAAATGGCTAAGATTTGATGAAAAATATTACCCCTCATACCAAGACCTAGAAAAATTTCAGGCTGCCTGAGAAAAGGCAATTGATAGATGCCAACATTGAGATGACAAAGATGTTACACTTATCTGACAAAAATGTTAAAGCAGTCATGTTAACAACCCTTCAACAATTGTCATGAATGTTCTTGAAACAAAGGAAGAAATAGAAAGACTCACCAAGGATAGAAAAGCTCTAAAGAAAAACCATTTGGAAATTTTAAAAATGAAAATTACAGTGACCCAAATAAAATCACATCAATAGGCTTAGTAACATAATGGAAGGAACAGAAGAAAGAATCAATGAACTGGAAGGTGGGGAAAAACAGAAGTTACCCAATCTAAACAATAGAAAGAAAATAGACTAAAAAGAAAATTTTACAGAGCCTCAGGGAATGCTGAATGATAAAAAAATCTAACATTTGTGGCACAAGAGTCATGAAAAGAAGGGAGAAAGGGGGTGGGACTGAAAAAATACTAAAAAATAATGAAAACTTCTGAAACTTCTTAGCTTCTTAAATTTGGCCAAAGATATTGTCAAGCTACAGAAGATCTTTACATTCAAGAAATTAAGTAAACCCCCAAGTAGGATTAATCTAAAAAATATCCATCTACACCAAAAAAGTCATAATTAAACTTCTGAAAACTAAAGACAAATAAAATAAACTTTCCCTGGCTGGTGTAGCTCAGTGGATTGAGTATTGGACTGTAAACCAAAGGGTCACTGGTTTGATTCCCAGTCAGGGCACAAGCCTGCGTTGTGGGCCAGGTCCCCAGTGGGGGCACTTGAGAGGCAACCACACATTGATGTTTCTGGCCTCTCTCTTTCTCCCTCCCTTTACCTCTCTAAAAATAAATAAAATATTTAAAAAACTAATCTTGAAAGTAGAGAGAAGGGATACCTTATCTATTAAGGGGGAAAAACATTTGTGAGAGAATTTTTCATTGGAAACTAGGGAGATCAGAGGCAGGTGACATATTTTTCAAATGTAGTAGGAAAAGAACTGTCAATTCCGAATCTTATATCTAGCCAAATTATACTTTAGGGATGTAGGAGATATAAAGATATTCTCAAGATGAAGAAAAGCTTAGAGAATATGTCACTAGTAGGCCTCCGATAAAAGAATGGCCGTTGGCTAATACTTAGTGATGAAAGACTAATACTTCCCCTATGTCTGAGAATGGAGCAAGGATGTCTGCTCAGCACTCTTTATCACATATTTCTAGATGTTCTAGCCAGTTTGATAAAGCAAAATGTAGAAACAAAAACAGAAACAAAAACTTATCAAAAAGGAAGAAATAAAATTGCCTCTATTTGCAGATAAACATAATAACCTATGTAGAACATTATGGAACATATAAAAATTCTATAGTAAATTAGTTCACCCAGGTGTCAGGATACAAGATAAACACAGAAATTGCAATTGTATTTCTATATACTAGCAACAAACTGTGGCTAAAAATGGGCAACATGAGGGATTTTCGTGGAAATGGAATTGTTCTGTAGGTGGACTATATCAATATCCTGATTATGATATTAAACTATGGTTTTGCAAGATGTTACCACAGAGAAAAATTGGGTAAAGCAGGGGGTGTAAAGTACAGCATACAGAATGCAGTCGATAATATTGTAATAACTATGTATGGTGCCATTGGGTACTGGAAATACCAGGATGAACACTTTGTAAATTGTGTAACCACTATGGTGTACACCTGAAACTAATACAAAATTATATTGAATGTAAACTATAATTGACAAATAAAAACTTTTTAAACCTGGGTAAAGGGTACATGGTTTATCAGTGTCATTTCTTACAGTTGCCTGTAAATTGACAATTGCCTCATATAGAACATTTAATTAAGAAATAAAAATCCTTCAAAAAATTCCTGTCTCTTAAGGAACATAATTCAAACTCATTTGAATTATGATACAAATGATCCAAAATCTCCTGTGTCTTGCCCACATTTAACATTTTGTCTCTGGCTGCTGGTCTCTGACTCAGCTTCCAAAGCTAACATCCCTGTCATTCTGGTACTTAATGAGCAGAACTACCAGCGATTAAATTGTCCCCACTACTAAAATTCCACTTCTGTTCTAATCACAGAGCAGAGTGGTCTTTTTTCTTAAGGAGCCAACTTAAATTTGCTTCCTCTCTGATACTTTCTTTGCTTTCCTCAGGCTGATTGAAGTGTGCTTTCTACTTCCATTATACCATCTAGAGTCCTCTTATCTTGCACATACAGTGCTGAGATACTGTGAAATAGTTGAGAGCAGATGATGGTTGTAATTTGTGTCTCCCCCAATGCCTGGCACAGTGCCTTCTGGGAGGTAGATAAAATAGGTTGTGTAAACGAACCATTCCTAAGAGGATTAACTGACAACTTGAACATGCAAAATGGAAGGGAGAAATGTGCCTAATTGTTTAATTAAAACAAAACTAAACTAAAAGTTCTAATGTGTCACTAGGCCAGCAAGTGAAAAAAAAACCCATATTCTCCACAAAATAACTGTCCCACTTGTGCCCCAATTATAGGTGGATTACAAAATTAACATTTATTAGTATTTTATTTTAGTATTAGAGTATTTATTATTTAGGAAGCTAAAGCCTTCCATAATGTAGTAAAAATTACATTCTTTATATAGTGAGCAGAATAATTTAGCAAATCATATATTTTTATATTATCTTTTCTAAAGAAATAAAATTATATACATCTCAGTGTGATCAGTTTTATTTTCATATTATAAATTATAACATTTTAAGCTATAATGTAAGGTAGATGGTAAATTGGTATCTATAATTATATTTTTTCTTAATGCTGAATTTTGAATCATTTAACAAAAGTTGATGTTCTGAAGTGCTAGGAGATTAGCATTTAATTTATGTGTTAAAACCACCTGGAGTGCAACATAAGTTAATAAAACATATCTCTTATTGAATGTAAATGGATGATGGCATATTATAAATAAATAAGGAATGAATCCTTTCCTATGCAAAGGTATAATATTTATATTCTGTAATTTCATACAAATCTGTAACTTCGAAAAAACTTGGAAGATGGTTGTAATGAAGTTCGATATTCAGTATAACTTAGATACACAAGAGGTAGCCACTTAAAACAATCTATGTTTCAAAATGGAAGCATACAATGGGTATTTAAAGAAGTTTTTCTTCTGCCCAAAGAGGACACAGGTCTGTACATCTGCATGGTGAAAACATATTGGAAATCTTGATTGTCTGCTTTGTCTTTAGCTTCTTGATAATTATCAGATTTTAAGCATATTTCTATTTCTCTCATAAAACAAACAATAACAATTTTCAAAAAACACAAAAATCTTTTATTTCCTTCTCCCCTGTAGTTACAACTCTCAGTCCTGAGGGCTTGCCTGCACCCAGTAGCTCCATTTCTAATGTAGAGCTCCACAGTCCCCTTTAATTGGCCTCTATCACAGTCAGTCCATAATAACAGCTTTTGCTGGTATCCCCAGTGAGCTCTATTTTTCCAAAAGCCATGAACATTTTCAGACCTTACCACATACACTTGGCTTCTCCACCTTTGAAAGTTGACCATGTTCTCCCTCTTAATCACTCACTTCCCTTCTAGAAGACACACCAGGATCCTGTTTTTCTGAAGTTATTCTTAATGCTCATTCCTGCTATGGGAATGTGCCCATTTGTTACCTGAAATGTATTCCTCTTATCTTTTAGATCTCAACTCAATGTCACTTTCCCAAGGAAGCCCTCCTTGACCTCTCTGACCAGGTCAAATATCCTCATAGTGTCTCATAGTGTCTCTTGAGCATCTTGGCTTTTTCCGTCTTACTTCCATCACTGTTGCAGTTGCACATTCGTTTGTAGGATCCCTGGTTTGCTTATTTGTCCCTCCCTGTTCTAAACTCTGAAAGGGAACTTAATTTTTGCTCCCTATTAATTATCAGCTCCTATCCTTGTTCTTGATTTTGATGTAAAGACTTTACATAAAAAAGTAATTTAATTTTCTCTTTAACGGAGAACTTCATGAACAACTTAACTAATAGGTTATATATTTTTTATAAGCAAAGATTTACTTTTATTCATTGAACTGGACATATTTAAAATAATGCAATTCTGAAAGCCAAATTGGACTGACCAATTAAAATATGCAAACCATTGATAAATAATTCAGTTCTTATTTTTAAGGGAAAGAAAATAAACAGTACCTTTTCAGAAATTTACTTTATTAATAGAGCACCGATTCCAACTGATCTAACTCCAACAGCACATGGACAGGACATACTGGCACTGTGGTTGTGACAAAGAGGAGGAATGCAACAATACTTTAATATAGGAACTTTCATGTCTAAACAAACTTTGGGAAAGTGGTAGGTATGTGTGGGCATTTGTGTGTGTTGGTGAATAGTGGTCATACACAGATATGCCTTCTGGCTCTTCTATTTTGTGTTTGCCTCCTTTTTCAATAAGCCTGTCAAATGCAGAGTCAAAATGTAACATGTCAAGGATGAACAAATCCTCCTAGGCCCTGCCTTTCTTCTTATCTTCACGGGGTTACCAATGTACAAATGTGTATCTTGGACACATGTTTCAATTTTATAGTACTGGAACCCAGGCTCCCATAATGACAATGGTGTGGTAAGCAAAAAAATAAAATAAAATTCAACTTACTTGCCAAACTTTTCCTTACTGTAGTCCCTTATGATCTTTTCTTTTTATTTCTGAGGCATCAGTTATATTGTCCTCTCTTTTATCTCTGATATTATTTATTTGAGTCTTTTTTCTTTTTTCCTAGTTAGCCTAGGTAATGGTTTATAGATTTTGTTTTCTTAAAAAACAACTCTTAGTTTTAATTTTTTTCCATTGGTTTTCTACTCTCTGATTTATTTCTAATCTAACATTTATTATTTTCTTCCTTCTGCTAACTTTGATCTTAGTTGTTTTTCTAGTTTCTTAAGGTGTAAAATTAGTTAATTTATTTCAGATCATTTTTAATGTTAGCATTTATTGCTATAAACTCTCCTTTTAATATTGCTTTTGTTGCATCCCTAGTTTTCGTATGTTGTGTTTTCATTTTCACCTGTCTTGAGATACTTTTAAAATTCCCCTGTGATTTCCTTATTGACCCAATAGTTTTTAAAGAGTGTGTTCATTTTCATATACTTATGAATTTTTCTGTTTTCTTACTCTTACTGATTTCTTGTTTAATTCCATGTGGTCAGAAGAGATAGTTGGAATTATTTTTATTTTCTGAAATTTAAGACTTCTTTTGTGATCTAACATGTAATCTATCCTGGAAAATGTTTTATATGCTCTTGAGAGGAATGTGTATTTTTCTGCTGTTGGCTGGAAAGATATTGCCCAAAATGTATGAAGTTTCAGTTATTCCAGGTGAATAAATTATGGAGATCCAATGTACGGTAATGTGATATAGTTAACACTAGTGAATCATGTGCTTGAAATTTTCTAAAAGGGCAGATTGTAAGTGTTCTCACCACATACAAAAAAGAAAAAAAAACAGTAACTATGTGGTGATGAATGCCTTAATTAGCTTGATTGTGGTGATTATTTCCCAAGGTATATATATTAGTAAATACACCTAAATATAGTCAGTTACACCTAAATACATCCATTATTCCTCAGTAAGAGCCAGGGTAAAAATGATGTAAAACTGCTTGTATATAAAAATAACACAAAAAGAAAATAGATTTTATGTTAAATTAAAAAAAGAAATAAGCTTACTGTTTGGCTCAGTTATTACCTAGAATGAAATGAATTAGTTGCTGGTCACCTTCAGTCTAGCTTGACATCAAGTCATTAACTGGTTGGCATACTTGATCTCGATATGGCAGATGTCGTTTTTATGTAATAATAATCTCTTTGAAAGTCCTCAAGGAATGAAAGCGTGATCTCATTTTATTAATACATTTATTTGCATTTCACAAATTGTTAACTTCATAGCAGCAAACCATTTTAATAATCTCTTCAGAGTATGCTGGCTAGATTAACTAGGGCAGATGGCTGTCTGTGAATAATTCAATAATTACCTTTGAAGACATGTACTGCAGTCTGCCTTCTTGGGCAATAAATTAGCTAAAGAAAGTAGAAGATTTGAGATTCTGAATTGTGGTGTAGGAGTATAGTCACTGGACTGGAAATATGAATATCCATGTTATTTATCTTGGTTTGCCTTTACCTCCCTATATAACCTTAGGCAAACCAACTCAGCCTCTTCTGGAATCCATTTCTTCATGGGAAACCAGAGGGTGTCACATGCTCTCTCAGTTCTGTAATTCTGTGAATCTGTTCCGAGTCTGTTGTTCTTTTTCTAGAATAAATATATTTTTTTGATAACATGCTTTAATTTTTTTTAACTCTGGAATTTCTTCCAATTTCCTTTCATAGTGACTGCAGCTGACTCTTCAAATGCATTTAGTGAAGAAAGTTTTCATTGTAATTAGTGAAAAATTTTAATGTCTGAGAGGTAGAATAGCATTTAAGACTTCTATACTGTGATTGCTGAAATGTCTACATATTGTTTGGCCTCAGACAAGGTACTTAATTGCTCTCAAGCTCAGTTTTCACATTTACAAATATCAGTAGTAATTATACTTTTCTTATGGAGCATTAAATTGGTTAATTGATGAAATCCCTTAGAATAGTTGCAAGGATATAGTAATATAATAAATACTATTATACACTCTAATTTAAAAGTATGAATTTATTTTTTTAAGAATACAATTGTACAATTTAAACCATTTGTTCCCATGTGATCCAGTCGCTGTAAAGTTTGAACTTTCAGGTACTTGACATTTCTTCTTTCAAAGTCTGTTTGTTCTCACAACTCAGAAGCAGTCCTAACAGCACTAGAGGGGCTCCCTTTGGAGCCCATTAATTCTTTTTTAAGCATGAGGCAAAGAAATCGGCACACAGGGATGTGTTGATCCTGCTACTACCAACTTTGAAGAATTTGGAGCAGCAAATGTGGAAAATAACTCGGTGGTCTCTTCCCTCAAGAATCTGTTCCTTTACAGTAGAACTTGTGGATGAAATAAGAGTGGTCTTATATAACACAATATATTTCATGGTTCACCATTATCCAAACATTTTAAAATTCTTATTTATTTATTTATTTATTTCCTCATCCAAGGAGGATGTGTTTT
The DNA here is from genome assembly GCF_019186645.2 of Phyllostomus hastatus. Taxonomy (NCBI): domain Eukaryota; kingdom Metazoa; phylum Chordata; class Mammalia; order Chiroptera; family Phyllostomidae; genus Phyllostomus; species Phyllostomus hastatus. The sequence continues at coordinate 4,005,467 of NW_025333880.1, forward strand.
ATTAATTTAAGAGAGAGAGAGACAGAGAGAGAAAGGCATTGATTGGTTGCCTGCCATATGTGCCCTGACCTGGGATGGAACCTGCAACCTTTCAGTGTGTGTGTGGTACTCCAACCATCTGAGCCTCCCAGCCAGGGCTCACTTTTATTTTTTGATGGGCTCTATCATTTAGAGTTTTTATACTGTGTATGTATACACACATATATATTTTGACCCAGCATTTCCACTTCTAAGAATATATCCAAAGAACCTGGAAACACTAATTCCATAGAACAATAACACCCCTATGTTCACGGCGGCCAAGACATAGAAGCAGCCTGAATATTGATCAGTAGATGAGTGGATAAAATATCTACAGGACATTTACACAGTGGGATACTACTTAGCTGTAACAAAGAAGAAAATTTTACTCTTTGTGACAATATGGATGGGCCTGGAGAACATTATGTTCAGTGAAGTAAGCCAACCAGAGAAAGACAAATATAATCCTGTCTTTTCTCTCCTTATAAATGATTAGTGTAAAAATGAGCTCTACTTTCCTTTATTGTATAGGAGATATTTTTATAAGATATAAAAAAATTCAGAAATTACAGTGAGTCATGGCTTGTGATAAATATTGTAGATTTAATTTTTGTAACTTCTTGGATGTAAATTTTTGATGATGAAACTAAATGAGGATGAAATAAATTAAGTAAGTTGCTTATGATCATACCCCTTGTAAATGGCAAACTTGGGTTGCCACCCTGGTCAAAATCATGTCCACTAGTTCCCTAAGGGAAGATTAGGACTATAGTAGGCAGAGGAGACTTTGTGGATAAGACAGTACAAGTCATGAAAACATCTACTTCTGATTGAGGAGCTCTTCTAAGCACTTATACACAAGGTCTTAATTTTCACCAGAAAGCCATGGGTCAGCATTTTGAGTTCCTACTTACAACTGCAGAAACTGATGATTAGAGACAGTAAATAACTTTACCAGTGGCACAAGAGTGATGGAGCTGGGATTTGAAACAAGGTTTTCTGGCTCCAAAGTCCGTGGTCTCTTGCTATACTTTAGGAACAAACAGTTGGGAAGCTGTTAAGTGCAAACTACATGGTCAGAACTAGTGATCTGAACAGTAAGAGGAAGGCAGGATTTAAGGGTTTCAGGTGGATATTGTAAGATAAAGGTAAACAGGAAGTTGAACATGGCTGTGATGCCTTCAGCTAGGACAACTGATATAATGGCAATTATCAACTGAAGTATCACAGTAGAGCAGCAATTATTGTGGTGGGGCAAATAGTACTTTGATTTTGGTAATGTTGAGTTTAAAGGTGCTCCCCAGACATTTGCCTGATGCTAGGAACCAGGTTTGAAGCTCGTAAAAACTTTCAGAATTAGAGACGTAAAAGAGTTCATAATTTCACTCCACTACGGAGATGATACTGAGAGAGGTGGAGATACTGAGAAAGGGATACTATGTAAGTTGGGAATGAGACGTTGGAGAGGCAGCAGGAGAATCAGAAAAGCCAGGTGCCAGGAGCACTGGTGGAGGGGAGGCTTTTCCGAAAATGAGAGCTCAGCGGTGCTTAGTGCTGCAGAGGGAGGTGTGGTCTGGCAACAACTGAAGAGAGGCTTGTACATTAGGTGTCATTAATTACCTTTATGAGAGCAATTTTATAGGAGGGTTTATTGCATATGCTTTGTCTTTTAAAATGGGGAAATATGGGCATGTTTGAAGACTGTTTTATGTAAAGGATTCATTTGATGGTATGAAGGATCCAGGCTTTGTACAACCTCAGGTTGAATTGCAATGTACATATGGAATAGCCACATGTTAGTTTCTGGGTAGAAATCTGGGATTGTAGTAAAACAAAAAGCCATTTAATTTCTCTGCTTACAGCCAAGTCTCACTATTCATTATGAATAAAGAAAACCTTAATTTTTCCTTCTAGTACAGAGTAGCAGAGTGACTGTACATCAACATGGAGGAATTCAGAGATGAAAGCTAGAAGCCATGAGCTACCCTCTCTCTTAGTGCTAATGCTCTGTGACCGCTGAGAATGGTAAATACGTCAGTGCCCCTAATTAGCCCAGTGCCAGGTGTGCAGAATTACCAGTTCCAGTGCTCTGCTTCATTTACTTGTCATCCATACTTCAGAGTTCAGCATCTTTTCAGTGGGCAGGTAGACTCTTGTGACCAAGGTGGAAGCAATGGCCTATTCACTGGGAGTGGCCTCATCACGAGGCCCAATATGATCACCTCTCACCGCAGGGAAAGAACCAAAGCCAAAAGGATAGATCTGTTTTTCTTAAAATGTTTTCAGCTTTATTGAGGTATACTTTACAAATAAAATTGTAGGATATTTAAAGAGTACACCGTGATGATTTTATACGCATTTACATTTTGACAGCATTCCTTCTGTCTAGTTAATTAAAACATCAGTCATTTCATTTGTTTATTTGATGATTTACTTTTGGTGAAAATATTTAAGTTCTACTCTCTGAGAAAGTTTGAATTATACAATACAGTGTTATCAACTATTTTCACCATGTTATACATTAGATCTTCAGATCTTATTCTTCTTATTGCTGAAAATTTATATAAAAGAAGTAGATCTAGAGTTAGAGATAAACTCATCTTTAATATATAAATATCTGTGAAAGGACCTTGGAGCTATAGCCTTGGAGAAGTCCAACCTTATCAGATCAGGAAGCCAAAGCATTTCTTAATTGAAGAAAGGGAAGGACTCTTGCATTGGGAATGAAAACTCTGGTATTTACTACAGGAGACAGTAAAAAGAGATTGTCAAAATAGAAAGCTTATAGAAAGTATTAATTCACACCATATGAAATTACTGATATTTGACTAGTTTTAATTTACAAAAATGGCAATTTCATGTAATCAACTAGCAGGAGGGAGAAGAAGACAGGTTGGTTGGGGACCTCAGCTTGACCACTCTGTTTTGGTTTTTGAGTCTATTGGTAGCCCTTTGATGGCAGTGGATTAAAATGGTCATACTAAGGAGTCATCCATCTTGTAGAGAAAAAAATGAACAGATATTATGGTTTACCTATCCATTTGCATTTTAGCATCATCCAAGCTGTTTCTCAGAGCTAAACACAAAAGTGATTTCTGTGTTTTGGTAGGCTCTCATATACCTAAATTTTTAGGTTATGGGATTCTTTCCAGATCTGACAACAGCTATTAACTTCTCTCACCAGGAAAATGAATATGTATTCATATAAAAATTTTTCAGAATATTCATGAACTCCCCTGAAGTTCAGGTCAGGAATCTTCCATCTAAAAGATTAAGGTAAAATCCTCCTGAACAGTGATGACCCCCCCCCCCCCCATGAGAATGATAGCTTTAAAAGGTGTCTGGGAAACACAGAAAGAGCTGCTGGACTAGGCAAAGATGTACAAACAGCACTTTTACTCAGGGCACTGGATCTTATGATTCATGATGTGTATTGTATGTCTGGTCTTGAGTCTGCCTTATAAATCAAGGCATAAAGAATGTGAAACAAGCCCTGGCTGGTGTAGCTCAGTGGATTGAGCATGGGCTGCGAACCAAAGCATCGCAGGTTCGATTCCCAGTCAGGGCACATGCCTGGGTTGCAGGCCACGGCCCCCAGCAACCGCACATTGATGTTTCTCTCTCTCTCTCTTTCTCCCTCCCTTCCCTCTCTAAAAATAAATAAATAAAATCTTAAAAAAAATTCATATACTTTCAAAGTGTTCCAATATTTAAAAAAAAAGAATGTGAAACAATGAGATACTTGTCCCAAATTATTTTCTCAGTGTATGCCCACCCTATAATCAAATTGCAATTATCAGTATATTTTTATTAATACTTAGATTAGTTCATTTATTTATAACAGAGAAAACCAGTGAAAGCTAGTGTTAGATTCTAGGCTCATCCACTAGGGCAACCAGGCAGGAAGGTCTCAGAAACTTATGTAGTGTTAGGTAGTGTCTAGGGTCTAAGGACATGTTGGTGCTCAATCGTGGCTGCAGATTGGAGTTATTTAGGGCACACATAAACCATAACGGTGCCCAGCCTCAACTCAAGGCCAATTAGATTAGGATTTCTGGGAGTGGGGGCTAGGCATTACCTTTCAAAAGCATCCTGAGAAGTTCTAATCTATATTCAGGGTTGATCATCACTGGTTTAGATAGTGGCATGGATAAGAAGAAGGAAGAGAAGAAGCACTATATCCGCACAGGCAAGACCAATGGCATGATGGGAAATTTCTAGCAAATAGTCAAGGGAGGCAGTCTCTTAGAAATTCTTGGTCGTCATATTGTATTTGTAAATAAGTTTTTCCTCCATAAAAGGGAGACGGCTTTAGTAACACAGCGTCTAGGTCTGGGAGTCCTAGGGCACAGGGCCCTTGTCCCTTCTAGCTTTACACCAGCAGTGATGTTTTCAAAGTGGCACAAGTTAATGTGAATGATTGAGAGAGGAACTTCAGTGAGGAAAAACCCTATTCTACTTTTGAAAGAGGTTATATACATACTTGGTTCATATTTCAAAACTCACAAATAAGTAAATAATGCAAATTTCACTCCCCTGTTCTCTGCTGTTCAATTTTGCTCACTGGGGAGAAGTCAGTCTTAATGTGTACAATAGTTAATTCATGTATGAGCAGGGTCATTTCCCCCTTTTTATACAAATGGCAGTACACAACTGTTAAACACAATATTTGCATTTTTCTTTTTTTCACTAAATAAATATCCTCAAGATTAGATGTTGTGTACCCAACCATTGATAAAGGCATGAGCCATGTTGTAGGAGTTCAACAAATGCCATTGTCAGTTTCATCACTCTTCCAGAAGAGACAAACTGATCCTGAGGCCCCTTTCTGCTGAAATGAAATTTAGGACTAGTCCCTAAGGGGTGTTGCTATCTTCGCTTTAAAACTGTGTGGAAACGTGCCTTTGGTAACATTCTCAGAAGCAGTCTAAACAACAAAACACAACACAAGAAAATAAAAAACAAAACAAGGTGTACTTTTTAATCCTGCCACAAAAGGGGCAAAAACTGCAGTTCACTCCAAAGGTTTTATGTCAAAATTTGAGAAACCACAAGTAGCTTTGACTTCAAGCCTTAGGTAAACTGAAATCATAGGTTTAATAATAAAGCAAATGATTTTTTTCTCAACAGTTTAGCTCTAGTGTTTTAGGTCATTTTGCTGAGTTGCTGTATTCTACTACTTTCCTGTTGAAAACTTAACCTCATTGGGAATTATGTGAGCAAACATTACCTGGTTTTGTTTTGTTTTGTCTTAAAGTTTATTTTTAAGATTTTATTTATTTAATTTTAGAGAGGGAAGGGAGGGAAGAAAGAGAGAGAGAAACAACAATGTGCGGTTGCTGGGGGCTGTGGCCTGCAATCCAGGCATGTGCCCTGACTGGGAATCGAATTTGCGATGCTTTGGTTCACAGCCCACGCTCAATCCACTGAGCTACGCCAGCCAGGTCTAAACATTACCTGGTTTTTAACTAAGGATTTATCATCTGAATTATAAGTAGTAGAAAATTATAAGTGGAAGTTAATTTTAGATTTTTGGTAACTGTATTGTTTTCTGTGTTTGTAACATCACCAACTACATTATAAATATTGGCAATTGATGTTTTATAAATCCCTGATGTTAAAAATTCTTGATTTATAAAAGCTGAAAGCCTGTAATCTCTGCTTCACCATTGCAGGGATTGTTTTCAGCCTTTGTTTTCTGGGCATTAGCCAACAGGATAGACTTTAGTTTAGGGGAAGGAAATAAAAGCAAATAGTAAGGACATGAACTTGAGTTTTGAAGAATTTTTAAATTGTCTTTACCTTTTGGGTACATTACTGCTTTTGGTGTATATGTTGTTTGTTAAAAATCCCTACAATCTTAAAATTTTCTCATTTTTTCTAATAGAATAGAATTTGGGCTCCTGCTTCTTACTGAATATACAAGTTCTGAAATTAATGTCATTTTTTTCCAGGCAGCTCAACATAGTAAATACTATGCCACTGGTTACTTTAAAAAAGGCGTCAGCAAGGGATGGCATTGGCTATGTGTGCTTGTATGTCTATGTGTGCACAGCACCCTGGGTGTGTGCTGTAGGACAGGAGAGAAGAATACTAAAAAAATCGATAAGTCATTGAATCGCTTTCATTTAGAATGCATAATGAAAGAGTCTTAGAGGCTTTGCTTCACTTTTCTAAAGCTACTTGTGCTGATAGTTGTTGAGAACATGTGGGTCCTATGTTTAGACACAAATAGCTTGCAATATCTTCTGTGTAACCTTAAATAATATTGTATCACCTATATGTATAAACATCTATAATCCTCGAATATGAGATTCATAAGAGCAGAACCTTAACTGGCTTGTTCAGAGAATTATTCCCAGAATCTAGTGTCACTAGACCATAGTAGATGTTCAATAAATATTTATTAAATGAATAAATATATTAGCATAACCTAACTTATTATGACATGTTTTGATGTGAATGATGGTTTCTGATGGAAGATTTTTTTCTCTCTGCATAGTATTACCTGAAGTGTTTACATCATTCAGAACCTAATGTTGCGTTAATCAGCATCTGTTTTGGGGAACAATAATTTCTTTAACATATCATCAGATTTGAGATTGAGTAGAAGTCCTTAGGAAAATAAAAGGATTAAGAATATAAATAGTAAAGTAATTCTAAAATAGGGATACATCATTATACTTATAGCCTAGAATGATCATCTGTGGAATGGACAATAAAATGGAAAACAACTGAGCCTTCCTGAGATCACTAGCTTTCAAAGAATATTGTAAGTCTTTATGTATCACATGCTTCAGTGTCTTAGTAGTAATAACATGTTACTGGATTTCTATGCTCAATAAATATAGTATTGAAGAAAATTTATTTAGTGCAGTGTTAGAAGTACAATATTGATTGTCATTTTATATTATTTATAAAAGGTATGGTAACATTTTAAACTAATATTTCTAATACTTAAACTATCATTGTTGTTATCATTAGACATCATTCATTGAAGGAACTGTAAAATACATCAAATTGTGCCTCTATGTAGTAATCATTATGGGACAGCATTTTCACTATGATGCTTATACCATCACTCAGTGAGTGTATTGTCATCACTCCATGATGCTGGCACTGTACTGGAATTCAACTCCAATTGGCTATAAAGTGTCTTTCTTTATGGGAGGTCAAACTACCTTAAAACATATTGCTTTTAGCTTATTGAGGAAATATTGGAAAAGTGATTTATTCTTATTTAGCAGGCAAGAAAATGGCAAGTCAACTGCATAAGGTCAGTTGACAAATCAGTTTTATGTGATTGAGGTCAAGTGTCCCAAAGTCACAATCTAGTACACCAGGGACTGATCAGAGCCTAAAACAGATCAAAGAAATAGAAGTCAAATGTTTACCTTGCTTGGTTAGAAAGAATAAAGTTGCTGAGTCATTTTTAGAATGATGTGCTAAAGGTTTCAAAATTTGTTAGTCAAACTATGTACATGAGTTGCCAGATTGTATACTATGTCAATGTGTTGATCTATAGGAGGTGATAACAAATAAATTGTAATCAAATGTTTGGGATAGTTAGAAAAATAAAAAATGAAATTCTAGTTGCAATAGATACTTTCTTTGGTATTAAAAGAGCAAGAGAAAAAGCAATAGAACATAAAGTCCTAACAAGGTTTTTTTGTATTTTTTATGACTATAATTACATTAAGGAATATTAAGAGTAACCATGAAATAATAAAAGTAAAACTGATATTTTGCCCTATCAAAAATCCAATTAGAAGTGGATAATGAATCTAAATTTTTGGACATTTATGGTCTGCCTCATATTATTATCCATTCATTTATTATTCCCCATGGGGAGAACTCCAAGTTTACTGCTAGCAAATTCTTTCCTCTTCTCACTTTAGTTCAGTGTTTCCCAGGTGTGTTTTCCAGAACATAAGATCCATGGGATGCTTGGATGGGAGATGTGGTCAGAGATATTTCGGAAATGGAACATATATAACATATATCACCATTCCAGGCAACTTGCATTAGAAATACAGGAAGAAGTAGCAGCAATGAGAATGACTTGAAGAGTGAGAGGATATGGCTGAGCCAAGATAGATTTTTGTAGGTCACTTAAAAAAAATTGCAAAATTATTGATTTATTTAAATGTCATGTTCATTTTCTGCCATGCAGAAACATCAATTAGAATGTCCTTTTGTATTGCATAGTCTGTCAAAATTGTTAGATGTTTATGCTTGACTTTCCCATTGGACATGTGTAGTGTCATTTTGAGGCTGTGGAAAACATGCTTTCTGGGATATCATATTGGATTTTTTTTCTTTAATTCTTGGAAGTTGCTTTCCATGGAGTGAGACATTTAATTGAAAAGGTCATTACTCAGAAATCACTGTGATTCCAGATTTTTCTCTCTTCTCAAATACTTTGAGAGCTATTATTTTCACATTTAATAGTAATCATAAAAAAAGATTAAAATCAGAAATTAGAAGTGTAATTTTCATTTAGCCCACCATACAAAAGCACATATTTAATTTATTATAAAATAGAAGATTGTTGGGTACAATTAATTTGAATGAGGTAGACATTTTCTGTTTTTATCTTTCCAAACTTGAGAAAGGAAAAATTGCAATGAGGAAAGCTTTTAGGATGCTCTAATGGGACAAAGAGCCTCTCTGATGCCTGAGCATTTGGCTTGTTCTATTTATGATAGAACATGGAATATTTTAAAACTAAGATTTGTTGAGAATCCCACTTTATTAACATTTCTGTTAAATGTATAAGTATTGAACCATCAATGAAATATGAGCCATTTTACCCAGTGACATTTTGAATGATTCTCGTTGTAGGGGAAGCCTGTGGGAACACCAGATGCTGGTGCTTATTTCCGTGTGCTGGCGGAGCATGGAGTAGCTGCCTTGTTTACAGCGCCGACTGCAATTAGAGCCATCCGTCAGCAGGACCCTGGGGCGGCCTTGGGGAAGCAGTACTCGCTGACAAGGTGAACCGATGCACAAGGCAAATTATATTAAAAACTGCAATCAGAATGAATAACTGAATGTTGTATTTTTTTTTTCCGGCACTGCAAGATCTCGTCTGGAAAGAGCCAAGAGATTCTGAATGTCATTAAGAATGATTGTTCTAAACATATCTTTGAAATACTTGGAATATTAACTATACTGTGGATATTTTTCAATACTGTATCATGTTTGTTTTAGTTCAAATACTACCCAAATATTTTCTTTTTTAATCTACCCTGCTTATATTTTTCTTAAACTAAAATGCTATGAATTAAAATGCATAGATATAAGCATTTTATATATTTGTACATATATAACTGTTTTTTGAAAATGAAGAATGGCTTAAATAGAGGAAAAATATTATTTGATTTCACATATACAGATAAAACATGAATTTTAAAGTCCAAATTATGTTTGCTGAAAGAGTGCAGGAAATTATTTTTTTATTTGTTTTATAATAATATGCTCCTTGTAGTTTAGATACTTTTGTGCTGGCTTATAGACATCATTTTAGTTTAATGATATGCATATTTAAAGGTACCTATAGTACTTTGTATCTTCATGGCAGTTTCCAGCCTCAGTTCTCATTGAGCCTCTTTGAAATAAGTCACTGTTACCTTAAACTAAATGAAGAGTTTTTATAGTTTTCTCAAGTCAGAAAGTGTGACTGAAATAAGTTGGTTTGAATTTTTTACATTAAAAACCAGATATTATGACTTTTATGTTGCTGTGGCCGAAAGGAGTTAAAAATAGATATCACACACCAATTGCAGATGTAAGCAAGAAGCTTTCCATTTGGGCAAGGTCAATGGTTTTATTTGTTTCTTTTTCCTCTATTTTCTATTTTATTAAAAAAATAGATCTGGATTTATATGCAAATTTACCTATAATCTAAAAATATTATCTTATTAAAATGTATTCATAAAATGAATCATATATTATATTTTTATTCACCTTCTATTTGTTCCTTCATTTATGACATTTTAATTGTTTCATTTTTTTCAAGAGGATAGAGACATAGATTTTGATAAGTGCATTTGAGTGTGTGTATAGTCTTCATGTCTTCAGATAGTTACTGCTCTTTTGAAGGATCAGTGATTGTAGTTTGTTACACAGTGTGTCTTTTCTGACACATGCATTCGGATTGCAGGGCATGAAGTTGTGTGACCAGCAAGCTAAGGTCGCTTATTTTGCTGTATCACCTTCTTTTCCCATCTCTATAGGGATTTTAGATGCTATCTTTTCTATGAAGGCAGGACATGTTTCTAATTTGCCTAATGTATAAATCATCAAACAATACTAAATGGCTTTTAAACTATCACTTTTCAAATGAATGCATAAAAACATGGAGTCCGATTTTAGCATAAAAGAAATTATAGTACATTCTCCCTGGTCATGCTCCTTTGTCTTTAGGCACCTAAATTATTTATGATGATGTGCACATATGTTTTTAATAGATGTTTAGGAATGAGAACTCTACAAACACCCTCAATTATTCAAATTACTGCTATACTTACTGAAAATCTACTACATGCTAGGCATACACAATTTATCTTGCTTGGTCATCATGATAAGTAGGAATTTTGGTTATCATTTTACAAATGAGTAACATCAGTCTCAGAGAGTTTAAATAACTCTTTAGAAAGAAGCTAACTAACTCAGGCAATTTGACTAGGATCCACACTCTTTATTAAAGACCTCAGACATTATTTTACGATGAGAGGTAAATTAGGAAACTACCAAAACTCAGGAGTTTTTGTCATTTGTAAGATAAAAGCAGCTTTTACTTTTCATTTATTTTAGTTTATTCTGTTGATACCTTCACTGAACTACTTTGATGGATTCTCACGTGTGGACTAGGAGAATGTTAGAAAAAGAAGGAAGCTCAGAAATGCAACAATCTTACTTTAAAAATGAGGAAACTGAGGTCCAAAAAAGTTAAGTTTGGTTCAGAGACAGAATAAGGACCAGAACTCAAGTCTTCTCATACAATTATACTTTTATATTATATTTATGTTCAAGACATTTCATACTTACATACTGAATTGACATTCACTAGATATTATGATTACACATTCATGATTTATTTGTGGAATTTATTTGTCTCTCCTTTTCTTATAGAACATCGCAAATGATGAACTTTTCTCTTTAAATGTGTTATATATCTCAGTAAAGATTGTTTTAAAATAAATTTAGAGATTTTCTAAGAATTTAAGCTCTCAAAACAAATTTAATAGGGCACTATAAAATAAGGAACTAACCAGAACTATAAATTCATTTTATCATGGACCAGAGTTTGCAAAAATAGATTAGAAGTCATCTAATATAATCATTTCATTTCACATTTGAGAAAACTTTGTCACAGAGAAGTCAAATAGTATGCCCTGGATTGCAAAACTACTCTGGGCCAAAGCTGGAACAAGGCAGTACAGTGTGGTAGTTAAGATTCTGACTCTGGAGTTAGGCTAGCTGGGTTCAATCTACCATTTACTAGCTGGGTGAGACCTTGGGAATGTTACATAGGCTCTCTGTTTCTTTTCTCCTCCCCCTCCCCTACCCCTTCTCCCATTTTCACCCTCTTCCTCCTTCTCCTCCTCCTACTCTGTGGACTATAAAGCTAGTAACAATACAAGAATATAATGAAAATAAAAGGTGCCTAATTCATGCAAAGCACTTGAAACAGTTCTTAACATAAACTAAGTCTTAGCAATATTACTATCTTTTGCTTTCTAATTCACTGCTCTTTTACATCACATCGTAGTGGTTAATTTTCCCATGATTTTCTAGTTCAATCTTAATCAAATTAGAAAATATTCAGTTCTGGGATTCCCATTCAAGATATCATAGTACCTCATACTTGATGCAGCCTTCCTTTACCAACTACATAACAATGAGAACTAATACAAAAGAGAAAAAGCAGAGCATCAGAGATGAGCTAAAAAATTATGTGGACTGCAAATAAAATAGATTTGCAAAGTGGTAAGGCTGGTTGTAGTCAGGCGGATCACAGATGGAAGTGCCATGCAAGTACTAGGCAGGTTAACTGTAAGTAAATTCTCATTGGACATATCATTTGGAAATTGTAGCATGTAAGTTGAGACTATGATAAAATTTATAAACTGCCAGAGAAGATCAACAGAGCACAAAAGAGGAGAATCAAACTAATGCCAACAGATGTCAGATGACAATTGTGAACATCTTCAAAGTGCTGAGAGAGAATTGTCAAACTAAAAATTTTTTTATTAAGGACTTAGAACAAAATAGGCAAATGTTCATACAAACAAAGCTAAAAGAACTTAAGGTCCAAAGACTTTTATAAAATGAAAAATAGCCATGGGGGGATAATGTGGGATATAAAAAACAAGCAGCTGACCAAACTGATGAAATTTTTTGTTCAATTTATATAGTTGGTACAATAATCATAATGGGATATTGTATTTAGACCGAAGCCAAAATTTATGTGGTAAATAACAGTAACAAAAAGTAGAGAGTTTTTTTTCAAGAAGTAATTTGAGTTCTCCAGTGGGGAACAGTGGGAGAAAATAGAAAGAAGGAAACATGGAGATAGCCACAGGGACAGTGATGGCAAGAAGTAATGATGTTCTGTCATGTGAATGAGAAGTTGATGAGGCATTACTGAAATGATCTGTTTTTATTTAACTTCTGTTGGCACAAGTAAAAAGCAATTTTCACTTGTTTGGTAGTTTATGGACCTTGAATAAAATATTCCTTTTAGTATTCTGTCCCTACTTTATTACCTGAAAATTCTTCCCCAGAATTTATCTTTAGCTCTTTATCCATTTCTGTGCAGCTTCTCATCCATTTTGAACTAAAACTAATTTGATAATACTACCACTTTCCTGTTTTCTCTTTGCTTACTTTTGAACTCTATTGCAGTCTTGAATTACACTCAGTTTTATATAAAATTAGGGAAAGGTATATAGGTCTCATCCTCATTAATGTCCTCTCCATCCCATTTTTTCCTGCTCTGAATATTGTATATTATCTTTTTGTTTATCTTTTTAGTATTATACACTTGGAAGTAGATTCATTTTTGTATGTTATCATCATCAGAATATCATCCAGATATTTAGTTCATTTATGATAATCTAGGGTAACTCTATCCAATAAAACTGAACTCTACAGTATGGTAGGTACTAGCCACATGTCACTACTGAACTCTTGGCTAAGGAGTGATACTACTAAGAAACTGATACTTTTACTTCTTCATTTTCCCTATAAATGCCTAATACTCTTAATCCTGTAAGTATTCTAAAATAGCAAGGAACCTGTTTTCATACGATATAGTTGAAATATGTTCATATGTTTCAATCATACCATTAACAATATGGTATTTATATTTTTAATTTTGTCTTTTTGCATGGCATCTGAAACCATGGATGTGGCAACCTCATTTTAAACTTCAAAATTTTACACTAATCTCTGTTTAACCTACTTTAATGAATTAATATATTAATGTTTCACTCTGCTAAAATTGTTCCATCAGATCAGGCCCTAACTGATAATACAAATTTTAATTTCATGTAAGTTATAAATGAATATGCATTTGATTATCTAAATTTTACCTCAAATTGCAAATATATATGTACAAATTATCTGACATTTTCCCTAGTCTTTGCCTCTAATTAATACCCCTTTTTGGTCTTCCATTCTCATCTTTTTTATCTGCCTACTTTCCTTTTTCTTAAAGATTTAAACATTGCCCTGTCAGCCTTGCATACTCACCAAAGTGTTTGATCTACTTTATTCAAATGGTTTTATAACAAAGACTACTATTGGATTATTTCTGATCTGAAATTTGAAATTATACTTCACTGTCTTTACCAGGACACTTAAATTTTACCTTTGTGACTTATTTTATTAAAGGATGGCTCCTAGATAATTTTGGGTATGTAGTTGGAGAATATGCCACTGGGCAGCTACTCAAACATTATTTTTGACAGTCCCTTGCAGCATTATATGAAGTCCTATAACTATGTCAAATTATTAAACCAAACCAAACCCAATCCAAGATTTTGCAAAACTGTTGTGATGACAGTCTTCTTATAGAAACGTTAAGTAACAGGTCATCTTTGTTGCATTTATTGGCACTTGTGAATCCATATACATACATGCATACAGACCCAAGCCAAAAAAGGTTATTGACCTAATGGTTTGAGGAGGAATTATATCTACAGCATAATTACAATTTTTTATCATCCTGGCTAATGTCCATTTGGTAGCCACTAGCCACCATGGCTATTGAGCACCCGAAATGCCCAGATTGGGACTACATATGGAAAAAGACTTTGATATCACTAGTAATTTTTTATGGTCATTACATGTTGAAATAATATTTTTATTTATTTGGTTTAATAAAATGTATTTTTTAAAATTTATGTTTTTACTTTTCTGAATGTAGCTACTAGAAAATTTTAAACTACATCTATTTCTTGCATTTGTAGCTCACATTATATTTCAGGTGGACAATACTGATTTAGGTAATATTTATGGACTCAGTTACATCATTCAAAAAAAATAAGATGTTGCAATAAGGTAATTTTATCCCCTGAATGGCTTTATATTTGCAGATGGTGGTTCTTTTTTTTCCCTCAGAAAATGTTGAACAGTAAAATTACATTGAGAATTTTGCACAAATTTACTATAGCCTCCTTTGACATCCTTATGAATAAACACCCTCATCTAGAGATGCAAATGATCACAAGTAATCTTCAAGCATGGACTCCATTTATCAGTGATTCATTTATACTTAAAATTTAATTAACACATTTTCAACAGCATAGGCAATCAGATTTTTCCATAGAATTATTAAACTCATATTTTCGACTTTTGAGGCCAGACTTTACTCTCGGGGTCATGATTATTTATAAAAATCAAGGAGGATATTAAAGTTGATCCCATGAGAGTCTGATCATTTTGTTTGTTTAATTGCTCATTTTCTATTAAAATTAATGCCTCTATGTGATGCCTTCTCTCCTCTTCGGAGCTCTCTTCAGCAGCCATCACGTCATGAACTTCCTCTCTCCTCTGGACTGCTACCATCCTTAAGTGATTTTTAGTATCTTAATGATAAATTCCTCTATCAGTACACTCATGTTTTCTTATGTCTTTCAATATTAGATTCTTTCTGTTACCATAAACACTATCATCCTTCAGAACAGACACATTTTAAAGATTTCAATGTTTGGAATTGCCCTCTCACAACTATATTCTTTTTTTTTTCTGATTCTACAGTGCCTTTGCTTTCACTGATTTTTAAAAATTTCCTCTGTGACTCCATTATTATTTCTTTTTCATTTCTCCTTGTCTTTTACCCAACTGTTTTTCCTGGTAATTTTCTCCATCATGGTTATTCCTACTTTGCTTCCCCATTTCCCTTGCCTTGCCTAGATTCCCCAGACATCTCTTTTAGCTTTGATTTGCCATTCCTTCTTTTCTTTTTATTTCTGTATTGAATTTATTTAGGTGACATTTGTTAAAAAATTATGTGTCTTATTTGTATAATTCTATAATACATCATCTGTATATTGTGTTGTGTTCACCATCTCAAATGAAGTCTCCTTCCATCACCATTTATTTTCCCTTTACCCTCTTCTACCTCCCCCCTAACCATTTTCCTCTGGTAATCCACACTTTTATCTGTGTATGAGTTCTTGTTGTTGTTGTTTTTGCCAACCCTTCATCTTTTTCACCTAGCCTCCCAACCCCCCTTTAATAGCTGTCAATCTGTTTCTGTGTTAGTTTATTTTGTTCATTAGATTCTACATATGAGTGACCATCCCTTCTTTTCTGTACTATACCTAACCTGTGCTATCTTGATGTAGCCTTTTAAATTACTAGTTGAGTTTATGAAAACAACATGCCTCCTCTTTTACTAGATACACTGAGTCAAGCTGACATAAATTTTGCCATCTCCCCAATTCTGTACCTCATCTTTCTAAGCTTCTAGAAAGATTTCAGTACCCAAAATTTCCAGGTGTTTTGACTGGTATTGAGGTATAAAGATGAATGCTCCTAAGGAGCTCAGAGTCAAAATATACAAGACACAAATATAGAATGAGATACATGTTTATAGCAGAGATAGGAAATACATGTTAGAAAATAAAGGTTGGAATATTTCAGCCTCCATGAATCTTCATTAGGTGATATAAGTGAAGGGAATGGTAATAAATCTTCTGTGACTGTATTACATTGTTGGGGGATAGGCAGTTTAATTTGTTTGTTCTTTTACTTTGATGATAATGAATTAACTCTTTATACACACATTCCCTTTCTTGACAGGTCATGCACATTGAGAATAGAAGAAAAACAGTCATTCTCTCAATGAACCACTGATTGTGTCTAACCAATTATATTCCTTTTTCATCCTTTTTATTCTGTGGCATGGACTCCCAGCCAAGGGTTCTTCATCTTTAGTAACCTTATACGTGTTTCAATAAGAGCCTTTTAAACCTTTGAGGCCGTAATGGCATTTATTCTTTAGTCACCTATCTTTCCTGTATATGTCCTTGGAATAGAGGAAACACGTGCATCAAATCAGAGTAATCTTTTCCAAAGGAACTCATGAGAAGACAAGTGCATCATATTTATGAGAGTACTTGTTGTATTAGCTAATACTTGAGAGTGTATTTTGTCTTGTGTATAGACCTAAGCAGAATATAGCAATTAAACTTAGAGCTAAAATTAGCAGAGATACTGTCAAACAGGAAAAGGCTTGCCATCTTTGATCATTTGGTGAATGTGACAGATCAACTTGGTTGCTCTTTTCAGAACTGAAAAGGTGTAGCTGTGGATTCTGCTTTTGAAATACCTCACTTCAATGCAATGATGTGTATTTAGTTACATTTGGCTCAAAAAGAATCACACTTCTCACCATTCTGTGGTACAATATACTGGCAATATGACTGCCTTCTGCTCAGAGAATAAATGTGGTTAGATTCTACAATGTTTAAAAGAAAGTAGACGGAATTATTTAAATTTATTTGCAAGGAATGATTTGAACTCACTCTCCCTCTTATATTTAGGTTTAAAACATTATTTGTGGCTGGAGAACGGTGTGATGTGGAGACCCTGGAATGGTCCAAAAAGGTCTTCAGAGTACCTGTCTTAGACCATTGGTGGCAAACTGGTGAGCATTTTCTAAGCATGTACATAAATATTGCAGAAATGCTAAAAAATACTGCAAGGGCTGGAGAAAATTCTGAACTCTGACCATCAAGCACAAACTCAGGATTTATGAGGTTCTGGTTTCAGTAGAAATAAGCAATTCTTTGATGACTGATAAAAATGTTTTCATAAATGATATCGATGCCACCATTCTCTTGGGCCCTAGGTATAAAGCACAAAAACCTCTTTTGCTTCTCCTCCTTCTTATTTCCTGTCTCTAGTAAGTCACTAAATCTCAGATTTTTCTTTGAAGTCTCTGTTGGATTCATCCCACCTTCAGTAGTCCATTGCCTTTGAGCTGTGGAAGCCTCATTATCATCTGCCTTGATTTAAATTATTCTCATCACTCATCACTGTTCCCTCTGCTTCCCTATACACCCTGCACACTGCTCCAAGAGTAATTTTTTATAAGCACTGTTTATTTACAGGATTTCCTGTGGTTCTCTGGCTCCTTTTTTGTGTTCTATAAAATTGAGTATGTCTGCTTAGCATTCAAGGCAAAAAAAAAGTATTTTTTTCTCCAAAACACACACACATACACTCACACATATATAATATATAATTATTTATTTGCCTATTTGGTTTATTCTCTATTTTCTACCCCCTAAGTGATCCTTGTGAAATAAACAAATTGTCATATTAAGTGGATAGAATATAATCTTTGGTAAAAATAATAATAACAATAAAAAACTTTCTGCTGCTTTTTTTGAGGAATGATTGTGTATATATGTGAAAGTAACTAGACTATGTGGAATCTGTTTTCCTCATTAAGTGTAGGGGTTTTGTTGGGTTTCCCTCTGAACTACTAAGAGTAGCTATGAGCTATGAGAACCCCTTAACTTTGATGTGTACATTATTTTAATTCAATTATATGTAGATTAACACATCAAATCAACTCTTTCATACTACTGTTTTCAGAATTCCCATGTTATGAGCAACTAGAAAACAGTGTCAAATTTTAATTAAAAATTAATATAGTTTCTTTGCAAAAACTAGGTCTGATTTTAAAAATGATATAATCTAGAAGATCAAGTGAGTGAGTAAATATTTTAGAACTCTGATTTTGAAGAATGATACTTTTTATATTATCTTGGTGAATATTACTCTGAAAAAGCATGTTTTTTGTATTCTTTGTAATATGTGATAAGAAATAAATGATCACAGCAGAATATACGTTCCTTAGAGAACATGAAAATCAGAAAGAATTGTTATTCCTTTTAGTTTGATTTGCTGACTGAAGGAGAAATTTCTTAGCTAAATTTAGATTTGTAACTATTTAGTAAATAAAACAAATAACACTGACTTTGGAGAAAGAGCAATGCTATGTGTAGAAATACATAAAAACAAATAAAGTATTATTGCCTCTGTAAGGAAGAGTATTTATTGAATTGATGCATCCCTTATTTACCAGGAAACTTCAAACAGTTATTTTCCTACACTGAAGGAGAAAACCATCTTGTCACCATTGAGATGGTTGTCCTTTCCCGGTCAGATGGAAGGATTGTTTCCATCACAGAAGTGACCTTACACAAAGGCTTGAGAAGAGTTTTTTTGTTTTTTCCTCCTTAAAGTTGACTATGCCAAAGCTTGTTGAAGGAAAGCAACACATTAATTTTTTTAACTTTTTATTGATGTATTTGTGTATAATAGCCTGTGCAGATGTATGTAGTTAGTGTGCTCGGGCTTACAGAAAAGCTCATTGAAGCCTGAGAAGCAAGAATATGAGGTCCCTGGTGGGTACTAAGTTTCATGTGAATTCACAATTTTTCTTTAATGTATTGTTCAGAGGAAATTAATAGCACATTATGTCAGTGAGCTGTCACTTTAATCAGGTTTGACTGGCTGCTCATTTACTGTGGAAAACAGAGTGGGTTTCTACTAATAATGCCTGATTCTTTTCATCTCCCACCCCCCATTCAATTGTACAGCATTTGATATTGTGTCCAATTAAAGCACACAAATACACACATATGGATAGGTAGGTAGTACCTTGCTAACTAGCTAGGCAGTTTTGTACTTTATAAAAGAAATTCACCCGAGGTGATGCAGCTATCTGCTACTAACAAAAATTAGTTAGAAACTTCATTCATTTGCATTGAAAAAATTTTCTTTTCAAAGTTATATGTTGTGGTGAATAATTGGGAAATGATACTGAAGTTTCCATTTGCAACTATTCACCTTTCCTAAAGGGATATCAAGTGTGTTTTATGGTGACCTCAATTTAATGTTAGATCATTGGAGGGGAAAGATAAATACTTTGTGGGTTACTATTAACTATTAGGGAAAGGAAAGAAAAATTCAGTATTTCTAGCATATTCATGAATTTCCTAATGTATTACATATCAAGTAGATGGCGGAATACTTCCCCAAGAGGTATGCCAGTAAAAACTGGATAACAGTTGAGAGAATGTTAAGCTTTGGCCAAATTTCAAGTTTTTCACAAGGTCTCTCTTATTACTGACTTAGAAATTGATTTTCTTATACAGTTGCACACTCTTATGAAACTTCAATACAATGTATTATTAATGAATTTGCTCTCTGATTACATTAACGTATGGGTACACATGAGCTGTTTAGAAACTGTGATATGTAATTGAAATTATTAAGGGATATGTTAAGTAACTAAGATGTATGAATAAAATTTGATTAGTTTCTGTGACTTGGGTTATAAGAAGGCACACCACAGTCAATTCATTTTATTACCACGTTGGTTTTGTTACCCATGTGCAATTTGTATTAGCAACAACACATTTCCAGTGACTAGCATCCTCTTTTGGCCCATTAGTATCAACTTTGATATCTGATTTGAATAATATTAAGATTCTAAATTGAAAACTAAGCTATGAAAAATTCAAGAGCAGATCAATTCCTTATAGGGGTATTTTAATAAAGAATTGCTGCTGTTCAGCACCACTGAAGCATTAAGCCTTTGTTTTGAATTATAACAATGTAAACATTTAATGCTCTCATGAAGGAAATTTGTCTCATTAAATGTAGATAACTGGGATCTATCTATTAGATTCATATACCTGCATAAAAGATGAATTTTATCATTCACTCAGATCTTTTATCTTCACAGTAACTTATAAAGTGATTGAAAGCATCTGAATTATTGACTAAAATTTTCATTTTGTTTTTGACATAAAGATTGAGAGAGAGAAATGCTATAATTATAATTAAAATGGGAAAATTAAGTAAATAGATACTTGTTCCATCGTGATATAGAAATTCACATGCCAAAAAAATAGACAAAACTTCATTATCCTCTGGTGAACACTGTACAACAGTGGGATACTGTACACATCATTTTAGTACTAAGAGCACCTTTCCTTAAAATCAGACAGGAAGCACAATTTTAGAAAGGAAAAACTGTCAGTTTGGTGCACAGTGTCCTTCATAAGAATTTTTTTTCACTTAAAAAATTATAGTCACGTAAAATGACTATAAAGGAATTTGTTTTTCTTATAAATGAATGACCAAGCACAAAAATTAAATTTTAGACACTACTACAACCAAAAACATATTAGAATTCATTCCTTTTAAGGTTTCTTTTTTTCTTTCTCCCGTTCCTCCTTTCTCTTTCTCTTTTTCTCTCTCTCTGTCCCTCCTTCCTTTTTTCCTCCTCTCCCTCCCTCTTTTCTTCCTTCTTTTCAATGTATTATATGACATGATACTGGTTTAGAAATTCTTATAACAAAATAGTTTGACATACCATTTTTCAATGTTATTTAATCCTAGGTGGAAATTCTTTATTTATTCACTTGCTCTCAGTTAAAGAAAACAATGGCTACAAAGTTAGAATATTCAAATTCCATAATGGCATTTATAAAAGACAATTTGGTAAATGGTTTAGATCAAAAGAAGCCATGATTCTTCTCACCCACTGGCAGCACATATCTGTGTGGTTTCCATGAGAAGATATAGAGTCTATGTTGAAAGTGTTTCAAATGCTCTTATGCTCAGGAAGTGACAAAGTAATTGAAATGATCACAAACTTGAGCAGCACTGGATGATTTTGTTGTTGGTTTACTTGTTTTGTTCCCATCACTTCAATGGACAACCAAACTTCTTCATAGAATTATTAAAAACCTTTGCAGAGATTTCAGTGAGAAAACATAGTCACTTAATGGATTGAGACATTGGTGACAATTGAAGTTATTGATCTTACTATTTTTACCCGGGCCATCTTTGCTGAGTTCTTATATCTTGAAGTAATCACAATATTTAAATCCCTGTTTGATTGAGCTGCTGCAGTTTTCATTGCAATTGCCAGTTCTGAAGTAAGTATATTTTATATACTAAATCTGTCTGGAAAAATTCCAGTCATTGTTGATATAATGAGAACACTATGTGTGACATCCTGGCAACCAAGGAGAGTGGACTGGAATTTTTCACATGCATGAACAATGCCGACTTCACTGTACTAGTCAGTCGGAGAGGTAGACGCCATTGAGTGAGCATGTGTACTGTGTGGCCATTGCATTCAAAATGACTGAGCAAGTAGAGCAATGAATTGGTATCAAATCTTGTGTTAAGTTTGAACATTCCTCTGCAAAAACTATTTGGATGATTCAGAAGGCTTTCAGGCATGATGCAATGAGTGCAGCACAAATAAAAGTGTGGCACAAACACTTTTCAAAGATGGTTGAGAATCTGTTGAAAGTGTCCACATTCTGGAAGGCCTGAAACAAGCCGAACACCTGAGAATGTTGAACATGTACAGGCTGCAATCAACAAAGATCAGCAACTGACATTGTGAGAACTGGAAGATGATCTGGGGATTCCAAAAACTATTGTGTCCAAGGCTTTGGTATAGGATCTTGGCATGAAACATGTCATGGCAAAATATTCTCCGTGGCTTCTGCTACGAGAGCAGAAAGAACATTGTGTTGGAGTTGCTAATGACTTTATTCAAACTGCTACCAATAGGCCAGATTTCCTTAAGAAGGTCATAGCTGGAATGAATCATGGGACTATAGCTATGATCCAGAAATGAAACCCCAGCCATCCCAATGGAAGTTGCCTTGTTCTCCATGCACAAAGAAGGTGCAGCAAAGTTGCAGCAAGATGAAGACCATGTTAACTGTGTTCTTTGAGTGGGGAGGTGTTGTCCATCACAAGTCCATCACACCACCCCCAGGCCCAATAATTAATAAGGAGTAATACCTCAATGTTCTTTGTCAGTTGAGAGTTGCAGTACGATAAAAACAGTCACAGCTATGGGCAACTGGAGATTGGCAGCTTCATCATGACAATGTACCATTCATTCATCACGTCTTGTACAGACTTTTTGGTGAAACATCAAATCATGCAGGTGACTTAGTTCCCCCACAGCCCAGATTTGATGTGCCGTGACTTCTGGCTTTACCTACAACTAAAATCACCTTTGAAAGGGAAGAGATTTCAGACCACCCATGAGATTGAAGAAGATATGACAGGGAAGCTGATGGTGACTGGGAGAACTGTGTGAGGTCCCAAGGTGTCTGCTTTGAAGGAGACTGAAGGGTCATTGTCCTATGTACAATCTTTCTTGTATCTTATATCTCCTTCAATAAATGTTTCTATTTTTCATATTACATGGCTAGATACCTTCTGGACAGACTGTATACCCTAAATTATCCTCCTTTTTAGGAGAAATAAAGAAATAATTCTTGATTTTTATTAAAGTAGACCCAAAGACTCCAGCAGATTCAAGCATGCTGTTGTTTAAATCAAAATCATTGTTACTAAAAGTATACACATCCTAAAACCATGTTATTAAAGTATGTCAGGTTTACTTGACATGACAATCTTTATTTTTTTTTTCAGTTTGGCAGGATATATTTCCTGAGAACAGACAACTGGGGCAATAGTTTTAAACTCAAAAATTGGTTAGGCTGGCCCAATTTAGTCTTTATTCTTTTGTTGATCTGGAAAGATCCATTAGCACAGAATTTTTAGGAAGACAGCAATACATTTTTATTTACAAGAATCAAAACCACAACATTGAATAAGTAATTATAGTTTAAAAATAATTATCCTAAGCAGAGATCTTCATAGGAAATGGCACAGGCTCAAATTTGGTACTGTCTCATTTTTCTTAAGTAGACTGATTAATTGTGAACCTGTAGCCAAGATTTGAACATGTTATAGCTAGGGTATCAAAGTTTAAGCCACCATTTCTTTCCTCAATCATCCTTTTCCTTTGTTACCCTTGCTTCTCTGACATTTCATTTTTGTGCATCTCATTTGATATACTTATAGCAGAAAGGTTTCAATCTGTCAGCCTATTGTTTGAAGTTTAGTCTATGATAAGGAATTTTCATCCCAGGAATTCATCCCTGGAAGCTTTATGATTCTTGTTATTTCTGTCTTTTAAAAAACATTTTACAACTATGTGCTAGTTATGTGACTTTCTTCTAACTGAAATGTATTTAACTTGTGTCCCCGGCAAAATCCTATATATTTTCTGGAAAATGCCTTCCTAGGGCTAACACATACGAGGCTCTATATGACTGACAAGACAAGACAAGACAATAAGAAAAACATTTTCTTGATGACTTTACCTTGAAGACTCTATCTTTAATAATTTAAAACCTTTTCTCTGTGGTTTGGGGGCCAGTTGTCACTAACAACTATCCCTCTGGCTGCAGATCTTGGAGTAAAATGTTTCTTATACAAATAAATGCTGCCTTCCTAAGTCTGACTTTTCAACTCTGTCATTCCTGCTTCTGGAGTTTACTTAATCATTTCTGAGTCCATCCAATTTGGGCTGTGGTGATTGGTTTTCATTAAAGTACATGCTATATTTTCAAATACAATGGGTTGAACTAGACTCTTGAAGTGCACGCTATGGAACTCAAAGGGCTGGGTTGGACTGGACTGGCAATGCCATTGCCCATGAACTTGTTCAGATATACCTTATGCTACTTTCAAAGAGTAGAACCCAGAGTCTTTAGCAGTATGAGTGAATCACTACTGTCTGCGGCATTTTTTCTTTTTCTCAATGCAATGGTCAAAATAAATATATCTCTTTGTTTCATTCATGGAAAAGAAAATTGATGTGGTTTAGCCTGAGAAGTTGTGAGTGAGAGAGAAACAGTGATGTAGATGCAGTGTCATTCAACAATGTTCAGCTACTGATGCTGACAGTATCCATCTGGTGAGAGGAAAGACCTGATGTCATCTTTGTTGCCTAGCAACCACATTTTTTTCTCATTCAGAGCAGTCTTTGTTAGTTTAAAGTAGGCAATTTTTACCGACAATTTGAGAAGTAGGAGCTTAGAGCTAAGCTATGTGAATTTGGTTTGTAGAAGGACTAATCTTTTGTTAAATGTAAGGCAGGCTTGATGAGGCTTTCTCTCTTTGAAAGTGAATAACTGTTTACAAATTGTTAATCCATCTGGAAATGAATTCCCTGAGTCAAATAGCAGTCACTGAATGAGGCATTTTCACCTTTATAGCATTACAATATAGGAATGACTTCAACTTAGGTGTTTTTCAAATGTGATTACTATACATGAATTAGTTAAGATAGGTATAATAATTGCTTTTAAGAAGCTCTATTTGTGCTCATTATATCAGATAATGTTTTGACAAGAGACTAAACACTGGAAAATCAATTAATAATGTAAAGTTGGTTTGGTCTTTGCAATATCAAGTATTCTAATTCTCTTGCCCTTGGCAAAAATCACACTTAATCCACTCTGGAAAGGTGAAAATGTGTCATATTTTTCTGGACCTTTAACAGGAAAAAGTTCCTAAACTCTTCGTTGAAATCCTTGCTATCTGAAAATTTGGTTTCCTCCCATTGCATATGAACTCCGGCACTGCAGGTCTATCGGCCCCACAAAAGAGTTCCCAGTTCTCATTTGGAAAACATGTGACTATTGTTGGAAAAGCAGTGTGGGTAGTGAAAAGTGATGCTGAATCCTAATAGGATTGTGTTTAAAACCTGATTCCATCACTTACTTTGTAGCCACAGGCAAGTTTTTGATCTGCTCAGGCTTTTACACACGGGTCTATAGGAAGCTTAAAATGAAGTGAAATATGTAAAAATGATGCAGTAGAGTTCCTGGTCTATGGTAACGCTCAATAAATATTTTTCTTTTCCTTTCTATGAATAACGCTTCATGATTATAAAGGCAATTTTAGAGCATCCTGGTTTGTTGGTAATCCAGACTCATGAAAACTTTGAACATAAGAGTTCTGTTTATAGATGAGAAAAAGTAATCACAATGTAATTTCCCAAAGTCAACTAGTTAAGATTAGAACCAGAGCTATCATTGTTTTGTGTTGTCCAGAGTTTTCTCTTCATACGTCTTATCTTATGCCTTTCTAAATTCAGTATGCTTATCTAATTCAGCCACAGGTTATTTATGAGTTTCTCCCTGGTTAGAGGCATGTGCTGCTAAGGGAGTGGGATGAGACCCATGTCTCACAGTTTGAATTAATGGTCTGCTTCCAGTATGAAAAGGTAGGCTGCTTTGAATTAAGTATTTTAAACTGTAATCGTACCGTCTCCTGAACACAAAGATTAAATTGATTTTCTTTCACTGGTATATCTCACTGTTTCTGCTTTCTTTCCATTATTACCATTCAAGTTATTTATAGCTCATGGTATAGATTCAGAGGTGGAGAGAATGATTTCTTTACAAATTGCTGCTATGCCCACCACGATGCTGTGATTAATATGACTCAGTGGTACTAGGTTGCTGAATTGATTTATTTCCAGGACTTTAGTTCTCTGCATGGGCTACGAGCTTCTGAATCCATATTGCTTAAAGGTAGTGTTTCTAGAACCCCAGTGGGGGCGGAAGAGCAGATTTCCAGATGCAGCAGGAGCTCTTGTTTACAGCTGGACTTGTGACCCTGCCACCATCTTCTTCTCCTTAACCATCACTCACATCTAACCCTCTTTCTCTGTTAATTCTAATTTGTAAGCCAAAACCTGGGGCTCTTTTTCCCCATACCCAAACAGTCACCAAGACCTTTTGATTCTGAGTATGACTCACCAGGAGTCTCATCTTCTACTACCTGCATAAGAACCTCAACCCCTAACTGATTTCCTGCACTTGGCTGTGAACCTGAGTTCAGTGCTCCCCCTTCCAATTAAAGAGATGTTTCTAAAATGCAATACTGAGCAAACTGCCTCTGCTGAAAACCCTTCATGTCTCCCAGTGTTCCTGGAATTATGTCCAGATTCGTTAACATTTTACAGAAGGCACTCCAGGATCTGCCTCTGTTCATCTCTCTCACTTTGTTTCTCATTATCGCTCTCAGTCCACCCACCACCCCCAAGGTTAACTCTGCTGAATAACTGGCAGTCAGTCACTCCCTCGATGGTCTAACTTCTCTACCTTTGAACATGCTCCTATCCTGTTTAAAATATCTTTTCACCCTGAGCACTTCCTCCCTCCCCCAAAATGCCTTTCAGAGAGTAGAATATATTTAATGAATATTTATTGAAGGACTGACCTTTGAATATCATTCTTGGAATAAGAAAAAAGATTGTAACAAATATAGCAGTAACATACAATATTTTTCTTTTTTCTTGAATCCTCTGTTTCATTTGCTCTCTGGTTCATTATGGGATTGCATTCTGTGATTTGCCTTTTTTTTTTTTAAGAATCCTGATCTCAATAGTGGGAACTGAAACCCAAAATCATGTAAAAAATACATATTACTTGTCAGCAAACATTTCCTGAGCATAAAATGTCAGGGACTGGACTGTGTTTGGTCCTGCTGATACAAATGATTTTCAGACACACTAGAAAAATCTGATTTCAACTATAGGCTGGGAGAATATTTTCATATACTGATATGCACAACTCATTTAGACAATTGCACTGATTCTTTTCTGAAAGATTTTGTTAAGATTTTTAATGGTGAGTGTTCCAAGTATCTATTACTGTTTAAAAGGAAATTCAAAAGCCTAATGGCTTGAAACAGAAGCCACATCTGATGATGTTGTGTATCAGGGCTAGAGGCAGAGATCAGCTGGGGAATTCGTGCTGTAGGGACTGTTGGTTGAGACAATTCAGACACACTGAGTGGGGAATGGGCTGCTCTGGCGGGTCCAGCACAGCTTCAGTCTCCTGCCTGGGAATGGCTGGAGGGCTGGACTCAGGATTGTTGACGGAAATACCTGCAAATGGCATTTTTATCTTGATTCAGAGTAGGGGTCCATCTTACCTGTTGCTCAGTGGTTCCAGGAAGAGTGCTTTGAAAGTCTGAAGGCCTGTGCTTTGAAACAAAATATCACTTCCATTCTTTTTTATGAGGCAGAAACATCAAAATGTGGCCCAAATTAAAAGAGAGCACATAGGTCCCATATGTTGGGAATAAGAACGACCCATGGACATGGACAACAGTGTGGGGTTTGACAGAGGAACTGGGCGGGGGGGTGGACTGGGCAGAGAAGGGAAAAGAGAGAAAAATCGGGACAACTGTAATAGAATAAAAATAAAAATATAATAAAAAAACAACAAATCACTGTTTCTTTAATTCCCACTGTGGACAAATTCCAATGTTGTGGATATAGCCTTTTGGACTTTTCAACATAACATCACTTTTGCTTACCATTTAGAAGTTACATCTGTCAAAATTTTAATGTGTGTCTTGTCCAGATGTTAATTTTTGCTCAACATATATTATTTTTTTAAAATAATTATATTGGGTATTCTATTTTACAGATTTTCTAAACAACATTTTTGAGAACTACTTCCAAATCAGATTTTTAGTGGTATTTGAGTGGTTTTGTATTACTACTTAATATGAAATATTCCCTATTTTGGAGCAACCAGTTAAATTTTAATATAGATAACACTGTGATAAATGTACTTGATACTTAATATTTGTGAACTCTTACAAATATTTCTTAGTATGTATCCCTTAAAGTGGAATAACTGAGTTAAAGGGTATGTGCACTTTTAACGATTTTTATAACTTCCCAATTGCCATTCAGAAATATTGTGTTGATCTACATGTACACTAACACTCATGCAACTGAAGTGATCATCTGTGGTTTGTGTGGGCCGTCTCCCATGTACCATCTAACTGGGCCTAGTAATAGTAATTTTGGTCATTTCCGTGTATTGCTATATCCTCAGTTCTAATGACAGTAGCTAACATATAGTAGTTGCTCAATAAGTATTTGCTAACAAGTGGTATGTACCACCATTAATTCTATTTGCAAACATGAGAGAGTAGGCTCACTTTCTGTCACAACTATTTTCTTCCTCTGAGACACGGTCTGGGTGATTTTTGTTCCCTTCTAATTCTCTTTTTTCTGTGTGAGAACCTCATGAGATATGCTTGTCTATTCCATGCTTCTCAGGGCAAATGGTTTAAATTTTCTAAGTTAGGTCTCTCTCTCTTTTTACATATATATATGTAAATATATATATATATTCATTTTAAATGGGATAATTCATATTTGAAAAATAACATGTATTAGTTCTCTTTCCTTTGTTAAGAAAAATTCATTTAGGTAACAACTCACTAAGGCAATAAGGTAGAATGAGGCAGCAAAGACACATGCAAAAGAGTGCAGTGTCTGTATTAGCTTCTACTACAGTATGCATAGAAACGTACCAAGGTACTTTATCTGTCATGTTCTTCAGTCCCCTGCCATCTTCTTCCTCGTTGTCTCTTACCTAAAGAACTTGTGCCAGTACAATGCTAAGCACTGTGTGTTTCTAAGGTGAGGTATCTGGAAAGATTTCTCCAAACGTAGTACCCTATTCTCTTCTTCAAAGAGGATGTTCTGTTTTGTTTAATGTAGCTATTTCCCAGTCACAATGTCACATCTGGATTTCCTATCTCCCCGGATAAATGCTAAGCTGTTAATTGTAGTTGACAGTGTGAAGCAGAGGTTTTTAGAATATCTTTAAAATGGGGCATTGGGAGGCCTTCAGAGTTTGGTTAAGGGCTGCAGCATGCCTGTGTTCTTTTTCTTTTTCTTTTTTTTAAAATTATTGTTCAAGTACAGTTGTCTCCATTTTCCCCCCACCACTCCGTCCGCCCCAGCCATCTTCACCTCCCACCCTTGATCCTATCCCCCTTTGGCTTTGTCCAAGTGCTTTTTATACATATTCCTATAAACCCTTCCCCCTTTTCCCTCATTATCGTCCTACCTCCCCTCTGGTTACTGTTAGTTTTTTCTTAATTTCAATGTCTCTGGTTATATTTTGCTTGCTTGTTTGTTTTGTTGATTAGGTTCCACTTAAAGGTGAGATCATATTGTATTTGTCTTTTACTGCCTGGCTTATTTCACTTAGCATAATGCTCTCCAGATCCATCCATGCTGTCACAAAGGGTAGGAGCTCCATCTTTGTTTCTGCTGCATAGTATTCCATTGTGTAAGTGTGCCACAGTTTTTTGATCCACTCCTTTACTGATGGGCACTTAGGTTACTTCCAGCACTTGGCCATTGTAAATTGTGCTTCTATGAACATTGGGGTGCATAGGTTCTTTTGGATTGGTGTTTCAAGGTTCTTAGGGTATAATCCCAGCAGTAAATTGGCAGGTCAAAAGGCAGTTCCATTTTTCATTTTCTGAGGAAATTCCATACTGTTCTCTACAGTGGCTGCATCAGTCTGCATTTCCACCAACAGTGCACTAGGGTTCCCTTTTCTCCACATTCTCTCCAACACTTGTTTGTTGATTTGTTTATAATGGCCATTCTGATTGGTGTGAAGTGGTATCTCACTGTGGTTTTAATTTGCATCTCTCTAATGGCTAGCAATGCTGAAAATATTTTCATATGTCTCTGGACCTCTGTATGTCCTTGGAGAGTGTCTGTTTAGGTACTTTGCCCATTTTTTAATTGGGTTGTTTGCCTTCCTGGGTGAAGTCATGTGAATTCTTTATATATTTTGGAGATGGCCACATGGACCAGACTCAGAGCCAGGGTGGTTGTGAGGTCCATGTGTATGAATGTCTGAGCCCACAGGTGCATGCTTGCATTAGGGGTAGCTCAGTTTTGGGGCCTCAGGACATTTGAAGGTATAAAGACAGAGAACCAAAGTCTCTACAACCACCATTATGGTCTTTCTAGTGTGACTTTTTTCCTAAGTGTGGCTCTTTATTATGCTTAGAGTCTTAGGAATGTCATTTTTTCTGATTGTATCCTTTGCATGTGACTAACAACAGTTTTTTCTAATCCCTTAAATGAATATCAAAGTAAGGCTAATGAGATAATCAAATTATTAATGTTCAGAGTATAAACTAATATTATATACTTTAACTGACTGGATAATCCTTTTCACTGCCCTTAAAATTCAGTCAAAATAATCACATACAGATGTGCTTTTCATAGTTCCTTTACAATCATAAACTATGACAAAACAGCTGAAGGCTAAGAGATTATAAATATGTAAGTACTATACAAATATGCTTAAGAATTTCAGGAAGTATGTGTGATGTCAGCTGACTTCGGCAGCCAATACCAACAGTGCTTTGCTAATCCTTTCTTGTCTTTATTTAAGACTAGGTTTTGTTCCCATTTCTATGTCCCATGCTCCCTTTCTCCCAATTTTACAGGAGGAGCAGAGTAGTGCTGGCATCTTTCATAAGAATACACAGTAAGACGAGTTGAAGCAGGGAGCAGTTAGAGTTTTGTTATTGTGGTTCTTTATTTTTCTTTTAAGCAGGCAGTACTAGAGCCATTGGAAATTGTATTTGTAGGTCCGGAGTCTAAGCTGACAAATTGCTGAGAATCTTCATGTTGTTAGGGAGTGTAGTGAGTTTGAGCCCGGGCAGTGTGGCTCCGTTGGTCAGAGTGTCATCCTGTAACTGACACTCTGGGTTGGAGTTTTGATTCCTGGTTGGGGCACATACCTGGGTTGTGGGTTCGATCCCCAGTTTGTGTGGCTATGGTGGGTGGCCAGTTGATGTTGATCTCTTATATTGATGTTATTTTTTCTCTCTCTCTCTCTCTCTCTCTCTCTCTCTCTCTCTCTCTCTCTCTCTCTCTCTCTCTCTCTAAAATCAATAAACATTTTTTTAAAAAGAAATGTAATGAATGTGAACTTCAGATGATTGGAGTACCCCTACTGATAAACTAAACTTGGTAAGATTTACTTTTGAAATAGCAGATTTACTTTAGCAGCTGCTTCGCACCAGGGTGGGAGGGGAGACAGAAGTATCTTGAAGGGGATAGCTCCTCTCTTAAGGTGACCTGGCAGCTTCTGTTCCTGTTGTCACCTTGCTCTGTCTGTGGACCCTTCCTTAAAGACCTCACTCTACAGGAATGCTTCCTGTCTCACCACTGTTCTCATCTGCCTGCAGTTTAGAAGGATAACTGAAATGAGCAGTCAGGCAGTTTTAAAAAGCAAAGGCAAAAGTGCTGTTCACCCTTCTAAACATGCTCATCTCCTCCCATGCTTTGACTGTGCTGGAGGGAGAAGGGCCACGGTATTGCATGGCTGATAAAGTGCCATTTCATAAAGTACATTCCCATTTTTTGCCTTGCTATGAAAATATTTGTGAATTCATTTTTAAACATCAAAAATGTCTGCTCTTGGTACTCGGTGCCTCTCCTCGGCAGTGATCATATGACCTGGCACCTTAAGCGCTGGGCTGTGACTTAGGGACTATGTTTTAATGTTCAGGAGTCCATCTTCTGTTATTGATGCCAGCTGAGCCACCATCCATAAAATGTGAATAATAAATTGAATGATGCTGGAAAATAAAGAACAGTAATAAATTCTTCACATCATTCTGAAGTGATATAACTGTGTGATAAATTATGGTAGAGACCATAGTAGAAGGAATACATTTTGAGTCCTTAGGAAGATAGATGTTTTTATAAGTTTGGGTTACTTTGGATCTGATTGTTTGGACAACAAGTCCCTTGGGTGTACGTGTGTGTACAATGCTAAGCCAACAGTGCTGGAACTTTTCACTGTCAACACTCTTATCCTGCCCTCCACAGTTACGAATCTCATACTTAAAAGATTCTGTTAAGTTTACACTTGTATTTACTAATAATAGCAAATGCATGGTTCCATAAAAAATAATCACTTATAAAACTGTGGTTATTATGTAATAACTGCTATTTTTCTGATTGTTAAAACTGGAGATAGAGAAAAACAAAATTAACATTTTTGTTAATCAGGGCAGGCTAATTGTGGGTAAGTCTCTGGTCTAGCTGAAATAATCAGCATAGTATAAGTATATTTTTCCTATGTTTTGGGACTTCCAGAAGTCCAGGAAATACAGATTGAGAGCAACTTGACAAAGTATTGGTAAATTCAGCTTCAGATGCCAGGGTCTCTAGGCAAGTATAGCTCTTAAAAATATTAGAATATGATACTGTTTCAAAAATTGTTGGGTTACTCATTCTAGAGACTAAGCTATAAATATTTCCCACAAAGGCATTATTTACCATGATGAAATAACGTTAGGTGAGTTAAGAGAGACTTTTCTAGAGATCTGTTTGTTTTGAACCTGTGTCTGTGAACGTCTTCCAGTCACAGAGTTCTCCATCCTTCACACCGGTGACCCACAACCAAGAACACCAGAGAAGACTCTCTTTTCTTTTAAAGAAGCACCACTATATATAGTATTCTAAATGGGTGTCCTTAAGTTTTAAAATGTTGATATGGCATACATTACTAGGTTTTTAAATTTTTAAATGATGCATTTGCACTATTTATCTATTCCTCATGTGTTTTAATTCTATGGCAAACCTGGTTGGAGAGGGGCAGTGTACTCACTTAAGAAATCATGATCTCAGGTTGAAACATTAAATGATAAATGGCATTTCTTTTTCTAGAGACTGGATCCCCAATCACAGCATCATGTATTGGATTAGGTAATTCTAAAACACCTCCTCCGGGACAAGCAGGAAAATGTGTTCCAGGATACAATGGTGAGAAATGACCCTGAATTTTTAAAATATGTGAGACTGATAAATTTGGTATCTTTGTGTATGTGTATAGTGTGAACCACATCACATGAAACATGCTAGGTGCTTAGTAAGTATCTGATCAAATGAACAGCTGTATTAATAAGAAGTGCCTTATTATTAACTAATTTGATCGAAAGTAAGATTGCAGACTTCCAAGGATGTGTTCTTGGTTATGACATCATAACCAAGAAAATAATATCATTTATAAGGCATGTTAAGAACAAGGACAAATTGGTATTTGCAGAATAGTCACAGGATGTAAAGTATAGCTTAGAGAGTATAGTCAATAATGTTGTAGTGACTATGTATGGTGCCAGAAATATCAGAAGAACTCTTTGTAAAGTATATGATTATCTAACCACTATGCTGTATACCTGAAACCAATAAAAATAATATTGAATGTAAACAGTAATTGAAAAAATAAAATTTAAATTAAAATATGGATGTGAAATTAATATTAAGAAATCTTCTAGGTACCAAGTAATTTGGATATATTATTTGACTTCACATTGAAGTATTTTTAATTCAGAGATATTATCATTTTAGAGATAAACTACCTGGTGCCCAGACAGACTAAATAACTTCCCTAAGGTAACTCAGGTCCTGGTTAGGTCCTGAAGATAATACAAATCATGTGTTTTACTTATTTTGTTTGTTTGCTTGTTTTTGTTACAAAAGCTGCAGGTTTTTTTCCTTTTTTTTTTGCATTATTCTACCTTTTAATTTAAGAAGACGATAAGGCTTTTGAAGCTTTTGGGTTAAGATAAACATAAAGAGTGAGGGTTCTAAAAACAAAAATCATTTCATCCATGTTGGCAATATATGATAATGAGATAAAATACCCTTCAGTATTTGTTGTTAAATTGTTGATAGTGATTATAGAAGTCCAGTAATTACCCTTGGACTGTATACATTCCCTAGTTACATTTAATTATGGAAGTTACCTACCTTTTCAAGCCTTCAATTTCCTTATTCCACATGCGCCCTAGAGTTGCTGTATTGTGATGTAGCATAATGAAGCTTTAACACAAGTGACAACCAATAGGATGGCTAAATTAACTCTAAGCTAGTAATGCGACTGAAACTCCAGAGAAGCCAGATGGACTGACTTGATTTAGACTCACACTTTAATTTTATGGACAAGGAAAATGAGACACAGAAGTTATATTATTTGTACAAGGTCACACAATTTAACAATAGATTTATAAGGAAACCCCAGATTTGTGAGACAGAAAAATATTTCTACATATAGTTCCTATTTGCATGTAAATTACAAAATTTAGAGCTTTGTCTTTTGCTTCTCTAACACAGGAACATTTATTTTCCTCCTAGCACAATGACTAGTTAAGAAAATGTGGTACATTTGGTTTAACCCAGCAGATACATTTATGAAGACACTTAAGGTTTTTTTTTAAAGGGCAGAAATAGATATTTCATGAAGTCCGTGACATCTTCAGGCCTGGAAAGGTGAATTCGGTTTTAGTAAAATCCTCCCTTTGAACAGTTCTGCCATCCCCACTCCTTTTACCAGAAAAGCTGCCTTTGTGTTGAGCTGCTTTTAGGGGCTGACGGTTGTGGGAGATGTTGACCATGTCTTCCTTTCGGTAGTTCAGTGCCATTTTTGTGTCCGGTGGTCCAAAAACACTAAGCTTTGATGTCTCCTGGAATTTCAATACAGAAGTGTCTCATTGTCTGGCAGCCATTGGCTTACAGATGGCACAGGTTAGACATTAGATCTAAAGTATTTATAACCGAGGAAATAGTGACTTCGTGACTCATGATCTTTATGTGTCCTGTGGCTTTTCAGAGATTCAAACACATAATGTAACATTCAATACTAGAATAAAAAAGCAGTAGTATTCTTTTGAGAGAGGAAAGAAAACCATTTTTTGTGTTTGAAAAGCATGCAGTACGATGTAACACAGCTTCACATTTATGGAATATTTTATACACGTGTGTCACTTTATTTTTTTTTTCAAGTAATTCTTATACTAACACTATGAGAAAGGAATTGTGCTCACTTTTTAGATGGGGAATTGAAGAGGTAATAGAATGTACTCAGAGGCACATAATAAATAGGCCCCTGTACTGAGATTTGGGGAAACAAAGATGAATGAGGCATGGCCTCCACCCTTAATGAACTCACAATCTAGTGAGAGACAGATAGTTGCCCTGCTAATAATTGTCAGAATAGAATTTTAAAACAAAGTGCTGTAGGCACACAAAGAGGGGAGTGATTCATTTTTTTCTGGGGATAATGTCCTTCTTTTCTTGTAGCTTCTTTCAGCAGAATAAACTGGATGGATGAGCCACATAAAGAATCTATTAAAGCTTAAAACATGATGATATATCCTCATTTCCAGTTTCCACTAAGGGTTACTGAATATGGATGTAAGGCTTTGATCTCATAATATCTTTCAGGGTGTTAACAGTGTAACACAGATAACATTGGGATAATATTTGGGAAGGTTAAATTGACCTGTGAGGCTTGTAAGTGGAAATGAAGCCTTAAAGCAGAAAAATGGTGTTTCCAGGCTTTTTAATACTTTATTTATATTGCTTAAAATATTTTTAGTGTATTTTAAAACCCTATGTGTTTCCTTTAATTTTTGAAAAGCAACATATTTTTAGTATTTTGATGGAATGGGATACCATTTAAATGGATAGTTTAAATGGATAGGAACATAGACTTTGAAATTACTAGCGTGTTCAAAATATAGTATCTTCATTTAAGGGAGATTCTAAGGAAAATTTATGTTCTTGTTAGAAATTGAAAGCATGTACTCTTTAAAATTTTTGAGATATTTTAGTTACTTATATATGTTTAAGTCTCACAGAACTTACAAGATTCCCTTTTCAGGCCAGAGTGGAAATATTTGGAAATATTTATGCTTTAAGGTTGTGCAGTTTTATTCAAAGTACTTATTTATTTATTTCTATTTTATTTTGAAGTTATGATTTTGGATGACAACATGCAAAAACTGAAGGCTCGGTGTTTAGGAAATATTGTGGTAAAGTAAGTAAAATTTGCAATATGACTATTTGAAAAAGTAAGAATTAATATTTAGCTTTAAGAAAAGGGAATGTTTTCAACAAATGACATTACTTGTGAGGAGGTTGCAGAATGAGCTTGTATACAGTTTGAGAGCACACGGTGCCAACTCTTGTAATCTATACGTGTAAGTGTCATACAGTGGAATACATTTAGGTACAATTTTAAAAAGATAAATATTGCATTTCTTTAATGATGTTTTTCTGATTATATAAGTAATTGTATTGTATAATACATGGATGATAAAAGTAACTTAAATACCAAAAACACAAAGAAATATAGTTGTGTCCTCCTGACCTTCAACAATACACCATTAATTTTGTAATATATATATTCACAAGCATTTTAGGTTGTTGAAACAATTTGGCTTATTCTTGTGTATTTCTGTTTTCCTTAACCCTGTTTCATAAGCATTTTTAACTTTTACTCTGCTTCTTAAAAATGCTTATCCCCATTATAGGCCTCTTAGTCTTTTTTGAATATTTATGATTATAAATAATTCTGTATTTAACATCTTTGTGTCGTATTCTCTCCTGATAATTATTATAGTATTGAGTAAATTTCTAAAAGTATAATTACTGAGCCAAATAGTAGCATAATATAAAATCCATAACTTATCAAGTATAGTTTGTTGCTAACATTTTTGTCAATGTTCATTTGATAGGCAGAGTGGTAAATTTTGAAAATATTTAAATATACTTTGATTAAACCAATACTTTGACATTGTTATGCTGATGGAAGCTGACTAAGTTGGGAGACACACAGAACTGGCGAAGGTCGGTCGCTTTAGTGCCTCTGGTTTTGGAATTTTCACTGAATGGTTTAAGTAGTAGAATTTACTGATATGATTTAAGTAGAATGAACTGCTATAAATATAGGACATTGCATGTCAAGTCCTATAATAGTTTTGCTTTCCTATTTATTTTAAATAGTTTTTATTACCTGGCATTCTCATGTTGGTAGAATATTATCTCAGATTAATAAAACATTTCAAACTCTGTGAAAATCAAATGAAAAATAGTAATTTTTTTAAAAAAACATGTTTCTTTAGGTAGAGATACTTTAACTTAACAAACAGCTGATAGAGGAGATACGCTTTCTGATAACTGCATCAGATTCTTATGTTATCAGTAAATGTATAACCATGATATCACTTTTTAAAAGTTTAAATTTTAAGACATCTTTTGAGAAAATGGAAAAGTTAAATATTAAATGTACCATTTATTGTCATATTTTTCTGAATCAGAATCCATATTAACATAGAGCTAATTGAAATTTGACCTGTAAGAGGGAACACGTTTGGATTGGATGGAGGGTTCCCTGAAGAATTAATCTGAACAAGATTGTGAGTAGAGGTGTAGCCTGCTGAGGGAAGCACATGGCTTTTATGTAACCTACAGCAGCTGGGGCAGGATCTCAGTGGTGGCATTCGATACCAGCACAGTTTTAAACCCCTCACATGCTCTGCCCTCTAATTATTGGTCTCTTTGCCTCCCATCTGTTTAAAATAATAAAATATGATAATAGCCCACATAAACTGTAATTTCTCTTCTAGCCATTAATGTTACTACAACTAATTGAAGGTAACACTACTATTGCCAAAAACATTCCATGGTTTAGATTGTCACCAATTCAGAATGATTTTCCTCTCTCTCTATTCCTAACAGGGAATTTTATTGTTCAGCTCTGGCATTTTGAGATTTCATCATAAATTGTTTGGACATTCAGTATATTATGACATGCAGTGGACTTTGATTCCTCCTTAAGTCAATAGTGAAATAAGATATTTGAAAATTTCATCCATAGTATATATATGTAGTTTATATAATATATAATTATATTTAAAAGTTAAGGTAGAAATATCAAGGAAAAAGTTATTACTAAGATGTCTCTTATTTTAGTGGAACAGTACTTGAAACCTTATTTCAGGAACTCATTTTCATCTGTGGAAACAAGGATTTCCTTCTGAAACCCACACATCCAGTATTCGTTCCACTCTAACTCATTGGCCTGACAATTATTTCTGCATCCCAAGACTACTTACAATATTCATAAGATGT
Source organism: Phyllostomus hastatus (assembly GCF_019186645.2). Taxonomy (NCBI): domain Eukaryota; kingdom Metazoa; phylum Chordata; class Mammalia; order Chiroptera; family Phyllostomidae; genus Phyllostomus; species Phyllostomus hastatus. The sequence goes on from NW_025333880.1 coordinate 4,043,697, forward strand.
TTTCACATTTCATATCGATCAAGAAGACTTGTTTGTGTCCATTTATTAGCTGTTTGGTGTGCCCTGAGGGGATGTAGCATTCATCCAGAATGGAAAATGATCAATGAATTTTTTAAAAGCATATAATGAGTAAATGCTTAATTGAAGTTAAGTGAAAGGAAAAGCATACCTTCTTGACTTAATAAAAATTACTGTGATTTTAAAAAACAGTCTGTAATTTGAGAGAAAAACATTGTTTCTCTGTGGGCCACATTTTAAAGGAGATTTATGATCTGGAAGCAGGGTCCTTTCCAGAGACCAGCTGCATGGCCCCAGAGCACTTGTGGCCTGTAAATGGTGTTTGATTAGGGGTTATGGACAGTGTCTGAGATTCGATAAATATTTGAGATTCTAAACTTTAAGAAATGTATTGATCCCAAAATTTGAGAAATGCATAATCAAAATGAATATATGTTTAATTAAATATGTATAAAATTTTATGTTATATCAACTTCATGGTCAATTTAACATTCATGATTTTTTCATTTTATCTGTGAATAATTTTTATGTCATACTTTCTCACTTCCCATGATTCCTGTATATGTACAATGATTGCTGGGAAATAATAACCAATGGTAAACTGTATGTGTGGCTTCTTGTCAAATGATTTCAAAACCAAAATTGGAAGCTTCTCTTTTTTCAGAAAATGTGCTAGCTTATATGATATACTGCTATATTTTCTTTTCTTGTCATGGATAAGGGGTGTGGCCACTAGTAATCAGGATGACTTGGTGCATGAAGGGTTTGATGCTTAGCTGGCATTAAAGTTACCGCTAGGTGGGCTCTGTATAATAATTAAATGGAATAATTTTTGAAAGAAGAATATTCCCTAATGCCATTTATGTTCACTAAAAATATTTATGGTTATTATAAAGAACAGAGGGAAAAGTCTGCATGGAATATTTGCAAAATAAGGAGTTCAAAGTATGTTAAAATAAGTCAGTAAAAAATCATAACTCATTGTTTTAATCCCAAATTAGTTTGACTTTAGTAAGTACAGCTATAGCTTCTTGTCTTACTGTAAAATCTGTTGTAAATAGTATAAATAACATTGGAACCTCTCTCTGGCAGTTTCCTTAAAATCTGAAGTTATAGTCATATTTCCATGCTTTATAAGCTACTAAATGAAATAATTTGTTTTATTACATTAAGATGACACATTCCAAATCAGAAAAATGATATGTACTAATTTTTAAGAAAAAAACCTCTTAATCCACTTTGGTTTTTCAAACTGCTTTGTTAAGGCCTTCTAGAAATCCTGGGTTTGCTCTCCTGGGGATTCCTTCCCTGGAAGGTAGGCATTTTAGTGATTCCTAAACCACTGCAGACCTTGGGGTGTAATAAACATGAATCTTGCAGTTTTCATAGAACACTTGCATTCATAAGATTAACCTTTCTCATAGAAAACTACGCATCTGCATGGATGTTAGGAAATGCTTTGATTCTGAAACTTACTCAAGGCAGTTAATTTAGTGGAGAAGTTTGATATCTGAGCTATGAATACAAAATGTTCATGAATTTTAAAAGGTGCTCTTGCAGTTTCATCCAGGACTCTAAATTTCAGAAATAAAAGGAGTCAGTTATTTCCAGTCAACACAGAGTGGGGCACGAGAGAAGATTTTAACTGCAGTTGCTACAGTGCTCACTGTTATTAAAGCCACAGGTCTCTGAGCAGATCCAGTCGTCGCTATTGGAAGTGCAGCTTGTCTGTTTCATGTAGTTTCGGGGACCTGTGTTCTGCAGGCAGTGATGGGGTGCCAGGGACCTATAGTGCATTGCCTGAGCACATTTCACTCTGGCGTCTGCCAATTTCTCAGTCTCCAGGTACTGAGCTCTTGGGCTTGTAATGATGTTTATTTACATCTTTACATCTTGGGAGGGTGATTCAGTCACTGAGCTGCTGTCTTGGGAGAGGGTCGTGACAGCTTTCTTTTCATCAGTGTATCCTTTGAGTGAAACCAAGAATGTCATATAATTGTAATGCCATTCTTTTCTAAGTCACATGTACAGATTTTAGTATGATCTTTTAAAACCTTACAACACTGAGTTGGGCAGTGGGATAGATATTATCCTCATTTTAGACATGGGAATCTAAGCATCATTAGTAGTTACATAGCTAAAACTCATATTTATTACTTTCTTGTTTGTCTGCTCAGAGAGAAAGAAATTATGGCCTAGTTAGTTTTTGCCAGGGAGATAAAAAATAGCTTCATATGAAAACCTCAAGTAAAGCCTGAAGACACCATAGGAAACATTGGGAATGCAAAGTTGGGATCTAACTGTGATTCCCCAGGGAACAGGAGTTAAGTCTTCAATTTATTTCTGTTATCATAGGGGTTCCTGATAGAACCGTGAATATATAGATCGTCTTTTATCTGGCATTGTCAGCATCTGGGGCTCATATTTAAAACTGGTCAGGGATGTGCTACCCTGTACAGTGATGGACGTTCTCCTTCCTTAGTTATTTAAGGATTTCTTTGCATTCTGATGCCTCCCCCTTGTCACACACAAACGCACACACACATCACTGCTGCCTCAGTTCTTCCTCTTTCCCTTTATGAGTGGTCTCTTTGGGAGGAACATACTCTAAGAGGAACTACTGATTCACTACTGGACGGGTTGTAACAAAACTTCCCTTTCACTCTGCTTGGAAGACTGAAAGAGTTGGACTGGTAACATTTGCTTTTAGATTTGAAGGATGAGTATAGACATTAATCAACATATTTCTTAGCACTTTCATAAATTTCCCTTCCTCCTGCCAGTCCAATATATTTTTTGTTATTGTAACTACAGAAAAAAAGTTCTTTTTCTATCATTTCAGAAAAAGAGTCCCACTATACCCACTATTTGAGAAAGAAGACCTACATGTAATATAAAATCAGAATAGGATGGCAATAAGGAAAGTGTTACTTTGGAATACTTCAAAAAAAGTTCTGCTCTCTGCTCTAAAGCTCATACACACCTAACTTCTGTCTGGAACTTACTGCTTTTCTCCTCACATTTTTTCTTTGTTTCATTTATATATATTCACAAACATTCTCCATTTTGGAAGTCTCTCTTCTCTGCCTTTTTTTAGGGCTACTCTACGGCATCTTCCAAAATTCTTTCTTTAGAGTCCTTTTTCAATACTCAAATAATAACATCTGGATTTTTAAAAAGACCAGAATTTTTAGGGAAGAACATGTAGTATTCCTTTATTTTATCCTACTAATTATCAAATGCAATTTCACATCTTGCTTTCCAGTCTGTTTCTCATTTATACTTGGGGATCATGAAGTAGTTTTCTATGGGCATCTTAAAAATTACCTGGGACCCACACTGAAAGCCATTTCCAGCAGGTCCATACCTTGGATAGTGATAAAAGAAGTCTTTTCTTCTGAGAGCTCCTGGCAGTACCGGGTTTACCGTCCTGCTGTGAAACTTGACCAGGAACATTTTAAATGTTTACATTTTGTTGTTATTTCACTAACTTGATGAATAGAGATGATTCATGACAGTTTTTCTTCCTATCTATATTAAAAGAATGTGTATTTCTTTGTAGTGCACAATATGCCAGGATCTTCTTGGGTCTGAAGCCAGAGTTTTTGTCTTTTGTATCATCAATGGGAACAGAGGGACTGAGGAATATCAAACACCTGACAGTATTGACTGAATGAAGAAATAAATGCATGGGTTAATGCATGCATGCATGCATGCATGCATGAATGAATGAATGTATGAAACAACTGAATAATTCCTCTGCTGTTTTCTTCCCTAACTTTAATATTTTCATTCTCTGTTCACTGGTTTCTTCTACTCACATCTTTGTTGTCCTGTCCTAAATCAGTCTACCTGTCTGCATTAAATCACTGATTTATATCTATCCTTTCAGTCACCCACAAACTTTTAAAAAATATTATCTAAGCTGACTACTTCCACTTACTTTCTGTTTATTCCTCAATCACTGCAGTGATTGTATGCTTCACTCTTTTGAAATGGAAATCCTGAGGATACTCAAAATATCTTAATTACTGAGTTGCATGACCTGTTTTGAATCCTCTTTTGAACATTTGCACTTCATTTGACCTTGTCAAACACTTAATCAATATTATAACTTTGCTCTGGTAGTTCCTAAGATACTGTTTCTCTTCATTCTCATACATCTCATGATTTTTATTTTCCTTTTTTTCAGTGGTCTTTTTTTGGTCCTTCTGTCATCAGTAGAAAATGAGTTCTTGTGGTGTCAGGAAGAAAATAGTTTCCTGAGACCTGCACGGTGGGATGGGGCTCTGGGGTGTGATTTACTGATGACCTAAAATTAAGGGGGTTCCCCTCCTGACTTCCCACTGTCCCATCTCCATCCATCTCAGCATAGAAAAGGTCCAGTCTTGTTCTCAGTAGGACCAAAGCAAAAGCCACTGCCCAGAGTTTCTGCTCCATGTTAAAGTACAGTCTAGTCCAGCATCCATTTAGCTTAGTGTGTGTTTCCAGCTGCAGGGCATTACTGTGCTGTGGTCTTCATGCTCCCTTCCAGAGCCTGCATGTGAAGGCTGTATGGCCATGGGCCACATGGCTACTAGGGTCACATAGCTGTTAGGGTCACACAGCTATGGAGAAAGAATGTGCAAGTACATGGTCCTAGTACAGGTCACCAGCCAGAGAGAGAGAGAGAGAGAGATTAGCTCTTTTGGAGCCCATGCCACCTGCTGCAGGCCCTGGTAGCTGCTAGACAGACACATGGTCACATGTTCCTGGGCAAGAAAACACATGAATGAATGGGATGAATTTGTTACCCAGTGGGCAGGAGAGACAGAGAAAGTTCTTCCTTGTTCTCCAGTGATTATATTAGTTTGGGTAGTTTGGGCTTAGGACAGACCAGGTGCCTTTTCTACAGAACCAATCAGCCCTGACTGATGTGGCTTAGTGGGTTGGGTGTTGTCCTGCAAACTGAAAGGTCACCAGTTCAATCCCCAGTCAGGACAGATGCCTGGGTTGCAGACCAGGTCCCCATTTGGGGGCACACAAGGGGCAACGTTCAATGTTTCTCTTGAACATTGATATTTCTGTCCCTCTCTTTCTCCCTCTGTTCCCCTTGCTCTAAAAATAAATAAATAAATAGCCTATAAAAAAAGAACCAGTCAACTTCCCAAACTTTTGTGGGCTTTAGGTGGATCCACAACCCCTGGTTGGATTGGCAGGCTTCTATGTGTGAAGCTGTCGCTTTCTGGTGAAGCAAACAGGCTTAATCTCCCCACTTCATTAAACTCAAAGTCTAAGTCCCTTTGCTCCCCTTTTCTAGCTAAATACTGATGGTAACACTTCTTTAACACTAATATTTGACCTTTGATTTCTCCTTCTTTTTAAAAAGATTTTATTTATTAGTTTTAGAGGGGAAGGGAGGGAGGAAGAGAGGGAGAGAAACATCAATGTGTAAGAGAAACATTGATTGCTTGCCCCTTGTATGCCCCCAGCTGGGGACCTGGCCCACAACCCAGGTATGGGCCCTGAACTAGGGATCGAACTGGTGACCCTTTGTTTCATAGGCTGGTGCTCAGTCCACTGAGCCAGCCCAGCCAGGGCAGATTTCTCCTTCTTGTTCTGCACTCTTTTTCTGGATCATACCCTTGGTGCATTATTCTTAATATTAATGGTCTATCAGTACATATAACCTTATGCAGACCTTTCTCACCAGAAAGGGATGGCATAAAAATCCATACTCTTCCTGTTCTTCAGAAAATTTATGCAGATATTTAAACTTTTATGCAATAGCTGAGAAAGCCTATGTTCTTAAAGCTTCTATTTCTGAGGATGGATACCTATACTTTTAATTCTCACACTTTTATTAATTGTGGGAATATAATTAACAATTATATCTGTTACCAGTTTTTAATACTGTAGCACAGGATCTCCAAACTCAAACTGGGAGCTGCTTAAGTGTTCATGATATTCCTGGAAAACCACTCAGAGGACTAGCAGGTATGGACGTGCTGCTTATTACTCACATCACAGGGGAGTGCACTGACAGCAGTGTGTGGGGGCCAACGAGACCACGCCCCCTCTGGTCAGGCTTGTTATAAGAGGTCCCAGACAAAGGAGGCACTAGTCTTCTGTGTGACTCTAAACTACATTATCTCAGTGTGTAAAAGGTCAAGAAGCAGTTACAGGACAAGAAGCTGCTCCCAAAAGGAGATAAGGAGGGAGTTACAGTCCATTCTCAAAACAATACACATTCCTTATGGCCAGTGAACTATCTGACCAGCCCTTAGTCATGGGAGGAGGAAGGACCATGTCCCTCAACCCCTCAAGTACTATATTTTTCTCAGATTATCAGGCATTTTATTTGAAAAATAGAGATTTCAAATGTTTCCAACTTCTGGAAAGTATAAGATATCTTCTTTCTTGTCAATAACATTTGTACTAGAAAATGTTAAACTCTTAGTCCCATGTATACTCACTGAATTAGGTGCATACTGAACCACCAGGAGACTCAGATGATGTTCACTACATTAAGTACTAACTCATTTGCGTAATTATTGCTAGTTCTTAAGTATTTCCATGTACTGTGAGGTGGCAGTGTGTGGATGCTGGTAGACTAAAATCTTGAAGTTGGGGTAGATAAAATGAAAGAGATGCTTGTTTAACCATGCATCCTTCTATATGCATAGTCCTTAGTATGGGCGATGTTACGGGTTTAAGGATTTGGATCAGAATTTCTGTGTATCCAGCAATCAGGTGGAACTAAAGATTAAACCTGACATGCATTCTGATTTGCCCCCACTACTCTCTGTTGTCCCCCAATCCAGTCCGAAGGTCAATTGCCATTCATTATCACAGTTACTTTTTATTTGTCTTATTGTAAGGAGATACTTTCTTATACTCATGTGTCTGTTAAGAAAAATATCACCAAGGAAGACAGAAAGGACTATATATTATGATATTTTTCTTAGAAATAGTTGAAGAATATTTATCATTTAATGTGCAAGCAGAATGCATCTTCATCAGGTTTATTGTTGCTTACATATAGTTGGTCTCACTCGTTAATGATGTTTCTTTTGGTCCATATTGGATTTTGATTGGTCACCTTGTAACCAAGGAAACTGGAGCTTGGCCCCATGGCACCTTGATACATGACCTGACAATTAGTGTTGAAGGAAACAGGTTTTTATTAACAGGATTCCAACCCCAGGCAGTGCTGAGAGCACTTCTGCTCAGAGCCCTGTTCTCACACAAAACCCAGTATTTCCCTTGCTCCTCAAAAGACTGTAAGCTAAAACCATGCACAGAAGCTCCCCACATCCTTATCTGCCCATCAGCCAGTCACAAAAACAGAGGTCTATCCTCTCTGGAATGTGCACTTGTGGGTTTCAGAAACTCCATCATCTCACAGCAGCTCTCTCCCTCAGGGTCTGGGGTATGTTGTTCTCAGCCTCCATGTAGCAGTTCAGAAGAACATGTGCCGTGTTACACTGGATCATGGTGGAGTCGAGAGAGGCACAGTCCCAAGAGAGTGACTTCTCTGTACATCCTTCAGAGAAGCAGAAGTCTATAGCTCCATGCTCCCAGTCACAGTTCATCTCCAAATATCTCTCAGAAAACTGTGCTTGGCTAGGCAGGTGCCCTCAGAGCTCCATCAGCTCTGCCATGGTCTGCTTCTTTTTACTCCAGACCTCATGGCTTCTCCCCTTATATACCAGACCTTGTAGCTGACTCCCATCTACACCCTTTCAGCCTGCATGACTGCTTTCTTCTTTTCTCTCAGTCCACCCTTATTTTAAATGATTGGCCCAGAACTCACTCTGTGACCTCATATCTGATCCCTCCTATGATGTGCCAATTTTGCCAGTTCCCTCGCATCTTTTACCTTCTTTTGACTGCCATCTTCTAGTCAGGGTAAGAGTTCCCTGTGACACAAGGGCATCCGCCTCCTCTGGCTATGTCATAAGTCATTATAGGCTCTCAAAGTCATGCACACCTTTGGCCCTGGGAGGCAGCCCTCTCCATTCAAGAAAGGCACAGCTCTTAACTTGCCATTGTTATGCCAAGTATCTTTTATCATTCACTTTCCCCTCCCGCCAGCCAAGGTCTGTGTGGGTTTTCTCCTATTTTCTGGGAACCCTCACCCTACACCCCATTGCAACCTCTTCTTAGTGTCCTCTTCACTTCTTTATCCTCAGCACCCTCAAGATGTTGCTAATAAATTTAAAATGATTTGTAGGGGTTGCCTGTTTTAGTTTCATGTTTAATAATCAATGATTTTACACTGGTTTATAAAATATTAACAAACTCATGAAGTGAAATTATTGGCATGGTGAGTTAAAAGGATTAACGTAACAAAGTTAAAAGGACCTGAGGGGATTCCTTGCTCCCTCCCGCTGTGCTTCTGCAGATTTCTCCATGGACAGTAATAGTAACAATTGCAGCAGCAACAACATGGCAGCATCCTTGCAGTTTTTTCTAAGATATCAAAATGCTTTCGCGTACATTTTATGTAACTATATGAGGTTCAGCAATGCAAATGTATCATTTTTCTTTCATCTTAAACGTTACAAAAAGAAGATCTAACAAGGGAGGACCTACAGGGAGGCTGGCCATGGTGGAAATAGGCAAGTGCAGCAGGGCTGCCGATCCCACTTGCTAACCTTATCCCATTTTTTGCCTGACGGAAAGTGAAAATAGAATTCGATGCTTCCCAGGTCTAACGCTGGCCTGGAGGGTCCGTGAAGTTGCTTCATGCAGGCAATAGCCATGTCTGCTTTGTTTTCAATTTTCTCAGCATCAGCACTGTGAAGTAACCCCTTTACTTAGTATTTTTGTTGTGTGAGTACAGGAGGTTAGGTTTTTTAAAATCATTAAGTTTTACAGTACCTCAACTTACAAACTCTAGAGCATCTCAAAAGTTTCTTTGTCCAGAAAACACATTGGATTGTTTTTGTTATGCAGTACTTCTTACAAGGAATTAGTGTAAGAATTTATTCATTTATTTGTAGATAGTGTAATGCAGGAGCTCCAAACTGGAGAGCTACTTAAGTGTTTGTGGTATTCTGAAAAGAAACCCCAAAAGGTAGATTAGCAGAGGTGCATGTGCTATTTATTGCTCACATTACTGGGGAGTGCAGCTATGGCAGCAGGTCGGTGTGAGGGAGACCGCACCTCCTTCAGTCTGAGGCTCATTATAAGGGGTCCCAGACAGAGGCAGCACGGTCCAGGTTGCACACACCTACATGTGGCCTGGATCTACATTATCTCAGTGTGTACATACAGCGAGAAGCAGTCACAGGACAAGAAGCCACTCCCAAAAGGATATAAGGAGGGAGTTACAATCCAATCCCTAAACAACACACATTTCCTCTGGCCAGCGACCCCCTGGCCAGCCCTCATCATGGGTGGTGGAGGGGCCATGTCTTGAGCTATCCCACAGATGGAAATTTACAAGGAAATGGGTTAGAAAGAAGAGATGTATACATACTACCTTCTATTTTGTTCATAGGAGTGAGAAATAACATAGGTCTGCGTGGTCTTGAAAAGAAAAACTTGAAGAGGGAGCAGTGAGAAGGAATCCTCAGAGTGGGGAGGCATATTGATTGTTAAGATAAGATAGTTCATGGGATGTTTAATTGGAGCATTTAATTACACAGACACAGGAAGTTGGTACCTTGATACTTTAAAAAAAGGAATTGATTTGCCTATGGTAAAGGATATTTCTCTTAAAATTAATTCAGGGATGCATTTTGGTTTCTTTTTGCAGATGTTAAGTTTCTTTTTGAAACCAGGATTACTGCTAATGACTATTTGAACACTTAATGTGTGCACCTTGTATGCCCTTCCCAGAAACTAGTCATCTGTCAGTGACTGTGCTGTGTAGAGGTCAACTACTTCCACCTCAGTGAGACAGGATCTATCCAGCAGATCTAGGGGTTACATTTTCATTATGGGATTTGAATTGTAATTTTACTGGAAATTTATTAGTTCTAATCATTTTGTCTCTGTTACCACATGCATCATAATTCTAACTCCTCTGTTTTTATATAAGGTTGCCATTACCACCTGGAGCTTTTTCAGGACTCTGGAAGAATCAGGAAGCATTCAAGCATTTATACTTTGAAAAATTTCCAGTAAGAATTTTATTATGCTTTTAAAAAAATCCTTCTTATATACTTCTTTATAGTTCTTGGCTATTCCATTGAGCAACTTGATCACAAAACAACTTTTAATGGTAATCTGGACCAGTTCCCAGATTTCAAGGATAATAATGTCCAAACCACGTAAACAAGTCAGTTTTATAATTATTTTTATTATTCTCTGGATATAAAATTTCTCAGTTTGTTTTAGTAGCTTTTCCTGGAATTGCACATCCTTCAATATTAGAAACATTATTGTGAAGATAAACTTTTCAGGACTTTCTATGTGATTTCCTCCACTGGCCTCCTTCACAGACTGAGGCCCTGACCAGAACCATGCTGCCATGAAGACCCCTTCCCCTCCTGGGCTCCTGGTTACGTGAGCAAACTCACTGGGCTCGTCAGAAGCTGTAGTTTTCTATCCCTGTAGCTATTTTTGACATTCTTCCCTGAGTGTTCTCTGAGCTCTTTATTTTAAAATCACATTTTAAAGTACAGATACAGGATAGAGACAGTATTCTCAACACACGACATCCAGTCACCTGGGTAACAGAAAGTGTCTTCCCATTGTCTGGTTTATCATTTACCTGTTCACTTGTGCGGTGGTTGTATGCTTTGTGTTTACAGCAGAACTTCATTGGTAATACACAGCAGGGCCCCACCATCATCTTCATGCTGTCTTTTCCTTGTCTTTCCTTGAGAGATACCTGGTCCCCATTATTCCCTAGGGAAAAAGAATAATCAGAATTTCTTTAGAGGACAAAGTGCATTTGAGTATTTAGCATTCTTTTTCATTTGTGAGTGAAGGACAGCTAACTTAATCAACTAGACAAATGACAAGAATTAAAATAGCTTCCATTAGAAAGAGATCTCATAGTTAAATGATCTCAGTAGCCAAGATGAAACAAGCCCCTTGGGGACAGTGACAGGGAAAATTTGTCATTGTAGTTGATTTCAGTCAGCCTAATCTATCTGCTTGATGGGCCACCTTTAAATCATCAGAATATTGGTATGATTAATTACAACCTGACAATAGTAAATAATATATGCATGTGGCTTTAACATGGTCACCTTTAACATTGAAAGTTTCTTCCATGTCCCAGGATATGTTTAAGCTATAGGTAGTGAATCTGTACTCTGTCCTGTTACCCTTACCCCAAAGCTTTCATTTAAGGGGTTAATAAGAGCACAGAAAAATTGAGTTACTTGACTGTAGCTTAGAAGTAACAGAGTTAACTTTTGAACCCATATAGTCTGGCTCCAGAGTCCATACTCTTGAACTAATACTCCAAATTGTCTCTCTAATAGTAATTGCAAGAAGAATTGTAATGAGTGTTAATTATTGAGGGCTCATAATGTGCTGGTGTCTGCCCTCTTTATGCACACCATTTAGTTTGTGCATCACAAAAGCCTCATAAAGCATAGTTTGTTACCCCATTTAATCGGTGTGCACACTGAGTGTTGAGCACAAATAGTGACTCATCAGGATTTGTCCCGAAGCCCATGCTCACAAACACAGGTATCAAGATGACTCAGAGGTTTTAGGGAAGTAATATTTCTTTCCTTCTACTTATTCTTCTTGATACTTCATTCTATTGTGACTTGTGGACCAATGAAGATGTGCTACTCCTTTGAGTTGATTAAAATTTTAATTTCATGCTTAATACCTCACTACGTTTCACTGAAGCTCAAGTTTAATCCAAATCTGTGTTAATAAACTGTGCTCTATTTTGCAATTATTCATAGAGAGCTTTAAAGTTTTTAAATATTAACACATTAAAGAATAAATCTACCAAAAAATTACTTTGAAATACCAAATTATATTGGAAATATTGGAGCTATTACTTTTCAATTAAAAAAAGAAATTGGGTTCATAAACTTTATAACTCCAAGTTCAAAAGCTTTGCTCAAATATATATACACACACATATATACACACATATACACATATATACATATACATATATACAAGTATATACATATATACACATATGTATAAATTTATTCCTGGTTATTAGAGGATTCAATAGTTTCTAGTAAGCTTTCAGAATCAAAAGTAATTTAATTCTATAGGCTAGTTATAAAAATGTCAAATGCTTACAGTACATTTATTTCTGTGACATTTTATATTTTACCAAGCTTGAAAATGATTATATTACCTAATAGTACATGCTAATTAGACATTACATATTCTTATTTACAGGGATATTATGACACCATGGATGCTGGTTACATGGATGAAGAAGGCTATTTGTATGTTATGTCTCGAGTTGATGATGTGATAAATGTTGCAGGCCACAGGATTTCCGCAGGTGCCATTGAAGAGGTATTGATGGATATTGGCCTTCTAGTCTCAATAATGTTCAGGAACAGAGCTGAGCTGCTGTCAATATTGAGGTTAAGTCATTCAACTGGAAAATCACTACACTCTTCATTTGAAGCAGAGGCTAAGTTACTCAGGCATCTCACCTCACTTCCTCTCCTGTCTGCTCTCCACACATTCATTTCCCCATTCCCATCTGGGTGATAGTACAGAATTTTAAGCACTTACATATTTATTTTTTATAGAACAGTCTATATATGTTTGCTTCTGGGTACTTGCTACTTGATTGCTTCTAGCCCCTTGATTTGTTCCTACTTGATAACCAGATTTGCATATAGTCTTTAAGTGGTGTAAACTTAAACATTTTATTGTACTCTTAAATCCTGAGAATTTTCTGCCATCATATGTTACACAAAGTCCCCAGAAGAGTTTTTAAAGCATTTTTAATTTTTTGCTTTTACATAGAGTAAAATCTATTTTTTCATTGTTCTGTACTGAGAATTTTTTACTTGTATAGATTCTTATAACCATCACCACATACAGGATACAGAAAAATTTCAACACTGTCAAAGAATTCTGCCCTAGCTGATGTGGCTCAGTGGTTGAGTGCCAGCCTGTGAACCAAAGTGTTGCTGGTTCAATTCCCAGTCTAGTGCACAAACTTGGAGTGCAGGCCAGGTCCCCAGTAGGCGGTGCACAAGAGGCAACGACATATTGATGTTTCTCTCCCTGTCTTCTCCCTCTCTTCTCCTCTCTCAAAGTAAATAAATAAAATCTTTTAAAAAATATTTCCTCATAATGTCATCTTTATATCTAACTCTCTATATTCCTAATCCTTGGTAACCACTGAATTTTTTGTTTCTTTCCCATGCTTTCTCTAGAATGTCATATAAAGAAGTAATATAGTATGTAACTTTTGGAGAATGGCTTATTTCATTTAATAAAATGTATTTGAGGTCCATCCAAGTAGCTGTGCAGATCAATAATCTGTCCTTTCATACTGCTGTGCAGTAATCCATTGTGTGGATGTGCTGATCGGTTTATGTAACTCTTCAGCCATTAATGGATATTTGGATTGCTTCTAGTGTGAGGAATTTATAAATAATGTTGGTATATATGTTAAAGTACAGTTTTTTATGCAAAAACTTACTTTTTATTTCTCTATAATAAATACCTGTAGTTAGTTTACTGGGTTATACATTAAGTGTATGTTTAAGCTTATAAGAAACTGTCAAATTCTTTTCCAGTGGTTGTGCCATTTTACATTTTACTGCCAGGGTTCCTATTTCTTTCCATGCTTATAAGCACTTGGAATTGTCATTATTTTTTTATTTTTGCTGTTTTAATAGATATATAATGGTATCTCACTGTGCTTTTCTTTTCCTTGTCTGTAATGACTAATATGTTGGACATCTTTTTATATGCTTATTTGCCATCCATGTATCTTTTTTGATGAAATATTTGTCAAATTTTTCTGCCCACTTTTTAAAATTGGGTTGTTTTCTTATTGTTCAATTTTGAGGGTTCTTTAGATATTCTGAATACAAGTCCTTTGTCTGATATGAGATGTACAAATATTCTCTTCCAGTCTGTGATTGGTCTTTTTATTCTTTTAAAAGTGTTCTTAACAGAGAAAAAATGTTTTTCATATTGATATGGTCTAATTTATTATTTTTTTCTTGTATAGGTTATGATTTTGGTATTGTATGTAAGAATTATTTTTAAACCCAATGTCATAAATATTTTCTTCTTCGTTTTCATCTGAGTTGTATAATTTTCCTTTTTACACTTAGTTTTATTGATTTACATTTTATGTTAGTTTACATTTATGTTTTGGGGTTTTTTTGGCATATGATGCCAGATGGAAGATTTTTTTTAATAATGATGCCAGTGATTCCAAGCATCATTTGTTAAAACACTGGCCTTTCTCCATTGAATTACCCTTGCACCTTTGTGAAAATTCAGCTGACAATATTTAAGTGGCTCTGTATTTAGAGTATCTCTTCTGTTTCATTGATCTAGGTGCTCATCTTTATGGTCAATACTGTTCTTTCTTTTTCCTTTCATAGTTTTTTTTTGTATTTTTTCCATTACCATTTAGTCCCCTTACACCCTTTCCCCCCCAGCAATCACCACACTGTTGTCCATGTCTATCAATCCTTTCCCCTTATAGCTCAATTCCTCCACCTCCTCAGCTACCCCTTACTAGCTGTCATCCTGCTCTCCATCTATGAGTCTGTCCCCATTTTCTGTTAGTTCAATTTGTTCATTAGATTCCACATCTGATTTAAATCATATGGTATTTGTCTTTCTCTGACTGGACTATTTCACTTAGCATAATATTCTCCAGGTCCATCTATACTGTTGCTAAGGGTAAAATTTTCTTTTTCTTGTTCTTTTTTTTTTTTTTTACCGCCAAGTAGTATTCCATTGTGTAAAGGTTACATAATTGTTTTATCCACTCATCTACTGTTGGGCAGTTGGACTCCTTCCATATGTTGGCAATTGTAAATAATGCTGCAATGAACATAGGGGTCCTTATGTTCTTTTGAATTAGTGTTTTGTGTTCCTTCAGATATATTCACAGAAGTGGGATTGCTGGGTGAAAAGGCAGATCCACTTTTAATCTTTTGAGGTATCTTCATACTGCTTTCCACAATGGCTGCACCAATCTGCTTTTCCCCCAACAGTGCAAAGGTTCCCCTTTCTCCACATCCTCACCATCACTTGTTTGTTGGTTTATTCACTTTAGCCATTCTGACAGGTGTGAGATGATATCTCATTATAGTTTGAATTTGCATGTCTCTGATGATTAGTGACTTATTGACAAACATCTTTTTATATATATATATTGGCCATCTGTCTGTCCTCTTTGGAGAGGTGTCTATTCAGGTCTTTTGCACATGAGTTAATTGGGTTGTTTGGGTTTTTCTTCTTTTTAGCATTGAGTTTTGTAAGTTCTTTATAAATTTTGGACATTAACCCCTCATCACGTATATTGGCAAATATATTCTCTCATTCTGTGGGTTGTCTTTTTATTTTGCTGATGGTTTCCTTTGCTGCGCAAAAATCTTTAGTTTGATATAGTCCCATTTATTTATTTTTTTCTTTTGTTTCCCTTGCCTGGGGAGTTATATTAGATGAAATATTGCTGTGAGCAATGTCCAAGATTTTGCTACCTATGTTTTCTTCTAGTATTTTTATGGTTTTGGGTCTAACATTTGAGTCTTTGATTTATTTTGAATTTATTCTTGCATGTGGTGTGGTCTAGTTTCATTTTTCAGTATATATCTGTCCAATTTTCCCGATATCATTTATTGAATAAACTATTTTTAGCCCATTGTAAGTGCTTGCTTCTTCTGTCAAATATTCATTGACTATAATGGTGTAGGTTTATTTCTGGCCTCTCTATTCTATTCCCTTGATCTATGTGTCTATTTTTAGGCCAGTGCCATGCTGCTTTGATTATTATGGCCTTATAGTATTGTTTCATATCAGGTAGTGTGATTCCTCCAACTTTTTTCCTTTTTCTCAGGATCACTGTTGCTATGTGGGGCCTTTTGAGGTTCCATATAAATTTTTGAAATATAGTTCTAGTTCTATGAAACACATAATTGGAATCTTGATAGGAATTTCATTAATCCATATATTTCTTTGGTAGTATGGGCACTTTAATTCTTCCTATCCATGCACATGGCACATGCTTCCAATTATTTGTATATGCTTCTGTTTTTTTCTTCAATGTCTTATAATCTTCTGAGTACAGGTCTTTTACTTCCTTGGTTATGTTTATTCCTAGGTATTTTTTTCCCTTTGAAGCTATTGTGAGTGGGATTGTTTTATTCATTTCTGAATCTGTTAATTCATTGTTGGCATATAAAAATGCAACTGATTTCTGCATATTAATTTTGTATCTTGTGCTTTGCTGAATACATTTATCAGTGCTAGTACTTTCTTGGTGGAATCTTTGGGGTTTTCTATGTGCAGGATCATGTCATCTTCGAATAATGACAATTTTACTTCTTCCTTTCCAGTTTGGATGCCTTTTATTTCTTCTTCTTGTCTGATTGCTGTGGCTAGGCCTTCCAATAGCACATTGAATAAGAGAGGTGAAAGTGGACATACCTGTCTTTTCCCTGATCTTAAGGGGAATGCTTGTAGTTTTTGCCCATTGAGTATAATGATGGCTGTAGGTTTGTTATATATGGCCTTTATTATGTTTAGGTGTGTTCCCTCTAATTCTACTTTGCTGAGTTTATAAATTCATGCTGGATTTTATGAAATGCTTGTTTTGCATCTATTGATATGATTATGTGGTTTCTCTCCATCATTTTGTTTATGTGGTGAATCATATTGCAACTGGTGTACCAACCTTGCATTCCCAGACTAAATCCCACCTGATCATGGTGTATAATTTTTTTGATGCATTACTATATTCAGTTTGCTAATATTTTGTTGAGGATGTTAGCATCTATGTTCATCACAGATATTGGACTATAATTTTCTTTCTTTATAGTATCTTTATCTGGTTTTGAAATTAGACTAATGCTAGCTTTGTAAAATGAGTTTGGGAGACTTCCCTTCTCTTGAATTTTATGAAATAGTTTCAGGAGCAGAGGTGTTATTTCTTCTTGGAATGTTTAGTAAAATTCACCTGTGAAGCCACCTGGCCCAGGACATTTGTTTGCCGGGAGTTTTTTCATTATTGCTTCAGTCTCACTATTTGTAATATGTCTATTCAAATTCTCTAATTCTTCCCAATTTAGTTTTGGAAGATTGTACATTTCAAGGAACTTATCCATTTTGTCCAGGTTGCTTAGTTCATTGGTATATAGTTGTTCATAATATTTTCTTACAATCCTTTGCATTTCTTTGGTGTCCATTGTTATTTCTCCCCTTTCTTTTCTGATTTTATTTATTTGGGTCTTTCTTTTCTGGATGAGTCTGGTTAGAGATTTGAAGGTTCATCAACCTTGTTTATCTTTTCAAAGAACTAGCTCTTGGACTCATTGATCTTTTGCATCCTTTTGGAGGGGGGCCTATTTTGTTTATTTCTGCTCTGATATTTATTATTTCCTTCATTCTATTCACTGTGGGCTTTGTTGTTCTTTTTCAAGTTCCTTTAAGTGCAAAGTTAGATGGTTTATTTGAGCTTTTTATTTTTTTTTGTTTTTTGGTGGTTGTTTTTTGTTTTGTTTTGTTTTGTTTTTTGTTTGTTTTGGAGATAGGCCTGTAATGCTATGAATTTCTCTCTCAGGATTGCTTTCTCAGTGTTCCACAGATTTTGAATTCTTGTGTCCTCACTATAATTTGTTTCAAAGTACCTTTTGATTTTCCCTTGGCCTCATTGCTGGCCCATTCATTGTTTAAAAGCATGTTATTTAGCTTTCATGCCTTTGCATGTTTTTCAGTGTTCTTCTTATGATTGATTTCTAGTTTCATAGCATTGTGGTCAGAGAAGGTGCTTGACATGATTTCAATTTTAAATTTATTGAGATTTGTTTTGTATCTAACATGTGGTCTCTCCCAGAAAACATTTCATATGCATTTGAAAAATATGCATATTCTGCTGCTTTGGGGTGAAATACTCTGAAAATATCAATTAAATCCATTTGGTCTAGTGTGTTCTTTAAGGCTGCTGTCTCCTTGTTTATTTTCCACCTAGAAGATCTATCCATTGGAGTCAATGGGGTGTTAAAATCCCTGACTATGATTGTATTTCTGCCTATCCCCCTTTTTATATCCATCAAGATTTGCTTTACATATTTAGATGCTCCTATTTTCACTAGGGTTATATACTCTTGTTGGAGTGTTCCATTTATCATTATGTAGTGCCCTTCTTTGTCTCACTACAGCTTTGGTTTTGAAGTCCATTTTGTCAGATATAAGTACTGCTACCCCAGCTTTTTATTCCTTCCATTTGCATGAAATATCTTTTTCCATCCCTTTTAGTTTCTGTGTATCTTTCAATCTTAGGTAGGTCTCTGGGAGGCAGCATATATATGGATATTGTTTTCTTACTCATTCAGCTGCCCTGTCTTTTGCTTAGATCATTTAAACCACTTACATTTAAGATAATTATTGATAGATACATATTTAGTACCATTTTATTGTTGGAGTATTTTCCTCTGTTTTTTTTTCTTTCTCTTTTTTTCCTTCTCCCAAATAAGCCCTTGAACATTTGTTGCAGTATTGATTTAGTATCAACAAACTCCTTTAGCTTTTTCTTATCTGGGAAGCTTCTTATTTCTCCTGCAATTTTAAGTGATAATCTTGCTGGGTAAAGTAGCCTTGGTTGTAGATCCTTGCTTTTCATCACCTTGAATATTTCATGCCACTCCCTTCTACCCTAAAATGTTTCTGTTGAGTAATCAGATGCCAGTATAATTAGTGTTCCCTTATAGGTAACTACCTGCTTTTCTCTTGCAGCATTTAGGACTCTCTCCTTATATTTAAGCCTTGCCATTTTAAGTATTTTGTGTCTTGGTATAGGTCTCTTTGGGTCCAACATTTTTAGCATTCTCTGGACTTTCTGGACTTGTGTGATTTTTCTCATCCACCAGATTAGGGAAGTTTTCAGTCATTTGTTTTTCAAGTAGGTTCTCTATCCCTTGCTTTCTCTCTTCTTCTAGTATTCTCATGATGTGGATGTTGGTATGTTTCATGTTGTCCAAAATGTTTTTTAAGCTCTCCCCATTTTTTAAAATTCTTATTTTTTTGCTGCTCTGTCTTGGTGGATTTTTGTCTACCTTGTCCTCCAAATCACTGATAAGACCCTCTGCTTCATCTAACCTACTATTTGTCCCTTCCAGTGTATTATTTATTTTAGATGATGCATTCTTTATTTCTGACTGGCCCTTTTTTATGCTTTCTATGTCTTTTTTCATATTGTTGAGTATCTTTATAATCATTATTGTAAACTCTCTGTCTGATAAATTGCTTGCCTCCATTTTATCTAGTTTTTCTTCTGAAGAATTCTTTCATTCTTTCATTTTAGGATTGTTCCTTTGTCTTCCCATTTTGGCTGCTTCTTTGTGTTTTCTGCCTTAGTTGTTAAAATAATCAATGATATAACCTTAAGCTGTAGGTCACAGGGGGGCTTCAGCACCACAAGGTGGAACAGAGTAATTCCTGTGGGTGGGGCTATTGCTTCTCAGGATGATGCCACTTGGAGAGGAGTGCTCTGCCTTAGAAAGACAGCTTCTGCAGAATGGGGAATGACACAGCCACAGGCATCCTGGCAGCTGTTCCTTCAGTTCTCTCTTCAGACCCACCAACCCCAGATTCTCCTCAAGCATCTCCAGTCCACTCTGCCCTCCCCTTGCCAGAGCCCAGGGTAAATTGCTGAAAATGAAATTGTGTGTGTTGGCCCTTTAAGAGGCTCTCTGCATCTCCAGCAGTCTCTCCCTGGCAGACAGAAACCCTGCTGCTTTTCACAGTTGAATGCTATCTGAGTTTCTTTCTGGTTCTGGCGTTGTAGATTGGGAAGCCCATCTTGGGGTTTAGACTCCACACTTCTAAGGGGCAACCCCCGTTCACTGAAATATCCCTCCGGAACTTTAGCTGCCACTTGTGGGAGCCCAGCCAGGCCTCTTACAACTCTTCCTCACTTCCTACCAGTGTCATTGTGGTGAAGTGGTGTTTTCTCTCTGTCCTTGGTTATAAGATTTCTCTCCAGCTAGTGTTCAGTAGGTTATTCAGGATGATTTCTCTACACTTTAGTTGTAATTCCAGACTGGTTCTGGGAGGAAGTTAATGTAGCTTCCACTTACTCCTCTGCCATCTTGGGGGGGTCAAGACTATTCTTTCTTGATACTGTAGCTTTATAGGATGTTTTATAGTTGAATAGTGTCTAAATTAGCTTTTTTCCACAAATATTTTGGGGATTCTTTTTTAATTTTTTATATATATTTTAGAATGAGCTTTTGATAGTTATAATAATTTCAGTGTGGATTTTGTTTGGGATTTTATGGAAACTATATAGATTGTTATGGCAAAAAATTGTTGTTATTTGAACTGTACTAAATTATTCAACTCATAAGCTTTGTATGTCTCTCCATTTATTTAGGTCTTTTTGATACATTTTGTCAACATTTTGTACTTTTTAGTTTATAGATTCTGGTCATATTAGTTAGATTTATACCTAAGTATTTAACATTTTTAGCTATTATAAATGGATTTAAAATTTGGGGGTTTCAAATTTTCATAGCTAATCAATAGAAATACTGTTGACTTTAATAAACTGATATGTATTCATTGATTTTATTAAAGTCATTATTTTTAGGGTTTTTTGTTTGTTTTTTTTTTATAGATTCCATGATATGTCCTATGTAGACAATAATGTTTGTGAATAGAGATAGTTTTAGTGTTTTCTTTCTTATCTAAATGTCTTTTTTCCCTTGCCTTCTTGAAATGGCTAGAAATTCAGTATGATATTAAATAAGATAATGTGCTCATTATCTTAATGTAAAAGAATTTACTATCTTAACATTAAGAATGATGCAGCCTATAGGAGTTTCTATAGGTGATGTTTATCAAATGGGGAAGTTGAATTCTGTTACTAATTTGCTGACTTTTAAAAAAATATGTTAATTCAACGTAAAATTTTTCAAATGCTTTTTATGGGTCTATTGATATGATTGTGTGACTTTTATTTTTAAGCCTGTTAACCTGGTGAATTATATTAATTCATTTTTAACTGTTGAGTCAGTCTTTGGTTGCTGGGATATACCTCACTTGGTTGCAATTCATTATTATTTTTTTTAAGATTTTATTTATTTATTTTTAGAGAGGGAAGGGAGGGAGAAAGAGAGAGAGAGAAACATCAATGTGCGGTTGCTGGGGATCATGGTCTGCAACCCAGGCATGTACCCTGACTAGGAATCGAACCTGCGACACTTTGGTTTGCAGCCCATGCTCAATCCACTGAGCTATGCCAGCCAGGGCTTATTATTTTTGTATATTGATTTTTTTAGAGAAAACATGGCAGTTTTTCTTGTTCTGAAGTCAGCTTTGTATGGTAATTATATAGCAATTCTTTTATGGATAATCCACATTTTATGGATAATGTTCAATCATCTACTAATATCTTTTTCCATTCATTCATTTTTAATGTATCTGGATAATTATGCTTCCTGTGAATTTTCTGTAGATAGGAAATAGTTGGGTCTTGTTTTTATTTTCATCCAACTTAACAATTTCTGTCTTTTAACTGGTGTTTTTAGATCATTTACATTTAAATTAATTATTGATATACTTACATTTGTTGACTAGTTTATTTGGTTTGTTTCTTTTCTCTTTTTTATTCTTCCTAATATTATCTTTTCTTTTAAGGCATTTGGTTCTTTTTGTAACTTCTATTTTTTTTCTGAGAAATTCTGTTTCCACTTATTGTAAAAATGTTTGCCTATACTTTCTGGGCCATTTATTACTCTTACCTTGAACGTGCAAAAATGTGCTCTGGGTAAAAGACAGATTTCTTAATAATAATTGTGTCATCACCCTCTTACCCCAGATCTTATTCCTAGGTGACCCATGAGAGCCTATGGGAAATTTCCCTACATCAGTAGCCAGCCCCTCCATAGATGAGAAACAAGGGAAATGATTTTTCTCTGTTAATAAAGAGGAAGGAGGCAGCTATCTTTCACCCCTAATGAACGAGTCTCCTTGGAAACCTGATTGCCTAAATCCAAACTTCAGCTCTTTAATATGTAAATAAAATCTCTCCAGGAGACAGATAACCCCACCTGTTCAAATTTTACAACCTAGAAATGTTTCCAACTTCTGAGGCTTTATATTTTTGACTTGTGATACCCAGGAAAGTGGTAAGTCAGCCTCCCTGACACATTGGGAGTTTAACCTGAAGATCTACTCTAGGCTGTAATCATTTGGCCCTCTCAGGGAAACTAGAAAAGTTTTATTATCTTGTTAGAGCAGAGCAAGTAACTAGACAAATAACTATATCTCTAATTCTCATGGTATTTGAAAATTCTGAGGAAGCTAGGACTTTTTATAGGAGAAAATCAAGAATGTTTAATTCCCCATAGTTGGAATAGCAGCATTAAAATATTTGTCCAGTGATTCTAATATTTGGGTCATATTGGGTTTCCTTCTGTTGATTGATTGTCTTTTTTCTGAATTAGTATTTAATTTTTCCTTACTTTTTAAATGTCCAGTAATTTTATGTTTTATCCTGGATATTTTGAATATCACATCATGAGATTCTGGATTCTGTTTAAACCACCTGAATTTGTGTTCTTACAATTTTTTATTTTAGCGTGTGGTCAACTTAGTTAAGATCAGACCACATCTCCTTACCCTCTTTCTGTGGACTTGTTTCAATGTCAGTTTAGTTTTCAAAGCCTTTCCAGGACTACTCTGGTTCATCTCACAAATGTCTCTCCCAAAGATCAACCTGAAACTCAGTTAAGTGTTCAGAGCCTTCTCTGTGCTGATTCTGTTACTGAACAAAAGAGGCTCATTTGCCTGAGCACTTCAAAACCAAATCAAGTGTGAATACAAATTTGCAGCTAAGAAAGTCAAGGTTTATTTTAAGGAAATGCTGCCACACGCAGAGTCCCAGGTAAGCCCTTGCTAAAAGACCTGGCTCCCTGATGGCTTCCGTGAGATGGGTTATATGTAGGGGAAAACCATTAATAATAGTGACTAAGGGAGTTAGGCTCATGATCAGGGCCATGGTCTCTGCTATTTGGTTGGTGCTAGGGCAGGGGTAGTTGATCATTACGCATCTGGTCCTGCTATCAGTCTTGGTGTCACCTCATCTAATTTTGGAAGGATCTGGTCAGTGGGGTCATCCCACTTTTCTGGGTTTGGAGCTGAAGCACATGTGAGGCCTAGATATTATCTTCTTTTTAATTTAAATGTTATCTTATTTTTTTTTACATTTTTAATTTTATTGTATTTTCCCATTACCGTTAGTCTCCTTATACCTCCTCTTCTCCTACAATCCCCACACTGTTGTTCATGTCATGAGTCCTTTTCCTTTTTACTCAATCCTTTTACCCATAACATCCCCCCCACCCCACTTAACAGTCAACCTGCTCCCTGTCTATGAGGCTGTCCCGATTTTCCTTGTTGGTTCAGTTCATTAGATTCTACGTATGAGTGAAATCATACAGTATTTGTCTTTCTCTAGCTGGCTTATTTCACTTAGCATAGTGTTCTCCAGGTCCCTCAAGACTATTGCAAAGGGTAACATTTCTTTTTTTATGGCCAAGTAGTATTTCATTATGTAAATGTCTCATAATTGTTTTATCCATTAATCTACTGATGAACATGTGGGCTGCTTGCACTAAAAAGTTTTTGCACAGCAAAGGAAAACATCAACAAAATAAGAAGACAACTCACTGAATGGGAGAACATATTCACCCATACATCTGATAAGGGGTAAATATCCAAAATTTATAAAGAACTTACAGAACTCAACACCAAAACAAAAACAAAAACAAAAACAAAAACAAAAATGAACAACCCAATTAAAAAATGGGCAAAGGGCCTGAATAGACACTTCTCCAAAGAGGACATACAGATGGCCAATAGACATATGAAAAGATGCTCAAAGTCACTAATCATCAGAGAAATGCAAATTAAAACCACAATTAGATACCAGCTCACAAATGTCAGAATGACTATCATCAATAAGTTGACAAACAATTAATGCTGGTGAGGATGTGGAGAAAGGGGAACCCTCTTGAACTGTTGGTGGAAATGCAGATTGGTGCAGCCACTGTGGAAAGAAATGGAACTGTCTTCTGTCCCAGCAATCTCACTTTTGGAAATATATCTGAAGGAACTCAAAACACTCATTCAAAAGAACACAAGCACCCCTGTGTTCACTGCAGAGTTATTTATTTAGATGTTATCTTTAGTTTGATCGAAACTCTGTTTCTGTGGTAAATAGACCTGAGGCTTTGTTCCTAAGATTGTTTAATGCTGATCAGGGCCTTATTGTCCAAGGGCATAATGATTAAAGTAGTGGTAGACCAAGGGAGAGTGCAAGTAAGTCAGCATGTTGGATGAGACCAGTTTGAGTCAAAAGGAAAGGAGAAAAGGTCATATTAAAGAAATGAAGTTTCTGTGTGTTTATAGTTCTGGTTGGATGCATGCTTACACAAATCCAGGTTAGGGGCAGGACTTCATACATAGGTATGAAGTACCCCTTTCTCTAGCTCCTGCCTCACAACCTGTTCCTTAGTTTTTGATCCCCAAGGCTCCCCTTTCTGATCCTTTGGAAAGACAGCTAGGGCTTTAGTGCTCAGTCCTACAAGGTCTACCTGTACAGTGTATCTGGGGAGAGAAAGGAACTCTGTCTCCTTGCTAGCACTCACCTGATATAGGGTAAATCGAGCCCACAGGGATCCACTCTCAGGGCATGGCCAGCTGCTGGTGGGGAGGGTAAGTGGCACTGCACCGGCTCTCTCGCTGCAGGGTGTGGGGAGTCAACAAGGTTGCTGTGGTCCTGTAGGGAGGAAGTGGAGCACTGCTTCTTTACTGGTGTTTATCTGGAGTAGGAAGGACAAAAACAAAATAACTCTGTGACCCAGTTCCTTTTCTTCTTTTTCCTGGAACTCTGGCTAGACAGCGTATACCTTTCTTGGGGCTTTTCTGTCTGTATTCATTGGCAGTTCCACATTTTGGGTTACTCTAGCACCTGGGCCAGAATATTTTGGAGGCAAAACCAACCAACAAACAAACCATAACAACAACAAAAATTTAAAAATCTCCAAACCAACTGACCAACCAAAAACCCAACCAACCAACAAACAAAACAGAAGACTCACTATCATATTGTCCTTATGTTCTGAAGTTCTGACAGAATCCTCTGGTCTGTAATTTAGCCCAGAGTTTTTCACTGCAAATAGTGGAAGTGAAATGGTGGAATGTATTTATTCCATCTTTTTCAGAAACAAGCCCAGGATGGTTTAAACAGAGTGGGGCAGAATGCATTTTAAATGAAAGCAAATATTTAAAATAGTATGATTAAAAGTGTAGTGGGATCACAATATGCAGAATCCAAGTTTACTTCCTCTTTTTTTTCATTTTTGTATTGTTGTTCAAGTACAGTTGTCTCCATTTTCACCCCACCATGCCCCCAAAAGATGCTCACCTTAGTTAAAGGATGCACTTATCTTCAGCCTAAATTTAGCAGCTTAACTCTTATTGTCATGTGGCTTTTTTAAAAGTGACACTGAGATGTTATTTGAGTAAAAGGGAAGGAGTTTATAAAATGTTTTGAAATACATGACCTTTATGTGCAATCACATTATCTTGTTTTTAACTGACTCTGGAGCTTGTGATAAGCTGAAATTGAAATTTATGCTTCATGTATTGTAGTGTGTTGGGAAAAGGTGGTTCTGGTTGCATGGACTTTTAATTTTTGCTTGCAGGAGAGTGCTTCTAATATTCACTTCCATTTCTGACAGACTCAGCTAATCAAAATATGGAGGTTACATATGCACAGACCTTAATATCAGTCAAAATTCTTTGTTCTTCTACTTTTAGAATGAAAGGAAAAATATCAACCTATTTAAATATATACTGTACTTTAATATATTTCTGCTGACATTCTTATCACAATTTGTATCAGCAAAGTGAGGCAGGCAAAAGGTAGGCAGTTAAATGGCAAAATTGAAGAACCATGCTAGAATCAATGACATTTAATAGGAATTTTGTCACTAAGTGTTGGAGTACTTATAAGGCATAACAGGACACCTCTCAGCCTTCAGACTTTTTATTGCTATCCTATTACAGTTCTCCCGATTTTTCTCTCTTTTCTCTTCTCTGCCCAGTCCACACCCCGCTCCCACGGTCAGTCCCCATACCGTTGTCCATGTACATGTTCTTCATGAAGAACACGCACACGTTCTTCAACTAGTCTTTCCCCTTCTGTCCACCATTATCCCCCTCCTTCTCTCCTCTATGAATTAAGTGATTAACTATTTATTGTATATTTATGTCTTATAAGAAAATAGTAATTAATATCAGGTTTGTCTTTTCTATATGGGAATCTACTAGATATAGTTGGGAACTAACATTCTTTATTGGCTTCCTCTCAGTTCTTAGCACAATTGCTTAACAAAGTGATAATTAATATTCATGGGAAATGTTTATATTGATGCCATAACCAGCTTTTATCAAAGTGCCCAAATCCTACTTGATATTTCAATGCTTTTCCAGGATTCTTAGTAGTGAATGCTAGATTTCATTTTGACTTTTTAAAGATAAAACTTGCATGTCTTAATCTGTTGGAAGTCTCATTTGTATAAATTAAAAGTAGACAGAATGTTACTTTATACATAGTGAAGATATCTATGTCTTTCTAGTTTCTCAAAGTAAAATTTGACAAATATATTACCTTTTATAAGACTTAATCAAACAGAAATTCTATTAAAATTACTACATCAAAAACATTTCAAGAAACCCTGTGTAATTCTCTGTACTCATCATGAGGAAATAGAGTCCTAGAACAGCTTTTACAAATTTTAGAGGACATTATCCTTGTAGATAAAAACACACAAGAGGAGGAGCTTCTGTAACTGTTAAATCATGTCTGTTTGAACAGTTGATTAATCTTTAAAAGCCTAGCATCTCGCTAGACATTTGGGATGCTTTGATAGAAGTTACAGTAAGTTGGATAGAAAATCTGCTAGTTCAGGTGTTTGGAGTCAAAACTACTGGGTGTCAGCATGGCCCTTCATGCTTGGTTCTCTTTCACCCTTCTGGGCTGACCTTTTTGCTCAAAGACTTGTCTCCAGGGAGAAAATTGGGCTTCCTGTTTCATTCTTTCTCTGGTAGTTAAGTTTCAGGTTGTTAAGTAGTCCTTGCAGTATCTTTAGAAACTTGGAAATCTGGTGTTAAAATATTGCACTTAAGGTAATATGCACACATAATTTGCCCTTTGAAGGTTGTTGTGACCAATGTGTCCTTGTTTGTTTTCCCAGGTATCTGTTTTGTTCACTATTTTAGGAATGATTTCTTCAAAGTTGAATATATTTCCATAAAGTGCATATTCAACAAAGATGCCATGCAATTTCAATTCTACCCACCACTAACGAATGCTTGCATTTAAATACTTGTAAAATATTGAATATTTTCTTTAGTACATCAATACAACTATTGATGAAGATGTGGAATTGGGCCATTTTCTAGATGACTCCAATGTCAGGGAATGAAAAAGCACCCCTCTTCTTCAGCTCCTTACATCTTATGAGGCTGTATGATTTAAATTATGTTTTTAATGAAAATACTTAAAAACAGAATTGAGAAGCTTAAGTAATATAGCTCACTAAAGGCACAACCTTTTAAATTCATTAAAATATACACAAAAGTGGCAGTACACCAGTAACAATGAATGACAGACATTTATCAGACCTATTAACAAAGCCTTTATATACTCACTTTTGGTGAGACAATTACCATTTAAGTTGTATCTTTTGGGGGGTGCTGTATCTACCCATTACTCAAAGATGCTTCATAGAATTTATACAGAAGGAATGTATGAACGTGGCTTTTGATTGTTTACCCCCCAGGACATTTGGCTGGCTTCCATCCCTCTTGCCAACACGTATTTTGATGCTTTCGTTTTTAATGATTCAGGTGTTGAAATCAGTATTTGCATGCTAGTATTATTGCTGGGGCCAACAGAGAAAGCTGCCTCCTTTCCTTTATGGTATCGTTTTAACACTGATAGATGAATATAACATTTTATCCACTATAATAACGAACCTCATTTACATACAATTATGGAAAGGGATAATTTCTCACGTATTTTTAAGAATTTAGGCACAGTTGGTGAAAGTGGGACTTTGATATTATAGAGAACAATGTCAGATATTATTTCTGGCTTTAAAATGCTCCCTGCCCTTAGAAAAAACCAGTCGACATTTTTCCATTCACTTCTAAAAATGCTAAGAGTGAGGATGAAAACACGGTGAACTGAAAGCAGCAAAATGAAAGAACAGCAAACTAAAATTTTGACATTTAATTTAGTTTAAATTACAATCACATTGTTCAGATGACAAAACATCTGGATTACTGATTTTTTTACAGTGTTTTGAACTGATATCTTGGCATTTCAAAAACCCAGGCGTATGACACCAGTGAACACTTGAATGAATGTTTTTTTGACAATTATAACTCTGGTTAGCCAGGTAAAAGTTTTTCTCATTAAAATGTGAATAGTAAATCACAATGATAGGATTGAGCCTACCCCATCTATATCCCATCTGCTATAGACAAAGTATGTATTCTCTCCATGAAATGGTGACTGACTATATTAACTACCAAAACAAATCTTTGGCCATAAAATTTGTTTCTATTTTCAATGCATGGACCTAAAGTGTAAATAAAACCCTAAGAGATTGGAAAGCTGTTGGAAGCATTTTGAGCCCTCAGCTTGACATAGTGGGAGAATGTAGCAGTGCATGGTTGAGATAGCATGCATCTTGCAGAAGCTTTTTAGTCACCCCAACTAATGGAAAGAGGGCATGAAAGTCTTTTTTTAAAAGATTTTATTTATTTTTAGTGAGATGAGAAGGGAAGGATGAAGAGAAGGAGAGAAATATCAATGTGTGAGAGAAACATGGATCAGTTGCTTCTCGGGTACCCCCATTTGGGAAAAAGGCCCGCAACCCAGGTGTGTGCCCCGAGCAGGAATCAAACTGATGACCTTTTGGTTTGTAGAACAATGCCCAAACTTTGGTTTGTGTGGTTGGCATGGCTGGTGAGCCACACCAACAAGGGCTGGACATCTTCATGTTAGCAGTGAAGCGAATAAAACATATAGTAAAAACTTATTTATTTAACACATGCTACCCTCAGCCCCGTGGAAGTAAAAAGCTATATGGATGAGAACCCTGACAACTCAATACTTCCAAGTGGGTGCTAACAATAGGATACAGGAGAATGTTGATTTGTATGTTTAATTAGGGCCATGTGAGGCACACGGGGTTTGTTCCAAACATTCTAGCAGTTCATTGAGTTTTCCAGGACTTCAGAGGAGGGAAAGTTCATTTTCAACTTGCATTAATCAAAAGAAAAAAGTATCTTCATGCAAAGTTTGGAACTAGAAAGTGAAATGTCCCAGACTTGTTTATTTTTCTCCTACCTGTCTGGCTGTGCCTTTTTAGTCTAGCTGATCAGCTCTTTCTTCGTGGAGCCATTAGCTGTTGGAATTCCTTTAGGCTCTCTGGCTTTCCTTCACTACTTTCTCCCTAATCTCATCCATGCCCACAGCTTTCATTAGCCTGTATACATTAATGGCATTCAAATACACATCTCTAGATTGAGACTCTCCCCAGTTCTAACTGCTTTGACTTGGATGTTTCAAAGGTACTTCAATAAAACATCTCTAAGATGTATTATGTGATCTTTCTTCTCAAGCCTAGCCCTCACTAGCATTTTCTTACTTAGAAAATGACGCCACTGTCCAACTCCTGCTCAACCAAACACACAGAATCATTCTTAACCCTTCTGCCTTCTCCATACTCCATATCCAGTTTATTATCAAGTTGTATCCATTTTACTCCTAAATGAACTCTATAATCTTTACTCCCACTACCATATCCTACCTAGACTACTGTAGTAGCCTCTCAGGTGGTTTCAGCACACGAACTGTGATACTCACTCTTCACTATCCTCTGTTTATTCTCCATGATGAGTCAAGTTTGTGTTTTCCAAAATCCACTCTGAAGTGAAAGAAGCCATTTTGAAAGGCTATGTAACATTCTGGAAAGTGACTTAGGAGACAGTAAGAAGATCGTGGGCTGCCGGAGATTAGTGGGAAGTGACGGATGATTAGGCAGAGCACAGGGGATTTTTTAGGGCAGTGAAGCCATTCTGTTAAGTATTATAATTGTGGCTACATGACATAGAATGTACAACACCAAGAGTGAACTCTAAACTACGGACTGGAATGATCATGATGTGCGAATGTTGGTTCATTGGTTGTACCAAACATACCTCGGCAGTGAGGGATTTTGACGGTGGAGAAAACTGTTTATAAACAGGAGGAGAAGGTATATGGGGACTTTCTGTACTTCTGCTAAGTTTTCTACAAATCTTAAAGTACTCTAAAGAATAGAGTTAATTTAAAAATTCATTTGATCTTGCTTGCATCTCTTCCTCACCTCCTAAAAGTGCTTTATTACCTTCCCAGTGCTGCTGAAATTACAGTAGGACATCATTTGCACAGCCTCTCTCTCCCTCTGCAGCTTTACTTCCTCTTGCTCCGTTCTCACCCTGGCTCTGGTTTCCAGCCACTCTGGTTCCTTCCAGGTGTGAATATTCATGTGCAGTTCTTCCACAGGACTCTCTCCTTTTGCCGAATCAATGTCTATGGCTCCTTCAGACCTGAGCTTATTGTCATTTCCTAAGGGTTGGCTTCTCTGAGATCAATATCCTTCTGCCAAGTTTGTAACTTTTGCTCTATTTTGCATATCAAAACCCAAGTTATTTCCTCAAAGTCCTTACAACTTTTATATTTAGACATTTATCATAATTAAATACTTATGATTCGTTATTAATATTGGTCCTCCCTACTAGAGCATAAGCACCATGAGCTAGTGCTCAGTCTATTTTTGCTCACCACTGAGCCTAGTGCAGTGGTGGGAGCCCAGGAAGTAGTCAGTAGATATTTGTTTAATGAATGAATAGAAGAGAGAATGAGAACTACCAAATGAGCTATTGGTATGTTGCTCACTGTTTCTCCAGCCATTAGAGGTTTGCAGTCACTGAAATATGCATTACTTTGTCCTCTCTGGCTGGGTGGCCACTCAAGAAAAGAAGTGCTCTATTCTTTGCTCAGTAATGGATGGAAAAATAAAATCACTACATGTTTAGTCATGGGGCTGCCATGGACTCCTCCAGTAGGTATGCTTGTAGTAGCCAGCACCACAAGGCCATCCGTTTCAGAGGCCTGTTGCAATTTGTTTACATGTGGTGTCCACTGAATATTTTCCCTGACTTCATTAATGCTGACTGAGATGAAGAAACAATTCCCTTACTTTCCAGGTAACCTAAGCAATTTGTCTTAATTACTGTCAGCCTTTGATGAGTGACTACCGTGGGGATCCTAACCACTCACCCCAGTAGTAATGATGTAAATTGTGAATTAGTAGCTATGGGTTTTTTGGTTCTCTGACATGTACTTCTTTTCCCAGTTGAAATAATTTACACATACACACTACATGAATGCTTTTTTCCTTATTACAGTCGGTTCTTTCCCTTGGCACCGTGGCTGACTGTGCTGTCGTTGGCAAAGAGGATCCTTTGAAAGGTCATGTTCCCTTAGCCCTCTGCGTGTTGAGAAGAGGTGAGAGAGCTTTGTCCTCCCTGACTGTTTGGGTCCTGAATGATTAACTACGGTGAAATCCAATGCTTACCATCTGAACTTTCTCCCTAGGTATAGATACAACTGAGGAACAAGTTTTGAAAGAAATTGTGAAACATGTTAGACAGAGCATCGGCCCTGTGGCTGCTTTTCGAAATGCAATTTTTGTCAAACAATTACCCAAAACTAGATCTGGCAAAATTCCCCGGTCAGCTCTTTCTGCCCTTGTCAATGGCAAGCCTTATAAGGTAAGTTTTCAAGGATGTTTAGTGCTGGGTTCTGACATGGTTTTTCCTTATTTCTTTGACATCAGCAAGGATCTTAAAAGTAGTTCACAAGTGTGAATTGTATCCTTACAACACACATAATAGCACTTTTTAAAATGGGAAGTGAGAAATCACACAGTCACTCTTTGTGTAGAAATAAAGGTTTGGGAAAACCGATTAATTAAAACCATATGCTTTGAGAATACAAGAATTCATGTGTGAAAATATTTTTACTGTTAGTAAATATGTGAGTTAAATGAAAACAAACTTGTGGAAACTCAATCTTATTGAATTAAAGGTACATTTTCCTTCATTGTAGTCATTAGTGGCTATTAGTGAGAAAGCAAGTAATTGAGGCTGGCTATACATGTTTAAACTCTTCTAAGTGATACATATGCTGATTGTATTGAGTTAAAATTATTTTAGGAAATTTTAGGCAAATCCAAGCATATATATATATTTTAAATTGTTTTTATATTATACATGTGTAGATATACATATTTTAATAGTAAAGTAGTTGTATGAGCAAATGCAAAAAAATATTTATTTTCTTTTTATAGAGGCACATAGAAAGTCCCATAATGGGAATTCTGGAGAAAATAGTATTGAGGACCAATAATTTTGCTAATAGAACAGTTTATTTTATCACTCTGAAAACTGTAGCTGTTAATACATTTTAAAATATTAGGTTCAAACTTTCCTGTTTTTGAACATTTCCAGATGAGTATTATAAGATAATGGGGACTAGAACGAGGCACATATTTACTTAATTGCAGGGAGGGTGAAGGGGGTGCAAGGAAGTGCATTCATGTCTCTCTCTCTCTTTTTCCCTAGATAACACCCACCATTGAAGACCCCAGCATTTTCAGGCACATAGAGGAGGTGCTGAAGCAGGCCTCATGACTTTTTGAGTCAATTTTTCTAATCGAAGTCAAGTCTTTTTTAATTATGTCCCAGAAATAAATATTTAAGTAGAAATTACTAGCCAATCGGAATGTGAATTGTGAAGCTTGGTCTAAAAGAACACACTGGAAGCCCTAGTGAAAGATCAGTGCCTTATGTTTGATTAGACCCAATGAGCATTGCTATCAATTACCTGTAATGTGACTCATTGTAGGTTGTCTAGCCCTCTAATTTTAGAAAAATATATCTACTGTATGATTTTTAAAAAGTGTCCCCCCCCCACCAAAATCATTTTAATTGAAGGTGACATTAATATAGAGCCACTTTCTAGAAATAGAAATCTGTAGCTTTGACCCAAAACCTAAAACATAAGTTGAAGTCAGAAAATAATTACAATCTTTCTTATGGAAATTTGCGGTGTTTTCTAATATTTTTGACATGCCCACATGCAGGGTCATCATCTAATCAGATGATTTTCTAGGTAGGGAGGCCTGTTTAGTCATTTCTTGAGGGAAGGCTGTTAATGACCATTATAAGATACTGACTTCCAGGGCCCAGCTCTGTGGTCAGGTCATTTGTTATTCAGTCAAGGGCAATCTGCCTGGAAGAGAGCACAGGTCCCTAACCCTTTCACTTTGTCATGGAGATGAGGGCTCCCAGGAGCCCCTCCTTCTGGCTCCTGTTCTTAGTTGACTGTGCACCTAATGATTCCAGCTTCTTATGGAAACAGGAAAATGATGTAGAAATGAGGTGGGCTGGCTTTCTTCTTCAGGAGAAAATATAAATTACATCATGTAGTAGACTGTTCTGTGTGGCATGGGCCCAGCTCCCACTTGGAGATGCACAGGACCCACGCCCACGGATAGGTTCTCCCGTGGGGAATCAGGCCTGCAATGTACCTAGGCTGCTATGAGTCTTGCTTTTTGCTAAAACTCCCTCACCCTCAACTGAGGACATTTACTTCAAAGCAACTTCCTAAAATCCATGCTAAACCTTCCACAGATGAGTGTTCACCCGTCCAACTACTTTTGCCTTTTCATTTGCAAATATCCCTCTTCTGTGATGTGATTAGCAGCATTGGCTCCCTTGTTTTCTGTATAAAGTAACCATCTAAAGTGAGCCTGTGCACAGTTAATGAGGACCTTGTATTGTGTCCATTAAAACAATAAAAGCTCATTGGAGCAAGGGTGGAGGCTTTTGCTCTCCTTGAGAGAAAAGCCAAATGGTCCTTTTTCCTCCACTGGATTTGGTAATTCGTGTGAATGTCTCACTTTCATCCATAATGACGCGGAACCCACGAGCCGGGGTCTGCATCAACATTACGCCAAGAGAAACAAATAAATCCAGATTTTCATGTAAAATTTATAATTTAAATAACCCACTAAAACAATATTATGACATTCAAGTATATCTTTCCATTTTAAACTTCTATAAAACTATTGAGAGTTATTTTTTTAAAAATTGAAAGAGTTTTGTTAGTAAGCTTATGGTAATGTGCCAATTAACCAGACTGGACATATACAGATAATTCAAAATATGGTTTACACAGGGTTGGACATGTTACTTGTAATCAAAGAATACATTTAAACACAAAAATACACCATGCCCACTGAGTCTTTGATGGTACTCAAATACTCCTTAATCCTTCAGTCCATCAGGGACATTTTCAAAGAGCAGCTGTCCTAACATAATAGTCTGCCTACATCAAATATATGTCAGTGATAATAGATAATGAGCTTATTTACTTGTTTGTTTTATACAAAATGCTTACAAACTGTATAAAGACATTTTGAAAATGTGCGCTTTTCATTTGGATCATAAGCAATAGTATTAATGACTTCTCAAGGAAATTCCTGTTAGCTTAAGTTGGCTTCCTGATTGCTATACCTGGAAACAATATACTAATCTAGTTGTTCCCATTAATTCTTTTATTACCCTGAGTTAAACCAACTAGATAGACAATCAGTTTATAATTTGAAGCTGTTGGGCTCCTTAAACTGTAGCTTCTATTTGGTACATTTAGTCCATTATCACATCTGTAAACTTAACAAATAATCCATTTTTAATGTCTTAGCATTTAATTTTATTACCTTACACTTTCATGTAAGATTTGGTTAATTTGAAATGGCAACTTCTTTATCTGAAAATGTATTAGTTGCAAGTTATGAACACAAAGTATATTGTATCGATGCCAGAAGTGTGTGAAGGTGCATCTTTGGTCCTCCTGCATGTTCTTCCTGGGTCACGTCTACAGGGGACACTTCACTAAGCAGCTTGAGCTATTTTCCACTTGAGTGGGAGGAAAACAATGTGCAAAACTGGGAAAGTGGCTTTTTCTTGTATCTGATTGAGGAAATTGATCTCCTTTGCAGGATCAGAGAAAGTAATGTTATTTTCATATTAATAAATGTGGTGCAAGAGAGACAAGTCATCAGATTGTTTAAATTTTGGAAGGAAAAATAAATTTTCTATTTTAATATTTTTATCATAAAACACTTTTACTACCTAGTTCCTAAAATTGTCTGAATGAAATGTATCTTTAAAAATAACAATGTAATGTTACTGAAAATTCAATCACATTTAAATTTGCTGAAATAAATTCTCTATGATCTTCTTTCATATTTCCACAATTTTTCTTTTACTGTAAGACATTGGAAAAATTAAAATATAAATATTTTCTTTTAAAATCTGTAGAGTGTTCTTTCAATTGGGTTATTTTGCTCAAGAAAATATATTGAGTATATACAATCAAGACCTGTTTTATATTTAAAAAGCAGCTCAATTCACATAAAATTGTATTTGTAAAGGTTTCAATCATTAAAAATGTGAAGATTCATAATGTGGCTAGATGGTCATTAAATGGATTTTGGAATCTGACAGACACTATCCTGTACATTAAAGAGTACTCTATGCTTTTTTGAAACAAGTAACTGGATCTTTTTGTCCCTATATATTTGAGTGTATTATAAATGATTAATATTTCCTGCTGGTGAACTCTCTCTTGTATGAGTAGATACAAATCTAGTTTATATTGTTGTAATATCATAGTTTCTAATTATATTTCATTTTTGTAAGTCAGCATTCCCATGTTCAGATGAGCTTCAAAAGCTCTTTCCCATTGTTTCTGTCCAGGTGGTTCCAGAAAATATAAAATCACTCTCATTAGCAGGTTTAGGGCTCCCTCTTGTGGCCAGCTCACTTTTGAAGAGAGTCCCTAAAAACAATTTTAAGTCAGTTGTTAAATTTTATGTGACCAGAAAACAAAGCTTAAACAAAGAACTGGAAGTATTCTTTTTTTTTTATTGACAATGGAGAGGGATCTGTTACCATTACCTTTTGACTGAATCTGCTTAAACAAAAATCAACATCAAAACAAATGTAATGTACGTGCAAACATAGCAAATTAAATACAAAAATGAAATTACTAATGACAGGTCTTGCGCATCATAAAGTCAAACAGCAGAAAATCAGCAGTTAGATAAATGTATTTTTAAATAGGTTTTACTTTGAAATCTCCCATATAAACAAAGAATAAACAACAGTAACACCACCAAATAAAGCCACAGGGAAGAGATTACTCTCCTATACTTTATACACTATATATGTTAATCATTCTGTCTCTCATTTATTTCCTCTGATAAGATTGACTTCAGGGAAGTCAAAACAAGGCTATCTTGGCTAAAAGCTTATAATATTAGACACGAGTCTGGCTGCTGCCCTGTTACACGGACAAAAGGGAGGGGTTTGGGTTTGTTTTCTTCCAGTGGAAATGAGCTCAGTCTCTGCAGTGGCACATGCACTGCACAGTGCTGGCTGGCTGGCGGTTCTAGATCATTTGAATGAGCATGTGGTTCTTAGTAAAGGAAAAATTTTCATTGGTCCACAGGTAACAAGAGAAGATAATGGTTTTTTTCTTTATAAATTGTTTTAAATAATTGTTTTGACTCTTGTAAACAGTTTGGCTTTGTTTTCTATTGAAAAGGAGATCGAGCCATCACAGTGCTATTTCTAAGGATAGAGGACGTCCCTGATTGCCTTTAAAGGTCTATTTTTGGCTCCAGTTCCAGGTTAAATCATTCTTTTTTACATGATCAGAGGCAGGTTTTCAGCTTTAAGTATTGACAGACTTGAAGGTGAAGAGTGGAGGCATGACACATGCTTCCAGGAAACGTCGGCTTGACTGTTATAATTCAAAAACTGTAAAAATGGTGGAATGGTAAAATACAAACAGTATAGGGTATTGTCAAATGTTTGTACTTGAGACTCCATGAACCATATATTTTATTTTTTAAAAAATCATATTTATATCCATTTACATAAGACTTACACATTTAAAAAGAAATACATACACAGTAATACATAAATGCCTAGTATATTACAATAAAACATGAAAAACAGGTGGCTCCATTTCATAAAAGCATCTCTTGTACAGAATTTATGATGTGGATGATGTTTATTATTCAAATGACTTAAGCATTTTCTTACAATTGTCATAAACTAATCAAACTTAATATGTGACTTCCCCCAAAATCACATTTTCAATTTAATAAACCATTACTTGTGGTTATTTTCTTAGCCTTCAGTCTTCACAAAGGTGTTCGCTGCTCATCTTCATAGGTGGTAGTGCACTTTAGGTAGGGTAGACTGAAAAGACGACATCTAGAATATTCAATGGACAGCATCAGTTTACCATGAGGCCCCAGGCTGGGAAGCCCACCTCCTGCTCCCCTTGGTGTCCCTGCATGCAGCCTGCCTCCTTCTGTCCTGAGAGGTAATGAGCAAGGTATCGTCTAGGATGTAACCAACAGCTGTGTGTAATGAACATTTGCTCTTCTCCAATTTTGTGCAGGCAATGTCAATAAATAATATTTCCTCAATTCTGTGGGAAGATGGCAGTAATATTTTCAAAAAGGTGTTAACACAAAATATTAGCAGTTCTGACAAATTTATGGCTTGGTCATTAATAAATTGTGTGTAGTTGACCTATGAAATATATTTATATTCTGGCTCATATCTTAGAGCTCGTATAAAGATACTTTAATTGCAACAAAACATAATGATAATAAGTAATTTATTTAAAGAATCTGGGTCAGTGATGAGGCATCATTGATATCTTTTTGTCATAATATATTTAGGAAAAGTTCACAATTACTTTTCCTTACACAAAATAAATAATAAATTTGTTCTTAGTTTAAAAACAGAAGTGCTAATGTTTCATCAAAATAAAAATTGGTTGTCTTAGGTTAACTTAATGTAAATAAATACCTTTCTCCCATCTAATGGTAAAAACTGGAAGTATAATCTTGAATGCCATGCACAAAATACAGATTGCAAATAGTTAAAGTTATTCTACCTATCAGTCAAGAGCTTAGAAGCAAATACTACTCAATGTATTAAATAGTCATTTGTAAGATAGTGAAGTATTCATTTCTGGGAAAATTATCTTATTATGTGAAGAAGCATTACAGAAAGAGCATTTTGGAAAGCCTTTTGTTTAGCCAAATTAGCCAAATTATTTTGTACTTTAGATCATGCCTAATTAGATGCCAAATTGCATGCCATAATTAAAATTTTAATGTTAGGGTTTTATATTCCAAAATTAAATGTCTTATCTGAAGGCTTTTTGTTTCATCAGCAGCAGCTTCAAACATTCAAACAGTGACCTAAGGAAGGCAGCGTACCAGCTCCCATACTAGGCCCCAGAGACCAACAATAAACTGTGTGGTGCTTTTAGTTCAAGGCAATGAATAAACAGCACAAGATGAGCTGTTCCTCTGCCTATAACTGCTTCCTCTTTCCTTCTCTGCACACACATTTTGTTCTAATTATTGCCCTATAAAGTATGTTTCCAAAATATTAATTCATTGTAGATGGTATTTTGGTAGAGCATGGTTTTAGGTTAAAAAAAATGTTGTATGAGCACTTGACATTTATAACCTAGGAAACCACAGTTTTACTAAGACTGCCAATAAAACTCCATTTTGGTATGGATTTGGAATTCCGTCAACTAACATTTCCATAGAAGAAAAATGTCTGGCATCTTATGGTTATGTATCAAGGTTTTCTGTTGCCCTGTCTGTCATTCCTATAGAGTAATTTAACTTTGTTTCCATGCTGTAAGCCCAAGGTACTTAAAAGTCATATTTATTTTCAACAAATATAAATCATATTGATGAAAAGCCACATATTAAAAGTTCAAAATTTCCAGCTATCCTTTTTTAAAAAATATAAAATCATCTGCAAATCTTTTTTCCATCTTTGCCACTGTTTGACTCTGAAAATCACTGTTTATTTCAGCTTCCCCTATATAAAATAATCACTTAAAAGTGTCTTGTTCTGTAATGGCCAAACTCTCATCAGTAAATATTGCCATGTACATCAGTATAAAGTGTACTAAAAAGTAGGAGAATGTGGCAGCAACCCACTGATAGGCGCTAAGGTGGTGCCAGGCCTCCAGCAGACAGGCCTTAAACGACAGCAGACAGACGGTGATAGAAATCCTAGAGTGAAAGTTAAAATGTAAAGATGCCTTTCCACCCTCCAGAAAGACAAAGGGGTTACCTCCCTTCTGTGCTGCTAGGCCATACCAAAGACTATGGTGTATATTTAGTAGTCTATGCAGGTTTCGTTTTTGTGGGTATTTGTTTTTTGTCAGCCAAGGAAAACTACTCACAGCAAGTCAGTGCTGCCTCCTTTGAGTGGCTGGTCAACATGAATATGTGCGAACAGTGGAGTTGTCTAACCTCTGCAGCCTGGAAGAAGCAACTGCAAATGGAGAAAAGGGCTTTAGAGGGATTTGGATGATGGAGTACAAAATTTCAAATGAGAAGGATTTATGTTCCCTGCATAATGGGATCCTGAGCATTTTAGGTGTTCTTTCTTTCAGGTATAAGTCTCTCCTATCCCTCTTCTCTAGACCAAGTTACTAATGAAAATTTATTCCAAAGTGATTTCACAGAGCTTCAGAGCTGTGTATCCTCCTTAGATGAAACCTGTAACAAGAGCAGCTCCTCAGGGTACTTCTGTGTTTCAAGCAAAGATTGCTGTTGGAGAGTTTATTAGGGTGGATGTTTTCCCCTCCAAGTATTGAAGAGCTTCCGCACTAATTTCAATCATGTTAAATTCCTCATAAATTTTGCTAGCTTGTCCTATAATATTAACAAGTTAGAAGAAATGTAAATCAAAGAACACAGTTTATATCAGAATGAATTATAAGGGCCATAATAACTGTAAACTTAAAAAGAATGATTCTAGGTGATTGTCTTAATAAAGAGAGTGGGCTGTTCTTTTTTTAAATGCTTACCAAACAGAAATAGCTCTGTGACTACTAAATCTAACTGTCTCTCCTCCAGAGTGGCTGGTTTCTTTGTGAAGTATATAGCAGAAATCTAATGTCCACAGAAGGAAATGCTCATTGGGAAATTACTGTTGGTTTTGTGTTTGTTTAATTCTCTTCTCATGGTTGTGCTTGTTTATTTAAGGCCTACTACCTTGCTCAAAGCTGGGGATTTCTGATGAGTCTGGGTTTCTAAGATGAAGTATAGACCTTGAAATAGTCAAACATGTGGGATGAGAGTGGAGTTCACTTCCATTTACTACATCTAACTAAACGAATATTTACTTAGGTATAGAAGAGTAAAGAAACACAAAGCATGCAGGTGTTTATCATTGTTCCTAGATGTGGACATTAGCCAAAACTGTCCTTTTTAGAATATTATAAATCATCTTTAAAATGTGAATAAAGGGCCATGAATTCATGCATCAGCTGCTCACAAAAGAGTCTGGTCTAATGAAAGCAAAGTAAACTTCAAGCAGAGCAAACCAACTCAAGAAGACAATTCCAAAAAGCTATGCAAGGTCAGAGAAGATGCTAGCATTTGCTAAACAAGCTTTTCACTTTATAAGCAGAAATGCAAAACTTCTGTACCATCCGTTGTCATTTTCCTCGACTGCCCAGATGTGGTGGTTAACCTAAATCCGGCTGGCAGTGTTTCCGAGGACCCAGGCATCATGCTGATCCCGTGCACCTCACGGGCAGGAAACTGCCGCCTCCAGGTCGACCCACGCCTGAAGTTCTTGTCATCACTCTGCCGGTACAGAGTTAAAAACATGTGACATTGTTTATTTACGTTCAGCCTGTCAAGTATACATATAGAATATTATGCTTTATTTTGAGAGGCCTATTGATTACAAAATGAAAATGCAGGAAATTTGAAACAAGTGTTTTTACTAAAAAAGTTTTCATATGATTTCAAACCTAAGGTTTGTCATCTTGTATAGTAACATCTTTGGAAATGTAAAATAAAACTCCAACTTTTTTCTAAAAAGTGTATACTGAGGACGCTCCACTGCACTATATAGAAATTGGTCTTATGGTGTAAGATGATACACTTAGTGGAATAAATATTGGCTCATACACTCAGATAACCATTCATGAGTTTTGCTTTTATGTGTCCAAAGATATATGCTATAAGGAACCTATAGCATATAGGAACCTATTTTTCATATAGTCTGGCTCACGTGGCCTACTATAATCTCTATAGTCTGTGTAAAAAACTCAATTTGTCACATGCTAGATTTTAGTTGATACAGAATTATTTTTAATTGGTTGAAAAATGTGTATAACCTGGGCACTATCTTTTTAGTGAATACATGTGCTCTTGAGATGCCATTAAACACATAAAGTAACTCTGGCTGCTTGATTCTATTACATATTGATGATAAAATTTTTCCCACTATGTGCATACACAAAATTCCTACATACATACAATTATTTTGATAATCAGTTACATTGATAACCAGCAATATGTAACTTAGTATTCAACTAATATTATTCTTTGCATCTGATTCTAAGGAAAATATTACTCATTCCACATAGATCTTATCTTTTTATATTACTAAATCTCCCATCCAGGGAAGGGCTATCTATGCCCTATGTATGTGTGGTTCTCCTTACTAACTCAGGTGGCTTCATTTTAGCATACAGAATTATTGATATTCAGTGCAA
Organism: Phyllostomus hastatus; assembly: GCF_019186645.2. Classification (NCBI taxonomy): domain Eukaryota; kingdom Metazoa; phylum Chordata; class Mammalia; order Chiroptera; family Phyllostomidae; genus Phyllostomus; species Phyllostomus hastatus. Next base: position 4,085,680 of record NW_025333880.1, read on the forward strand.
ATTTATTATTGTCAAAAATAAGGAACACTCTAAGGAACTCTTCATCATAGATTGCTAATTTAATTAAATAATGCACAAGGTCACTCTGGGAAAAATAAAATAACATATGTGATTATATTCTCTTGTAATTCTTTGTTTCACAGGCTGGCACTCAATCCACTGAGACACACCAGCCAGGGCCTATATTCTCTTATAATTCTTATTATCAATATCTAAATTTTGTTCTGACTTGGCAGACACTTTATAGCTTAAGAAATGTCTGCTATTCCTCAACTGTTGGGTTTTACATTGCCTAGATCTCCAAATGTTTGTTTAGGCACAGAAGCAGCAAAATTTCACAGGTGTGGGCTCCCTGACTTCTTGGATCTTAGAGAAGTTGTTGCATAAACTTAAATATTCTTCAGTTCTATATATTGTTACATTACATTGTAAGAATATACAACTTTTATAATGTATGCATTAAGGGCTCAAGAATAAGCCAGGAATTTAAGAACTAAAATCATGATTCCTTACATCTGCTCATTCAACTTAGAGTTACTGCAGAAAGTTAATGGAAACTATAAAGCAGCAACATCACGGGAAAAGGTTTCCATGAGATGAGGCTAGAATATAGCCTCTTATTGAGGTCAAAGTCTATAGAAACATATGAGTTCTCAAATTATTTTGGTGGCATCTGAATGTGATCCACCCCAGAAACAAGTCCACTCTGGTTCTGGGCAAGTTGTTTATACTTATTTTTGTTTCCACTCAAAAAACAAAAAGAAACAAAGAACTGAGACAAAATAGAATAGAGGGTTTAAATGATAAAATCATTTCCTGTGTTTTTAAAATTTTATTTATTTATTTTTAGAGAGGAGAAGGGAGAGAGAGGGAAACATCAGTGTGTGGTTGCCTCTCATGCACCCCCTACTGGGGACCTGTCCTGCAACCTAGGCATGTGCCCTGACTAGGAATTGAACCAGCAGCCCTGGTTCGCACGCCAGCACTCAATCCACTGAGCCACACCAGCCAGGGCCATTTCCTGTGTTTTTAATAGTAAGAAATAGAAGTTGCATATTTTAAAGGTAATTAGCCACATCCTTTTTAGAACTTTCTGCTCATTTCTTTCATGAAGCAACACCACAAATCAAATAGGCTTATGTCTCAACCCAGACAGCTTCTTCAGGTCAATCTGCATTTTAGAATGCAGCAATACACAGATCTTTAAAGTTTTTCATTAAAATTCTTATTTGCAACTTTTAAGCAAGGTGACTATTGTATTTAAATGTCTGTATGGGTATATGTAGACTTTGATTCAACAATTAAGAATAAACATTAAAAAGATTATCAAACATAAAATTGAAATCAGTTAACTATTAACTGGTTCTTAAAAATATTTCTCACTACCCTGACTGCACAGGAGGATGAATTTTAAGGAAATTAGGAGAGGTCAAGTCTGTAGAGTTTATCTGTTATAACTTCCTCCACAAAGGACAGCTTAGGATTTATAAAACCAGGATCATCTGCCCTGCCCATTTGAATGTGGAATTATTGCCTCATTTTAGTATTTCCTGGGTTCATTCACAAGACTATTTTAATCAGCTTTTCTTTATAGCCAAGAAACAGCTGCATTTTGCAACACAAAATTATGCATCTCTTCATACTTAGGTTTCCTCTCCCTGCTTCCAGAAAGACCCTGTAAAAACTCAGAAGGACTATTAAAGCCCACACCGCCTGTAAATGCAGAGTTTACTCATGTGCCTCTGGTTTCTTCCTCTCAGGATGCTACTAACCTGTTCACTATTTTCCAAATCATTTTCACTTGTATATATGATTCTTATGTTCAATACAGCCCTCAAATCCTAAAATTGCTAAATGTCATTCATATGTTTGTAAGGAAGACTCAATAATTCTATATAAAATAATAAAAAGCTTCCCATTTATTGAAAGCAAGTTTTTCTTCATTTTAATATCATAAAACTTCCTGTGAAGATATACTGATATTTAAGAAATAATCAGTTCTTATTAAAAAGCTGAATTTATTAGGATTATTGTTATTACTTATAACTGAAAAAAACACTGTCAATATTATTTTCCATTCACAGTTCATGGGAAAAAGTTCTATTTTGAAATTACTTCTTAGCATTTCTAACCGCTGATGTGATAATATTTATGAATTCATGAAGCTCTTTCAAAACTAAAATGAGTAATAAAATGTAATATTTAGGAACAATACTGGATTCTAGATTGTATCCGTAAAGCAAGCATCTGATTAATTTTTGAGTCCTATTCCTTGAAGCCATTTTGCTTGTCCTCTCAAGATCCCTTTGAGTGATAGAGCAGGACTCACTTCGTCCAGCCGCCGCTCCGTCCCCAGAGCCAGGAGGTTATTGTACTCCCTTTCAAGAATCTGCCTTGCCTGTTGACATCAAATAACAGTTACCAGCACTGCAACCACATTTTCTTGAAAAGAAAAGAGAGATTGTATTTATCTGAGAAAGCATTACAAACCCTGTTTTATTTATGGTGTCTTAAGTTTTTAGTCTTCCATATCTATAAGCCATTGTAAATGTATCCTATAAATAAAAGGTAGGGCAAATTTCTTTCATCTGAACAGCAGAGAAATAACCTTACATAAATGTCTGAGGTCTGGGGGCTTTGACCTTGCTTTGCTACTTTGTTCAAACTGAACATTTTCTGTAAAATTTGAAACACAAAAACAAAATATACAGTGAAGTTAGATGGCCAAATTTTGAATAAGTCTATGCACATAGTTCTCAAACTTGATCAATGATTAGCATTTGGGGAAACTTTAGAGAATTAGGGTTCTTGTGCTCTGTCTCTGGATACCTGATTTCTTAGGCCTGCGATACAGTTTGCAGATTTTATTTAAAAATTTTAAGGAACTCTGGTGATTCGAATAATTATCCAGATGTGGGAATCAATGGCATGCATACCCAATGCTAAGTGTCTGTATAATTCAGATACATAAATAGAAATGACTGCCTCTCACAGAGGCAGAAACTGAAGACCATCTGTCGGAGATTTTGTCTCAGGGAATGTGGCATTCCCTGAGGTTGGTTGGACCACATAACCTCTAAATCCCTTCCTTCTTAATTTTATGATTTTGTTTTGGCTAGAAATTCAGTAGCTTGAAATTATAGCCCCAATGACATATTTCAAAGGTTGGGCTAACTCTCATTAGGAATTAATAATACACAGCCAACTTTTCCCCCCTGAAAGTTTAGCTCATCATTATATAAATTAGGACACAGTGCAACTGCAGCACAGAGGGGCTTGCCTGGGTGTTCTGTGTTGGAATCTGCAGTAATAAAGCTAAGCTGCTGTAGTCAAAGTTCTCATCCAGGGCTATGAGTGAGCCATGCACGCCACTCTCAAGAATATTATTTGCATATTCTCGAAGTCCAATTGCTTGGATCCAGCGAATAACTCGATCATTGCTCCACACCAACACATCTAGGAAAAGAGGTGCATCATTTTAAGCTGCAGTATTTTGCATAGTAAACAAAACTACTGGTTGAAAGGGGCCACAGGCATCTGGTCAGGTCAGCATTTATGCCAATTTCTTTATCCACTCCCTAATGCACCTGGGCCCTTATGTGCCAAGTATTTACTGTCCTAATAACTAACCTATTCTACTTTTGGCCTGGAAAATACAGTTGTCATTTTAAGGTGTTTGTTATCACCTAAATGAGAGCGGTTCCATCACATGAAACACAATGTCTCAAAGTGTTTCTTGTTTTCATTTAAAAGCTCTGGGGATCTGTCTGAAGTTTGATATTTTGACCACCAGATGGGGATATTTCTTGATACACAGCTTCTGTAAAGAAAGCAAAAGGAGAATCTAGAAAGGGTCTTCATCAGTGTTTTTTAACCACTATTTAAATGTTTCATATAGATTAGAAGAGGCTTTTTTTTTTCATATGAAGTGATAAACCAGAGACCAGAACAGTAAGATAAAACAAGGATTGAATAGTTTGATATTTCTCTACTATTTTGGAAATTCATTCTTTTAAATCTCACACTAATGCAAAAATCAAGCACTCAGTCAAATCACAAGCTGATTTTCTGATTAGCCTGAAAAGCAGTATTTTATTGAGGTATAAAACATATTAATTAGATTTTACTTTCTGAAAATAAAATCTTTAGGGAAAAATATCATAATGCTTTTATTAGATGAGAATATATCAAAGTATACTTTATTATTTTCCCCACTTTTTCCTGTTATTAGTTGACAGAAGGCTACATAACAACAAGTGAAATAGTTACAGAGCTCAGAACGTTCCATAGTAAAGAAAGAATTTTAAGGAACTCAAGAGGAAATAAGAAAAATATGGAAACATTTTTCTAACTCCATAGAAAGGGAAATGAAACTCATAATTTATAATTACAGTAAAAGTAAATTTTTCTGTTATTTTTTCTAAATAAAATTGACATCTTTTCCAGAAAAAGTATAAATATTTTGGGAGTTATTCTACAACTACAACTGTTTATTTTCTCCCATTTATCTGTAAGAAACAGGGCAGTATTTGGGAGGGAGGTGAAGAAGTGTATTTACATACTGCTTTTCAAAAGCAATACTAATTTGTCCTAATGCATTCACTTTAACCAAGTGAGGTTTTCTGATGTATGATGTTAGAGCAGTAAAGCGCTGCCCCGCCCCAAGAGGGCCCCTCCTGTCCTTTCTCGGTCTCTATCCTCACTGTAGCAATAGTTGGTACGACCAATATACTGACTATTCTCTCCACAAATTAGTTTTGCTTGATTTTTTATTTTAGGTTTTGATAAGTAAAATAATGCAATATGCACTTCTGTGCCTGTGTCTTTCATTCAATATAAGATTCATCCATGCTATGGCAAATAGCAGTAGCTTGTTCATTTTCATTGCTATTTCGTATTCCATTGTAGGATTATGCCACAATTTAGTCATTGTATTGATGGGCATTTGGGTGGATTCTACCGTGAGTTACTAAGGATAATGCTGCTTTGAATATTCCTACATGTCTATTTTCTTATATTACTGCTGTTGAGTAAATAATAAGAAATAGAATTGGTGAGTCATTTTTATACATACATTTAAAAGGAGCAGATATTGCTAAGTAAATTCCACTCTCACAATTTAAAGCCTGGAAGCAGTGTATGAAAGTCTGCATCTTTACCAATATTTTATACTTTTCATTTGCTTTGTTTTGTTTTACTTGCTTATTTTTAGCCATTATAGTAAATTTTGTGTCATTAGGAGTTGAACTGTGTCCCCCCAAAGTCTATACATTGAAGTCCTAATCCCCAGTGTTTTGGAATGTAATTTTTTTTGGAGATATGGTCTTTATAGGAGCAATCAAATTAAAATGAGATTATTAGAAAGGGTCTTAATTCAATACAACTGGTTTCCTTCTTAAATGGGGAAATTTGGAAATAAAATACACGCACAAGGAGAGCACCATGTGAAGATGAAGTTAAAGATAAGGCTGATGCTTCTACAAGTGAAGGAACACCCAGATTGCCAGCAAACCCCCAGAAGGTGGCGGAGAGGCATGGAAATGAATCTTGTTCACAGCCCTCTCCAAAGAAACCAACCCTGCAGACACATTAATCTAGCCTGCAGTACTGCGACAATACATTTCTGCTGTCCAAGCCTCCCTGTGTGTGGTTCTTTGTTACAGCAGCCCTGGCAAACTGTACATGTGATACCTCACTGTAGCTTTGATCTGTAACTCCCTGATATCTACTTGTTAACCATTTTTTGTATATATATTTTTTGGCCATTTGGAAATCCTCTTTTATGAAGTTCTCTTAAGTGTCTTTTACCCATTTTTTAAAAGTCTGTTTTTTTCTTATTCATTTATTAGAGTTCGATAGATATTCATTATATAATTCTTTGGTTAGAGATGTACTGCAAATAGCTTTTCCAACTCTGAAACTGTCTCTTGCTCTTTTAAATTTATCTTTTGGTGACCATTGTCCTTAATGTTCATGAATTTCAGTTTATCTGTCTTTTTTTAAGGTTAACATTTTTTTGTGTTATGTATAAGAAATATTTCCTTATTTCAAAAGAATCTGAAGGTATCTCTCTATGTTAACTTTAGAAGCTTAATTTTATTTCATTTTATTTTATATTTTACTTTTCATATTTAAATCCATATTCCAGTCTGAATTAATGTTTGTATAGCAGAGGGTAGGGTCAGTGCTCTTTAGAAAGAAGGTGAATGTCCAAGGGACTCAGCGCTGTAAGCTGAAAAGACCACTCATACGCTGCCATCCGTCATGAATTGAGAGTTCATGCAAGTGTGAGTCTGTTTCTGGGCTTTTGATTCTACTCCACTGTTCCGTTACTTATTCCACCAAGACCATTCTGTCTTATTTACTATAGCTTATTTACTGTTTCTAGTTTGCTAAGGTATTAATTTTTAATAATACTTTAATCTATTTGAGAAAATTTTTGATTTTTTCTTTATGTGGTTAATTTAGTCAATTATACTGATGAGATTATCAAATGTTAATGATAAACTACTTATATGCAGTAGTTTAAATCCTTTACTTAAATTTTATATTTTTCCCCTCAAGAATGTCTTGGCTATTCTTGGCCTTTGAATCTCAATATACATTTTAAAGCCTGATACAGTAAATTTAAATCTCCCCTCTCATATCTACTTGGGTTTTATTTAAGATTGCATTGAATCTATGGATCCATTTTAAGATTTTATTAAATTTCCCTCAACAACTTGTTTTAATTTTGTGTATAGGAGTCTCATAGATCTTTCCTTTTATTTGATGTTTGACTGTCCTGTTATATTTGTTGTTAATATCTTATATACTAGAAATATATTTGGCTTTCTATTGGTATTTTAAAGTAGCCCTTGTTTTTTAGAGTATTTTTAAGTTCATAGGAAAATTGGGCAGGAAGTAAAAAGTTCCTATGTTCTCCTGGCCCCCCAAACATGGTCAGCCTCCCCCACTATAAAATCCCTTACCAAAGTGAGACATCTGCTACAATTGAAGAAGCTTACAATGATGCAAAGCCCATAGTTCACAATGGGGTTCACTCTTGGTGGTGTACATTCTATGGGTTTAGACAAATGTCTAATGGCATGGTCCATCATTATAGTATCACATAGGATAGCTTCCCTGCCCTAAAAATCCCCTGTGCTTTGTCTGTCCATCCCTCCTTCCCTCTTAACTGCAGGCAACCACTGATCTTTTTACAGTCTCCAGAATACTATACAGTTGGAATCACAGAATGTAGACTTCTAATATTGGCTTGTTTCATCTAGTAATATTCATTAAGTTCCCTCCATGTCTTTTCATGGTTTGGTAGTGCATTTCATTTCAGCTATATTGACATTTTACCTATAGATCTTGCTAAAATCATGTAGTAATTCAAACTGCCTATTGTTGGATTATTTAGATTCTCTATATAACTTTTTTATAATATAGTCAAATTTAATTAATTTTGTGCTGTATTTACTACTAAAAGAATATAATGAGAAAATATTTTATCATTACACAATTAGAGTTTATCCAATGAAATCTTCAGGACAATGAGAATCACCTTCACATGAAAATCTCAGAAATATTACATTTGAATTAATAATTTTAAACATACCTAAAGTTACATAATCACAGTTCAACATTATATGTATTACATGTGTATGAGTATAGATTATTGTGTGTAAGTACATATAGGCATATTCCTAAAAATTTACCATAGATAAAAAGTTTTACGAGATTGTCAAAAAATAGCTTGAGATACAATTAAATTAAATATATGTATTTATTCTATTCTAGGTGATACATATATTTTATACAAATGACTAAACATATTGTATATAAAACATATCTGCAAGAATACATTTCTTTGGTCAAGGAATCTTATCCTTATTTTTCAGAAAGAATGTTTGATGGAACTTATGCTTCTTGGAATATCCTCAAATGTTATAGTCCTGAAGAAGTATGGAGTGTTCCAGACTTTTCTCATTTTTATGCAATTTTAAGAACTTACCTGTTTGCTTTTCTTTTTTTATTGCACTGATTGGGACTTCTAGTTCAATCTTGAATAAAAGTTATGGTAAAGCTCTCAATACTATGTGTGAGTGTGTGTGTGTATGTTTTTTTAAATTTATTTTTAGAGAGAGGGGACAGGAGGGAGAAAGAGAGGGAGAGAAACATCAATCAGTTTCCTCATGCCCCATTCCGGAACAGAACCGAGAACCCAGCATGTGCCCTGGCCAGGAATCCAACTGGCAATCTTGACCTTTGTGGGATGATGCCCAACCAACTGGCCAGGGCTATGTTTATATATTTTTAACAGATACTCATTATTAGATAAAAATTGTTTTATCTAACAGTTTTATCCAAACTGTTTCTAGTTTGCTAAGGTGTTTATTTTTAATAAATTAGCTCTCCTAATCTGAGGAAATCTTGACTTTTTTCTTTATGCTGTTAATTTGGTCAATTACATTGATGGAGTGATAACCATATGTTAACCATAAAATTCCTGGAATTAAAGATCTTAATACATCTTTACCAGATGTATTATCCTTTGTATTTGTTGTTATAATCTGTTTGTCTGAAATTACCCCTTTTTAGTGTCCTTATTAGTTTTTGCTGTCAAGGTTTTGCTGGTCCCGTAAAATGAAGGTGGGAGTGTTTTCTCCTTTTCTAATCCATGAAAGAATACATGTAAGATTTCTGTTGCTCTTTTCCTTAAATATTTGGAAGAATTCAATAATAAAGTCATCTGGACATGACATTTTTTATGAGATTTTTAAAATATAAATTTAATATTTGTGCAATAGTTATAGAACTACTATATTAACATTTTTCTCTTTTTTTAAGATTTTATTTATTTATTTTTAGAGAGGGAAGAGAGGGAAGGGAGGGAGAAAGAGAGAGAGAGAAAAACATCAATGTGCGGTTGCTGGGGGCCATGGCCTGCAACCCAGGCATGTGCCCTGACTGGGAATCGAACCTGCGACACTTTGGTTTGCAGCCCATGCTCAATCCACTGAACTACACCAGCCAGCAGAAAATTTTTCTCTTAAGTAATGTATCCTTTCTAGAAATTTGCCTATTTATAATTTTTAAAATATTTTGCCATAAAGTATTCCTTAAAATCCTCTAACCATTTTAACATGCAAAGGAGTTGTAGCTACATGCTTTTTTATTTCTTATACTGGTTATTTGTATGTTTTTTCTTAACTTTAGCAGGAGATTGACAATTTTATTAGTGTTTTCATGAAACCAACTTTGGTAGTGTGCATTTGCTCCTTTTGTTGGTTTTGTATACAATAACTTCTATTACTTCCACTATTTCCTTTCTCCTACCTTCTTGAATTTAATTTGTTTTTTATGACTTCTTGAGATAAATAGTTAGGTAATTAATGTTTACATATTTTCTAATAAATGTAGTCAGGGCTACCATAGCATTAGGTCTAGTTTCCAAGTTTTGATATCTCAGTTTTATAATCATTTAGTCAAAATAGTTCCCAATTTCTTTGTGATTTCTTCTTTGATTCATGGGTTGTTTAGAAGTGGACTGTTTAATTAACAACTGTTTAAAGATTTTCTAATTTTTGATTTCTGATTTTCAGTTTAATTTTACTATGACATAAATCTGTATGTTTTTGTGTGTTTTGGAATTTATATTATGTCTCAATCAATTGTGGTAAATAGTCTATGTGTCCTGGAAAAGAATATGTTTGCTTCAGATGTTGGGCAGAATAAGTCTATAAATGCCAATTAGGTTTAAATTTTTTAATCATATTTTCAAATCACCTGTATCTTTATGAACTTATCTACTCATCAATTTCTAAGTTTTTAGTATCTCCCACTATGATTTTGAAAATATCTACTTCTATTTTTAGATCTGTTTTCCTTTTCACATTTTAAGTCTATATATTAGATACATACAAATTTGCCATATTTTCCCTTCTATTCTAAAATACCTATTGATTTTTAGCAGTGTTTCCTGCCTTAAAGTCTATGTTCTGATATTAGAAAAACCAAAGCAGATTCCTTAGTTTTTATTTCCTTTACTCCCAACTTTTCTATGCCCTTATAGTTATGGTTGGTAAGATCATATAATTGTTTTTATTTTTTATCTACCTTTTTAATTGGATTAGTTAGTTCACTCCCATTTAATATTGCTCAGATGATTAAATTTAAATCTACTATCTTTTAATTTGTCTTACCTGTCTTTTGTTCCTTTTCTCTCCTTTCTTGCCTTTTAAAAATCATGTATTTTAAAAGTTATTTTATTCTACCATTCAGTTAGCTTTAAATTTTACATTTTATATTATTCTTTTAGTAGTCACACTTAAAGCTTGTAATATGCATCTTTAACTTATAATCTGCTGCAAATTAATACTTTTATCATTCCTAGATAATGCAGACATCCGGACAGTTCGATTCCATTCATTCATTTCCTGCATTTTGCATTATAATTGTCTAATATTTTATTTCCCATGTGAAATTTAAACCCCACAGGCAGTATTACTACTTTTATTGTCATTATTAAAATTTCCCATACATCCATTCCATTCTCTTTATACTGTGTGCATTTTAAAAATTGTGTACAGTTATTATTTTTTGCCTGAATAATTCATTCTAATGTCCCTTCTCTCTTTGAATTTCCTGGTAATGTAATTTTTCAGATTTTATTTGTATGAGCCTGTATTAATTTTGCCTTTACTGTTGATAGACATATAGTTATAGACTTTTAAGTAAGAATTAGTTTTAAGAAACATTTAAGGATGTCATTTCATTTTCCTCTGGCATTATTTTAGTTGTGGACTCAGATATCTCTTACTACTTCTTGGAAAGTAATGTGGATTTTTCTCTGGCAGATTCTAACTTTTTTTGGTTTTGTTTTTGTCTTTTTTGGGTCTTTTTTTCAGCACCTGTTTACAATGTGTCTAGACGTGTTCCCACCTCACCCCTTTTCTTTTTGATCTTGTGACGCATGCTTTGAATATCATGGATCTGCAGCTTGTTCTCATTCCCCCAACCCAGATCTCCACTGCTTCTTCCTCATTCTCTCTCGTGTCTCTTTCTGGGATTCCAATGATATCTGTACTAGATTCCTCACTAATGATCTGTTTTACATTATTCACTCTTTTGTATCTTTTTATGTTTGAGGCCACATGTTTTCAATGATGGGTCTTTTATTTCACTAAATTTCTCTCTCACTATTAAACCACCTATCAGATTCTTAATTTCAGTTTTAAACTTTCTGCTTCTGCACATTTCCATTTGGTCAGTTCTTAACATTTGCCTCTAGCAATATACTAAATTTTTCCATTTTGTTTTTTTATTTTTCTTAACACATTACTCACAATTGTTTGAAAGTCTACTTCTGAAAAAAAAAGATGCAAGTTCACCTGTGGGCATGTTTCTATTTTCTTTCTTGGTTTTCTTATTTTGCCCACATATATATTTATGATTGAAATATCTAGAGACAACAGTTGTGTAAAGTGTCAGGCTTATTTATTTCCTTTTTCTCCAGGATCTTGGTTCTTTAAGGCCTGGCAGTGTTGGCACTTCTCAACTACATTTTTCCCCTGCTCTGTGAGATAGGGACAAGTGGTAGAGAAAGACAGGCTTTATTCCAGGATCTTAACCTTATAATTCCCAGGTGTTTTATTGCTTTCCGCTGCCTTTAAACAGCTGTTTATTGATTTATCTAGCATTTTACTTGTTCCTGTTGAAGATTTAATGTACTTCATTGTAGTCAGAAGCAGAAGTTCCTCACATTAGTTTGTGCTCTTTTTGTCTCTGCCAATTCACCGTGATGGTAAAGCATACATGTATGTTAATCTGGAAGCTGTATCTGCCTCACTTCTCTCTGAACTCTTATTGTGATTTGAATAATCTTATTGAAAAAGAACTCTCTTTGGACTTAGTTAATGAGGAACATGTGGGGAAAGACTCAAACTGTTCATCTCCCACAATCTTATTGCTTCTAATAGTTGCTAAATATTGCAACTATTTCTTGCTTCAGCCAAAGCAGAATGAATTTCTTTTGGAAGTAGAAGAGTTACTGTCAATCTCAGAGTTTTGGCTGCTTCTTTCCCCATGTCTTCAGCAAAGCAAAGGATTTCCTTAATGATATTTACTACATCTGAGAATTTTATATATTTACTAGATTTTTCTGGGTCAGCCCTAGAGTATACACCTTCCTCTGAGATTTCATTTGCTTTTCCATTAGGGAACAAAGATCTCAACAAATAAAATGTAAGTTGGTTAGTATTATACTTTGGTTATATTAATCACTTGCACGTCAGTTGGGCAGGCCTGTATAGCTCACAACAACGGTTATCCAATTGTTTGCACTAAATACAACATTTAAAAAAATAATGGGATAATAATTTCCTAATAAAAACCCAATGAAACTGTCTAGTTTTCTTTGTACTAAGTAGATTTGTGAATAGGAACTGTTTGTTTCTAGAGTTGAGTTTATCTTTAGATAGTCTAAGACATTATATAGTCACCATTTTTTTCTGCAAATATATTGAGGTAGGGTATGTGGCAAAATGGTTGTAAACCATAAAGGCTACAAGGGCGATTGCAAAGATAGTAAGACTAACCCCTAAGAAATTTTGGTTTAGAACTGGCAGAAGACCAGCCCAACCCCACATGCTAACTAATTTCACATTTTGGTAGCCCCTAACCTTATTATTTGCTCATTTGAATATATTAGCATAGTATGCAACACACCTGGAGCCAGTATTGTGAGAAGTCGAAAGCCCATATAAGGTTGATAGCGTTCTTCTGAGAAGTCTCCACCCTTTTCTTGGAAAAATCCTAAATATTCCTCCCCCTTACTGAATGACCTACCCCTTGATTAAATGATCCTTAATAAAAGAGGTACATCCCGTTAGGGAGTGGCTGCTCTATAGCTGAGAGTCATCAAATACATAAGATCCATTTATTTGTAGTGTTAAGGGAAATCCGGCACTAATCCAAACTTTTTTTTTTTCAGAACAGCAACATACCTTTTTTTTCCCATGTTGTAAAACAGATCCCTTTCTATAAATCTGTTTCTAAGCAAAATTTATACCCTGATTTTAAAGCTTTGTAGAAATCCCCTGAGCCTGAACAATAAATGGCTAGAGATCAGTGTTGGCTGTTTCCTAGCAACAAATTAAATGTGAGTACATTCTTGTTCACATGGTCTCCTCTCTTTAGAAAGCTGTTTATTAAGGTTAAGGTTAATTAACACTTCAGATAATAATAGAGATCCCCTAGTCACAGTCAAGAAATATTCCTGTAAATGTCATCAAATCAATTATAGAAAATATGGGCTATTTATGATCTCACTCCCAGCTACTTACCATGAGAAGTTGTTTGTGTTTAGTCTTATTGAATCATGTAAGTTTTTTTTTCTTAGAGCTACATCATAACCAGCAACTGCCAAATACTAATATAATATTTGATGGAGGACCAAATGAGTGATTCTTTTTCTTTATATCTATTTACTCATGACATATTCCATGTGGTGAGACCAAGCATTGTAAAATCTAATTTGAAAAAAAATACTTCAGGAAGAAAATTAAAGAGTGGTAACCCCTAAATTCAAATGATTAATACAAAGATGAACTGTCAGGAAAAAATGATATACCATATTTTTCCAAATCATAATGAAAATGTTCTATTAAAAGTTTGACAAAAATATCTACGTGGAGACATCTTTAGAACATACAAGATGTATAATGAATAGGTTCAGAGGAATATATTTCAATTTAAAGGATCAAAAATGTGCCCCAAATGAGATATTTATCCTGCAAGTGTTATATCATTTTCTTGTGTTTTAATCAGAAAAATAACGAAAAAGAAATAATGATGATACTATGCTATCCAAATACTTATGTTACTCAATGATTGTTGTAATATATAGGTCATTTGACGTTCATAAAAGTGAAAGCTAAAATTCCCAGAGAAAAGACATTTGATATGAAAGAATATTACCTTTTATTTCATGTTGGCTTGCTTCTCGTCTTCTTTCCAGTTCTTTTCTATCATAATTCAACCTTTTTAAGCACATAATTCCATACTGTAAACTTGTTCTGTTTTTTTTTTAAGAAAAAAACATTAAATTTACTCAGCAGATGAAGAATGTCCTTTGATTAAGGATAGTTAACACTTTGTACTACCTTTTAAAGCAACAGATTAATAAATTATATTCATATTTAAATTCTTTATCTTATTTTATTTATTTATTTAAATGTATAGGGGTGCATTGGTTAATAAGATCATATAGGTAACAAGTGTACATTTCTATGATATGTGATCTGTATGTTGCATTGTGTGCTCACAATACTTTAGTATTGGTGGAAAATAAAATTATAGTTATTTTAACTAAACACACAGTGTTTCTGAAGAGTGAAAAACATTATTTGCAAAGTGAGTAAATTATAGTCTTAAAAATATCATGGATTATGTTGTTTATCCAAATGTCTTTAGCATATTTTGACATAATCTGCACACAAATGAACATTTTATTCTTTTGAAAATAATTTAAAGAATCACTATTATGGAGACAGGAAAGAACTGATACTTTCTTTTAAAGCTGAGGAGAACAATAATTCAACAACATGAATAAGTTAAGCAATAAGATAGAGAGCCAAATACTAAAATGAATAGCCAGCAACTCTAAGTGATACAGAAGTATGTGAAAGGAACAAACCCACAGACATTGAAACTCTGGAAAGGATATTGGGAAGAGCAGAAAATGACTGATCCTTTAAGGATCAAGTGCAAATGAAGGGTTATTGAAGAAAATAGAGCATCATGAACATGGGATTGCAAATGAAAGTTTAAATGAGTGGTGAACTTGAGATACAATGTCTGGGTTTGAAATCCTTGTTAGGAAGTCAGGAGGAATAAAATTACATATAGAGACTGGAGTTATACTAAGGAAAGTTTGCATTCAGTGTCAGTATGGAATATAACCAGGTGAGAGAGAATTATTAGGCAATTTTAACAAGAGAAAGGCAACAAAAATTTCCAGTTTAAGGAAGAATAATCTGGTAGCAAAATAGGAGATGGGGAAAATAAGTAAACCTAGGGGGCAAAGAAATCAATTAAAGGGTCAATGCTGCCCAAATAATGGTCATCATAAGGACAATTGCCATGAGTGTGAAAATAAAGCCCAGAAACCAGAGACATTCAGAGAGAGGAAAGGAGAAGATTTGGTGATATTAGCTATAAAGGATGTGGAAGAGTGTAATAAGAAATCTTTATACTTCAAGAGTAAAGAACATTGATTATTAGTGATTTCTTCGGTGTTTAGAAATACACACAAATTTAGACATACACACTGGCCAGTTACACGTAAGTGTTAAATGCAATTCTAAGGCCTGTACTTTTAATAAAGACATGTTAAGCTCAAATATTTCAGAATTAGAGGGAAATGAAAATAAATCCACATTAAGTGGGTATTATAGACTGAATTATGTTCCCCCAAATTCTTATTTAAATTCTAATACTCAGTACTTTAGAATGTGAGTATATTTGGACATAGGTTCATAAAAGAGGTATTTATATTAAAATAGGGCCTTTGGAGTAAACCTTAATCCAGTCTGGCTGGTGTCCTTACAGGAAATGAAAATTTGGACACACAGAGGAAAGACAACACGAGGACGCAGTGAGAAGGTGGTCATCTGCAAAGCAAGAAGAAGCCAATCCCGCTGGCACCTTGATCTTGGATTTTATCACTCCTGAACTGTGAGCAATAAATATCTGTTGTGTAAGCCACCAGTCTGTGGTATTTTGTTATGGCAACCCAGCAGACTAATTCCGTGGGATACCAGATAATGTTGATGTGATAAGCATTATAGACACTGGGCAGCTTGAGGTTAAATCAATGGCTCTTGGCAAATTTCTGCTAAGCTTTTATATTATTATAACAATGTCTGCCCAATTTCCATTCATGGGCTGTAAAGACAATGAGATGCAGTAGGCAGTCAGGTGCTACCTGCTTTGAGCTAGAGCTGAGCATAGCTTAAGGATGAAGCTTGTGTATTTTCCAGAACAAACAAGAACCCTGCCATTAGACTAATTTTTATTTTTTAAAGAAAACTTGATTATTTATAATAATCATTTCTACTATAATAATAGAGTGATTAAAAGTAGATCTAGTGAAGGATGGTGAGAACATGAGTGTGTTATATAAAATTCTAGTATTCAAAAGTCCAATGAAACCACTCAAAATTTGAGGGCCTAAATGTTCAGTGACAGGGAACTCATTACTTTGCAATGTGTATGCTACAGAGCAATTGATACAAAGTTCTACTGAACAAAAATCACTCACCTTAGTATCTACACCTATCGGAGCTAGAAAAGTATTGATTACATGCTCAACAGAACAAATATTATTCTCCTATCACATAATTATACTGAACATAAGAAAACTTATCTGAAGTCTTCTCATATCCAAGCTGAATGCCTTTAACTTCACCAACCTTTCCACCAGACTTTTACCACTTTATCAATAACAATTTA
The DNA here is from genome assembly GCF_019186645.2 of Phyllostomus hastatus. NCBI lineage: Eukaryota > Metazoa > Chordata > Mammalia > Chiroptera > Phyllostomidae > Phyllostomus > Phyllostomus hastatus. Next base: position 4,102,180 of record NW_025333880.1, read on the forward strand.
ATGTATACAAATCAATATAATTCATTATTCTCCCCTTACCACATGGTGGAACTACTATTGTGCCTGCCAATAAACACAATCTATATATGCCCTGGCAAGTCATTAACCCAAACTGAGATACTTGTGTTAATTGTAAGTCACATTATCTTTTTCATTTGAACTGTTTTTAAGTCATGGATTGCCCATCCAGCATTTCAATGGTTTTTAAAAACTATGCTGTATTTTTCTATACTAAACTTAACCCAGCAGTGTTAAAAATACTGTATTAGGATTCAAAATATCTCTTTATAAGCTTGATTAAAAAGTCTCAATATTATTGTTTTATCCTAACATTTTGTCATCATTATATCTGATTTTAATACCATTTTTATTTCAGCCCCTAATTTAGTGTTGGACAGGATGTGACCAAATATAGTTTCTCAGGCCAAAATCATCTAGATTTATGTGCATTAATTTATACTCATAATCAACTATATATTAAATAATCACAATCTTGACAATTTTTCATATATGACATGGTCTTATAACAAGCATTTTTTCACCATCTAGATAGTGAACAACTTGAAAAAAGTTGCATTTTATTCATCTGTGTGCTTATAGCTGACTCACAACCCATTCGTTTTTTTCCTGAAAATTAATATACAAATAAGCAAAATCACTAAAAGATTTATACAGAAACAAAGACACAAAGTGTTCTTCAAAGCAGAATTCCTTCTCAAATCTTTTCCTCATTTTTTCCTAAGTTATATAATTTATAACCACATATATTTATAGTTGAAACTGGCTTAATTTTATTTTTAATAAGTAATTTTCTAATATAAAAACATACACAGGTACAAACCACAAAATGGGATTTCCTAAAGTTGCAGTAAAAAATATTTATATTGTATGCAAATTTATGAATGTATCATTTTATAAGCTTTGGACACATAATAGAAACACAGCTCTACATTACATAGGCCCTGTAATATTCTGCATGAAAATATTTTGCCCAGTAGATGTTCACAGGTATTTCAAATAGCACATATTCTCTATTTTCTAAACATTTCTTTTTGATTTAGTTATACATACATTATTTATTGTTTACTTTAATGATTCTTTGGAAGAAACCTACCGATGGAAACTATCCACCATTTTTAAATGGACACGGAGATCCTTTTTTGTTAGGTGATCTAACATTCTTGCATCTACCAAACATTCCATAAAATAGCTTCTGTATTGTGGTAACCCCAGGCTGGGAAGCCATTCATTTCCAATCCATTCGTGGTTCATATCTCCATATGCCAGGGTCTGCAGAAAAACCGGACACTAGAATTGTTTTATAGCAGTCAAGTTTCTTAGCCAATAAAATGAGATGGTAATTAGGGGACACTGCCTATTGCTATAACTAATATTTAGTTACTATGACATATGGAAACAAAGCAGAAATCATATTTAGCTTCTAAGATCTGATTTACTTTGGTACAATCTGGAACTCTGTGTGCATGCATTAAAGTATTTGTCTATAGAAAATGATGGTATTCATTTTGTATTCTCAAAAAATTACATTTTATACAAATACGCATTTTAATAAAAATTAGAAATAATGGTATAATACAAATGTTAAGCTTAAAGATTCTTTATGCAAGTAGGTTTGCTTTATTTTAATTTATTTTATTTTATTTTATTTTATTTTTATTTGTTAGCAGATACCCCACCACCTCCTTCTCTTCAATGGTATGATATTGCAATGGTATAGGGGCAACACTTGATGTGAAAGTAGAAATCTCAGTAAATGAATAAAGAGAGGAGCAACAAGGCTAGAGACAGAATCCTGAATTTTATGTGGACAATTTACCTAGTGAAGCATGCAGCCATATTTCATAAAGATTATTGGAAAGAGTCTTTTTTTAGAAATCAATATATACTCAAAGAAGCAGGACATGACCAAAAACTAAGAATGATAATCTAATTTTTCAATATAACAGTATGAACTGATCTTATCAAATGCTGTTTATAACAGCCCAAATAAAAAGTGCCATCAACTATTGCCTCTAAGCCAATTTTTAAAAAGGATTATTACTCTCTATTAATCACATAGTGTTTGTCCTTATCAAATGGCAAGTGTGATTATAACATATAATTCTAATAAAAATCTAGATGAGTTCCTTTTTGTGTGTTTTTTAAAATGATGAAATCCTTACCAAATCAAAACTTAAAAGCAATGCTAATTTACTGAATGTTTAAATATAGCTCTTAGTATTAACTACTGAAATTTTCCATATAGTCAAAGGTTTGAATCACATTAACTATAACACACGTTACAGTCATGTGCTCCTTAACAATGGAGGTGTTCTAAGAAATGTGTCCTTAGGTGATTTCATCATTGTGCAAACATCGCAGTGTGTACTTGCACAAACCTAGTGTATAGCCCACTAGACACCTAGGCCATGTCATGTAAGTGGTATGTCATTGACTGAAACATCATTATGCGGTGCATGACTGTAATTCTTTCAGTTACATAACATGTGGAAATTCAAGAAAGGTGCAACTTCCTTGCAAACATAGATTTGCTCAAAGTACATATGTTTGTCTTATATTGTCATCTCAATTAATGGGAGTAAGTTTTGACTTGCCATCCCAATGCTTACAATATCCCTCCAACCCCAATCCTCACACCCTTTCCAATATACTTTAAAGCAAATGTGATGCCAAATACATTTTTAATTCTACCCCTTCCTTATATACAACTTGAATGAGTCTTGATTAAATATATTGAGCTGATTTCAGAGAAATTTAAGTTACAGTTGATTCTTCTGAAGAGGAAAGGAGATTCCTTTTTAAAAAGGCCAGGTATGAAATAGTAATCACTTTCTTTGCAAAATATGGTGATTCAAAAACATATATATATATATATATATATATAATAAAATCAAATATACATACTAGCCTTAATCTTAAGCTAAGGGAAGGTTTATAATATTGTGACATGCAACAGTTTCTTACTTTATATCCTGACAGCGTACTAAGGATATTGTTTTAAAGGATTTGAATTTCCTACCTGGGCCCAGCTTCCTTCCTCAGATTCTTTCTGTGTTAGCAGCAGGGAGTGATTAATAAAGCAGATAAGTATAAATTAATTTTAAATGAATATAGTGAAATTTTTTTAGCAGAAGCAAAATTGTTATTGAAAGTGTTAAGTATGACATAGAAAACTAAACAGATTCTTACTCTGATCCACACCAATTTAGCAGTTCAAAGGCAACTACATACTGTATTTTGCCATGTATAATGCATGTATAATGTATAATGCATACTTTTTGCCCAAATTTTTGAGGAAAAAATAAGGATGTGCATTATACATGGGTATAATGGTTACATACCACATGTATAATAATGGGTATAATAATCCCATGTATAATGTGTACAAAAAGGTGAGTGCACAGTGCACACAGAAGCACACTACACATGGCAAAATACAGGTAGTTCCTAATTAATTCTAATTAAATACATATATTAACATGGGATTTTCATGACACATTTGATTTTGTAATTCTAAACCTTCATTAATTCTTAAGTGTAATTTTCCAAATGTAATGAATTATAGTAAAAATTTCTGACCATATACATAAAAGCACATAATATACAAATGTGTATTTATACACATATATATTATAAATATATATATTCATATAATAATTACTATACCCCTAGGCTATATAGTATCCCATGTCGTATTTGCGGTTCTTTGCTACACACACACACATAATATGTATGATGGAAAAATCTTATACAAAGTAAATTAATAATGTGGAAAAGTAACTGTATCCCTCTAAGACAGTTTTGTGGTAATCAAGTAGATTTCAACAACAGCCCAAAACAAGTAAAACAAAAAAAGACAAAAACCTATAGGACAAGCTAAACCAGAAATGTAATTAGTACAGGACATTGGCATTTCTATGCACCATAAACTAGGTATTCATATTTTCAAATAGTGATAAAACTGAGAGAACATTAAATATGAAAAAAGTTGCTAAGAATAAAATGCATGCAGTGCTCAAGTTTGCATCTTTAAGTGAAGAAATGACTATATGTAATACTGCATTTTTTAAAAGTGGACAATTATAATCAGAGTCACCAAGAATTTTTGTAAACCTGTTCTTTGAATGCCAAATGAACAGAATATTTTTAAGGGGTGGGGGGGATGGAAGGTCAAATGCTGTATCTGAGATGGTCAAGTACAAAAACTGAAAGTATTGTATTAAGAATGAGTATTCAATATGAACTTTTCTATTACAAGTCTAATTGGGTTTGGTAATATATATTACCTGTGAACATGCCCAATATTAAGTAATATTTATTACTAAAGTTGTAAAATAGATGTATGTTATTATTATTAATTATTGTTAGCACACTGCTTCATTTAAAAATGTCCAAGTGCAGTACACTACAACTATAACAAAAAATATTAGTTATTACTACAAAATACTATGCAAACATACCTCATTACTTCAAACTATTGAAAACAAAATAGTTTTATCATCAAAATAACAACAAAATAACTTTTCTTCATGCTTAACAGAGCATGAAGAAAGACTAACCGTTTTTGCTGGAGCTGCAAGATTTTCCATTTCTTCGTGGGTCACCCAGACGTTGCCTGAAGGCTGTGAGGAGGCCCCAAGGGAAGCAGCACAGTCCGGGGAGGGCAGCAGTGGTAAAGGAGAAAGGCAGCGCCAGGGTAAGTTAACAGCATCACGGCAACAGCGCAGAGCTCCTGCTCTACAGCATGCATGAGAGACAGCATTGCTGGCTGGCTCAGGGCCCCTTTTTCTTCTACTTAAAGAAGATTAAATAGAAAGAAGCGTTCTGTGAAGTTCATGCAAGATAGATTTAAAATGATACTTCTGTGTTTATGAATTAGTGTTGAGGTCCTCCCTGCCTGGTCTCAGGAAAACTGCAACCACCTGTGACTAAGGCTGAGTAAGAGGCCTCCGAACCAGGAGACACTAAGGAGACAAAAGTTATTTCCCTGGCATGAACGCTGCCTGTTCTGTGCCTGGCCTCCAATGTTTGATCAGTTAGCCAATGATGGGTAAGATTTCCCATGGAGGGATTGTGTAAGACAGGCATGATCATGTGGAGGCCTCAGGGAAGGACTTGGGGGGCTGTGGAAATGAAGGGGTGATCGACATCGACCCCTGGCCCCTCGGCTTTGCCAAAGCCTGAGTCCTTGAGAAATCCAAGTCTCCCAGCTGCCTTTATCTCCTCTGCCCAACTCAGGCCTGCAGAAACAACAGGGGTGGTGCAGTCCAGACCAGAGTCGGAGGACCCCTGGGGTAATCAGACCTGAGACATAGAATATGAAAGAACCTGTGAGATCTACTTGCTGGAAGATGCTCTTTAATTAGAATATGAAGGCACGGGCAGGAAATGAAAATAAGCTTTTAGGTCCTGTAGTCTTTTTAAATGATAAAACCCCAAAATCTCAGAATCCCAGCAGGAGATCTGCCACTCCCTTTCAAAGTTTACTTGTTTTATCTTCCCTATCAGACTGTAATTGACAAACTATATCGTATGTTTACTAAAAGTCTGCTTGGGGGGGAGAACGAGGCACTCTCCACTAGAGAGGGTAGCCGTTTCATCCCTATTTCCTCACAGGACTCGGTTGTCCCTGTGTATGTTTTTCTTGTGTTTTGAAGAGCATCTGCAGTGATGGATACCGCTGGACCGGTATCCGTCTCAAATTAGAAAAAAGGTTTAATTAAAATTTCCATTTGAAAGGTATGTGGCTGCTGGATCCATGGAGGATGGATTAAATTTGAATTGTAGAAGAGTGTATTTTTTAGTTTTTTCTTCAGAAAACAAAGGTATGTGTGTTTGGTTGTGTTATTACTAATACTGAGTTCACAGAGTTTTGATTCTTCAATGCCCTTGGAAAGAGAAAACTGGTTGTTAACACAAAGCTGAAAACACAGTTATAGCTTGCCTGGGAAGCAAGGCCAGCTTTTCCCATGGGTGTATTTCCCTTCACATTTCAGTAAATACGTTGTTTTCCTGTATTCCCAGAGAAGAAAAGAAAGTGAAATCCTATTTTTGATTTAATGAGAGGTACTTTTCAGCCTCACTAAATATCATCAGAATTTACAAAACCCATTTCCTAATTTTTCAGCAGTCTCCTACATCATTATAGAAGAGAACATGATGTAAAAGAAAAATTCCCCCCCAGCGGGTATATTCTGATGTATCATTTACTTTCTAAATCAAATGACCCATGATATTTGTTCTATACACTGAATAATGTACCATCTCTAAGCCTAAGCCCACTTAGTAACATGAAGGATTTGGCACATCATTGATGATAATGGCCATTGGGAACCACTTCTCTTCAAATTCCACCATATCACGGGGAAGTGTGCACGAGCGCTCCAAAGCTGTCCAAGCACAGCACTCCTATAGTTCCAATGGAACTTACATTCTACCTGTTGCTTGTCACTTGCTCTGGGACATGTCTAGTTTTAAAGAATTGGAAGTAGCAAAACTGATTCCCTAACATAAGTCACCAACATAATTCTCTCTAGCCTTTGCTACCATTCACACAAGTGCCATGTTTGAATTTCCTTCTATTATAAATAATGCAATTTAACATAATTTTAAAAATAACTAAATATAAAGTGATATAACCTGATATAATACATATAATTTGATAAAATAAATTTCATATATGAGAATTACTCATACATGCAATTGAGTAACACAAGGGAGTTGAATAGAATTCATAATTACAAGTAAATCATATGGGCATAAAAATCCCCAAATAGCCATAATATACGTGCATAGAATTCTTACTCTCCTACCATTTGGAAATTAGAGTATGTCTGATTTTCTTCTACAGGACAAAACTGCACACACCTGTAAAATATACTTAGAATACAAGAGCTATCCATAACATTAGAATCCCTTCCCCTAAACCAGGAGGGTATCATCCCTCCCCAGTTTCTAGGAGTGATCTTTATTATAAATAGGAAATTCACATCAATATATGAATCATTAAATCATTTGGGAGAAATTGCTTTAATTGACTTCATGAGGAGTACTATGCTGAAAAGAACTTTACACTCATCTGTCACATTTCCTTCACACTCAGTGAACACAGAGCTTTGCTTAGTGCTTGCTCTGTCTTCATAGTGAGCTTCAGCAATGATTACCTGACAGGAAATTTATTTAAGTGAGTCTGGATTTACAATGATCCCTGTAGCTTCTAACTTGATTGTGGCTTCAAATAATGAAGCTTTCCCTCCTCCTTTAAGAAAGTTGACCTGCTTTGCTCTTCTTTCTCAAAATTTCTGCAGCTATTCAGGGTTGTTTATGGTTCCATATAAATTTTTTATGTGTTTGTTCTCTATCTGTGAAATATGCCATTGGCACTTTAATAGGGATTGCACTGAATCTATAAATTGCTTTGGGTATTATGGACATTTTGATGATGTTAATTCTTCCAATCCATGAACACAGTATGTGTTTCCATTTGTTTGTATCTTCCTTAATTTCTTTCTTCAGTGTTGTGTAGTTGGGTAGGGAGAAAAGGCAGAAAACTGTGCTTGAACAACAATAAAAAATGTTTTTTAAAAAGAAAGTTGGCCTGTATTATCTTATTCTGCACATCATATATGTATAATCCCTCTCACGGTTTTCCTGAAAGTCTCTATTTGCCAGACTGTTACCATATTCTGGGATGGGCAAGGTGCTGGAAGCTATGGTTTGAATCTGTATCTCTATATGCCAAATGAGTATACATCCAGGGCAATTTTCTAAAGTATAGTTGGCAAACTTGCTGAAATTATATATTAGCTTTTCTTTCTTTTTTTTTAAATGTATTTTATTGATTATGCTATTACAGTTGTCCCATTTCCCCCCTTCTCTCCCCTCCACCCTGTACCCCCTCTCCCACCCACGTTCCCCCCCTTTAGTTCATGCCCATGTGTCATTCTTATGAGTTCTTTAGCTTCTACACTTCCCGAAATATTCTTGCCCTCCCCCTATTATCAACCTACATTCTATGCTACTTATTCTCTATACCTTTTCCCCCTCTCTCCTCCTCCCACCCCCCTTGCTGCTAGCCCTCCATGTGCCCTCCATTTCTGTGGTTCTGTTCCTGTTCTACTTGTTTACTTAGTTTCTTTTGGTTTTGCTTTAGGTGTGGTTGTTAATAATTGTGAGTTTGCTGTCCTTTTACTATACATGTCTTTTCTTTATCTTCTTTTCTTAGATAAGTCCCTTTAGCATTTCATAAAATAAGGGCTTGGTGATGATGAACTCCTTTAACTTGACCTTATCTGAAAAGCACTTTATCTTCCCTTCCATTCTAAATGAGAGGATAGAGCAATCTGGGATGTAGGTCCTTGTCTTTCATGACTTGGAATATTTCTTTCCAGCCCCTTCTTGCCTGTAAGGTCTCTTTGGAGAAATCAGCTGACAGTCTGATGGGAACTCCTTTGTAGGTTACTGTCCCCTTATCTCTTGCTGCTTCTAGGATTCTCTCCTTCGTTTTTACCTTGGCTAATGTAATTATGATGTGCCTTGGTGTGTTTCTTTTTGGGTCCAACTTCTTTGGGGCTCTCTGAGCTTCTTAGATTTCTTGGAAGACTGTTCCTTTTGCCAGATTGGGGAAGTTCTCCTTTATTATTTGTTCCAATACATGCTCCATCTGTTGCTTTTCTCCTTCCTGTTCTGGTACCCCTATAATTTGGATGTTGGAACATTTAAAGGTGCCCTGGATGCTCTTAAGCTTTTCCTGGATTTTTTGAATTCCTATTTCATCATGCTTTCCTACTTGGTTGATTCTATCTTCCTTCTGGTCCACTGTATTGTTTTGAGACTCAGATTCCTTCCTTTCACTATTGGCTCTCCTCCGCGTATCTTCCTGCATCTCTTTTATGGTAACCTGCATCCTTTCATCTAAATTGTGCCCAAAATCAACCAATTCCGTGAGCTTTCTGATCACCAGTGTTTTGAACTATGCATCTGATAGATTGGCTATTTCTTGGTCACTCAAAAGGATGAGTCCTGGGGGACTGATCTGTTCTGTTGGATACATATCTTATGTCTTTCCCTGTCTCTGGTCGCTCTGGTTATGGTGGGGGGCGGAGCCTTAGGTGTTCACTGGGGTTGGGCACCCTGGTTGCTAGATTGTGACGTTATGTGTGTGGGTGGGAGCGGGAGGGGACAATGGCGATAGTTTCTTTCTCCTGGGCTCAGGCCCTTCCTTGGGATCCTGGGCTGCGAGCTCTGCCCTGGTCCACAGTCGGTGCCCCACAGGGTCCGCCAGCCGCAGCTTGCATACTCAGGGATCACCGTTGCATTCTTGCACCCCAGATGGCTGTTGAGCTGATTTCCCGCCAAATTTTCCCGACCTCCGTGTGCCGCCAACCCACGCCAGCCCCACGCCCGCCCGGCTTGTCGTCTCCAACCAGTCTGGATGTAGGGGTCTACTTCAACTTCTTGGCTGTCTGACTTCCATTCAGATAAATCCTGTCAGTTCTGAGTGATATTCTATCTGTAAATTATTGTTGTTCTAATCTTGGTTGTGCGAGGAGGCACGGTGCGTCCACCTATTCCTCCATCTTGCTGGAAGTCTCGCTTTTCTTAATCTGTAATTTTACTGTAAAGGGTCACTGCCAGTCTAGAATCTTGTATAGCTACTCATAACATAGCTTTGACACAGCTCAATTAATTAGCCATTAGTCAAGGTGTTAACAAGTTTGTTTTATAAGCAAGCCCACATATAAGAAGTTATTCATATTTCTTCTCACCACCAATTAAAGGGATGGAATTTTTGTCTAGGTAATTCACAGAGGGGTGATTTAGAGCACTGGAGTTTCAGCAAAGAGCCTGTCTTAGAGAATGAATAGCTATAGTAGGGGTGGCTTTGAGCAACCAAAGCAGATGAGGACACTGGTGTGTTGGTCTGAGGATAAAGAAAGTGCAAAAAATAGGTTGGAAAAGCTGAAAGTATAAGCATCATATAACTTGGTTGGGGGTCTCTGAGAGCCACTGAAAATCATCTTCTCACTGCCCTTAGCTGTCCATGCTGCAACCCCCAATATCTGAGCTGGAGAACGCAAACCATTAGCCATTTTTTTGGTGGCTAGTAACACCTGTGTCTAACAGGTGATTTATAAAATTTCAGTTATCTGGTAATTTAACAAATTATAATCAGGGAGCTTGAGTTCTACCAGTTCCACTTCTCAGTAACTACCCTAGGACATTTCCTAAACTTCTCAATTTTAGATTCCATTTATGTGAAGTGGGCTAAAACTACATACTTCATACTAGAAAAACACAGAAGAGTTTACATTATGATGTCCTATATTCTGTTACATTCTGGGACTAGGCTGAGACAGGTGAGGTACCAACTGGACTAAAGTTAAGGAAGCCCCACTTTCAGGCTTTTGCAAGTACAGGGTTGGCACCTGACACTGACTATTTCCTTAAATTTTGTGTCTGAGGTACCCTCTTGCCTCACCTTAGTCCAGACGGAGTAGACTATTTAAATAGTATTATCAAATGGGAACTGGGAGAAAAGTCCCTAAAGGATGTGAAGTATTAAAGCACTCTCCTAATTAAATCATTCAGAAGAAAGTTATGACATAAAAATAAATTTTAAAATGAGCTTAACAAATAAGGGGAAAATAATTCATTCTCTTGCTGTCAGAAAAATTAAGTATAGCAGCCAGGCCTCAGAATAATCCTAAAACTTACCTAGCAAGAAGTAACTTCTGTTACCACCTATGTCTTTTTGATGAGTTTTTTTTTTATTTTTTACTTTATGATTGAATTACAAAGTACATTGACTTGAAATTTACTTTTCACATTCAATGTGAATCTATGGCCTAGGTTTACATTTTCCCTGTTATGAATCTATGTGTCTCACTAAAAGAAGAGAAGGAAAACAAGTAAGAATATAGGAAGCAGGAGATGTACTTGTTAGGATCACAAACTCTGAGACAAAACCACCTAGGAGTGTGACCTTGGACAAGTCACTCAACCTGTCTGTACATTAGTTTTTCCATTTGTAAAACAGATACAATAAAATTACCTACCTCATGGTGTTACTGTGAGGTGATATTACATGTAAAGCACTTAGAATAGGAACTGACAATAAGTACTCCACTAATGTTGGCTATTGCCACAATGTGGTTAGAAATTTTGTTAAGCAGTCTCTACCCAGGCAGACCTTGGGGGTAACAAAGGGTCTCTATTCCCCATAAGATAGACTCATGTCCATCTCATGCCTTACATACCTGCTCAAATTTGCTAAATTGTGTTTTTATCAAAAATGATTTGTATTTGTTCCTCATCCTGTTTATTCCCATTGCACTTCTAAAAATTAGATAATTTAAATATTACATGAAGTAAAACACAAGAGAAATTTGGCTCATGTATAAACACTGGTTTGAATTATTTGGAAAGACTAGGCATAGGCAAGTCTTACAGCACACTATTAATGAGATACAGCTCCGTGAGAGTCTAGGAAGAAATTGTAAATGTCCAGGAGGAGTTTGTACTCAAATAAGCTTCGAATGTCATGAAGTTATTACTTTAAAAAGAAATTTAAACTAGTGAAATTGAATATGTTTTATGGATGAGGTTATCAAAGAATGACAATGTGGGACTCCAGGCAATGGAATCATATTGAAAAAAATTCTTAGGTGTTTCATCTAAATTTGCAAGTTCCTGAACATTTATATATTTTTACTTAAAATAAAATATTTAAAAAATGTGTCCTGGCTGGATAGCTCCATTGGTTGGAGCATCTTCCCTGCACCAAATGTTGTGGGTTCGATTCCTGGTCAGGGCACATTTGGGAGGCAACCAATCAATGTTTCTCACTCACATTGGTCACTCTCTTTTTTCCTCTCTCTCTAAATTCAGTGAACATATATTTGGGTGACAATTTAAAGAAATATAATTTATTTTCTAAGACATCCTTTTCAACCAAATATTTCCATTAACTACCATCCCTATTCTACTGTGTCCAAGGCCTTCTACAGTAACACCAGCTAGGAAGAAGAAAGAAAGCTGGAGAATTAGGAGTAGACCAAAGAAATAATGAGTGTAAACTTCAGATTTTCCTTTTGATGATTTAGTCCATTTTTATCTAGACAAGAAAGGAGCCAGAACAGGCCAACATTCTGTTTAGTTAAACAAAAAAGCTTAAGTACCTTGTCTTTTCCACTTGAGAGCTTGAGTGAGCACACAAGATGCACCTGGCTGAGGAGCCCAAACCCAAACCCAACCCTAACTTACAACGAACTTGTATGATCTGAACTAATTACAGTTTTCTGGAAGACATGATAACATTTCTTAAAAAAGAACACTTTTGTATGTTTTCTCAGTGCAGTGGATTCATTATTATTTCTTTTTGCAAACCAAATCATGTTTCAAATATCCTAGAGATGAGTAAATAAGTAATTCATTTAAATACTAATAAGAATGTGAAAAATTTTAACTTCAGTTATTTTAAAAGCTTAAATTTAAGCAATGTGATAATCAGTGTTAACAAAGGGAGGGGAATGATTACACAATACAATTTGGCAATCAAGGTTTAAAAGTAATAAAAATATATACTGTTTCTTCTTCAGATTGCATAATTCTTTCACCTTTTCTAAAAGTAATATGAGTATAAATGCCCAATGCTCAAATATTGCTTTGGCAATAACTATAGTTTATGCAACAACATAACTATGTACATATCCACTAAGTATTATAAACACAATTAAAATTGTCAAATAAGCAAGATGTCCACTATTAGGGATTTAGTTAAATAAATTACAGTATTTCCATGAAGGAGGTATGTAGCAATTAAAAATGATACTAGAATTTTGTATTTATTAAATTGAAGAAAATATTTATGCTCTATTACTACATTTTAAAAGTACAAAATAATTCATCTTTATGAAAACATAAAGAAAATAGACTGGCAAGGTCTCCATCAGAAAATAAACAGTGAAAAAAAGTAATAATTAAAAACACACAACCAGTCTTTCAAATATTGATTCCTCTTTGAAGCCTATTCAGTCAGAAGTGATTTCCCCTTTCAAGGAATTCCACAGCACTTGGCTTCTACCTCACATTTACATATTAAAATATATCATTTCCTACTAAACCTACTGGTAAGAACATCTTACTTTTCTCACCATAGCTGCCCTCTCTGAATCAGGGCCATGTATATATCAGACCCTTTGTAATAGTGGATAGGGTGACTTGTACAATCATTACTAATAGGTTGGGTAATTACTGATTATCCACAATTTGCCAGGCACTGAATTAAGGCTTGGGGACTAGAGATAACCTGATGATATTCTTACCTGGCCTAGTGTAGGTTAAATCAAGGAGGGAAAATTATAAAATTGTTTTTATAAGTATCCAGAGTGGTAATGCAGGAAGGGAAGCACACCCAGACTTGAAAACTTAGTGAAGACTTTGTAGAAAAAGGACAGTCAGGAATCATTGGCTCCAGGAAGAGCTGGAGAAGGATGGTAATCCTGGAATGGGAAGAATATTCCAGGTAGAAGAAAGATCAATTAGAAAGGCCAATGATCTTCCCTGCCTGGTGTGGCCCAGTGGTTGAGTGCTGGCTTGCAAATCAGAGGGTTGCTGGCTGAATTCCCAGTCAGGGCACATGCCTGGGTTGTGGGCCAGGTCCCCAGTAGGGGGTGCATGAGAGGCCAGCACACATTGATGTTTCTCTCCCTCTCTTTCCCCTTCTCTTCCTTTCTGTCTAAAATAAATAAATAAAATCTTTAAAGAAGAAAAGTTGATAACCAGGAACATAAAGTTTACGAAACTGAAAGTAGTCTGTGTTGTGGGGATCCTGGCCTGAGGTAATAGACCCTTGGAGATGAACTGAGTGAAGTGTCTCGTAAGCTCTTTCCACATTTGACTGTTCTTTAAACAGTTGAGTATTACTTACCATTAATAAATTTGTTATTATATTTTCTTGTTTCTGCTATCACAGTTGTCCCCAGTTTTTCCCCATTTTTCCACTCCACCTAGGCCCCCAACCCCACTCCCTCAGGCAATCACTACACCATTGTCCATGTCCCTGGGTCCTGTGTGTGTGTTCTTTGGCTAATCCCTTCACCTTTAATAGCTTTTAAAATTCCTTTAGTTTGCTTAGAGCTTTTTAGAGAAATAGTGCTTAATTATTCTATTTTTCATTAAGAAATGAATTAGGATGCTAAGTAGATATGATAAAGTATATTCTATTTTCCATCTTGAAATTGGAATTTAAATGCTTTTAATTTCGCAAGGCTAGAAATGTTTAATAATTTTGCATGGATATGCCCCCGACAGGAGAATCTGATGTAAATCAGTTGTGATGCTTCTCTCTCAGTTAGAAATTACTCGGGAAACTATCAGATTTCAATTCAGTTTATAATAACTATTTAAGTGGCCTGCTCAGTTTTTGTTTTGGATTGTTTTCTAATTTGAGTAGTACTTCAGCAATAGTGTACAGAATTTATATATAGATGAAAATCTTAGACATGAGTTTGTTAAGTTATGTATTTTTCTTTCTGTTATTTAGAACAAAGTTAAAATGGAACTATGAGAGAAAGGTAAAAGGTTTTTAAATTTGCATTGTATTTTTGGCATTAGAATCCAGTATACTGGGAAAGGATATAAGGGTAGATAGAGTAAAAATGGAGCAAATTCTCTAAAACTGTTTAAGACCACAATAAAAACTGCAGTAACATAATATCACCTTTCTGTCTTTTATTCACTACTCAAATGTACCTCCTTCTTCAATATATTACTATTCTGAGTAACACATGGGTCCAGAGAAGTCCAGTTAACATCAGAAATTATCAGCAAAATATATAGTTAAGGAAAGAACAAAGAAAAAATATCATTTGGGAGTTTTTCTTAATATTTAAATTTGTTATCTGGTATGCCTTTTTTAGACATTTTGTTCCTTTCTAATATGAGGACATGGTAAAATTATGAAAAGAATAGGGGTTTATAAATGAGAAGCAAGCAGATTTTTTAAGGCATTTCACGTGGTATTTATGAGATGTCAAATATCTTTGTAATTTCATCAGTATGAAAGATGCTTCAGAAGTAGTGAGTTAAACATTGAATTTTCAGGAAGCACTAATGTCAACAGCTAAACACTTGAGATGTTGAATTACATTAAAGAAAAGGGACATCCTGGAAAAGAGTAATCTTGGCATCTTGTTGCTTGGGAGAAAAAAATTAAACTTCAGTCTAGAGACTACTTCAAAAATCTATCTTGGTTGCAAAGCCTTCAAATCTGATAAAAACCACAGCTCCTCAGTTGAAAACCTATTGAAAGTAGCAGCAAGGTTAATGAAGAGCAAGCTAAATCTCTTCAGAATAATTCACACTGACATGGAAATATGCACTGCCACCATTTCACTCTGTGGACTCAGAGATGCCGTTATTTGCCCAGCCCCGCGAGAGGGTAGGAGCACAAACTGACTCACAGTTCGGGATGTCGGAGGAGCTGAAGGACTTGTTAGGGAAACCATCTCCTGGATTGCTAATCGGAGCTTTAAGCGATGCAGAGGATTGCTGATTCCAATTTCTCTCTGGATCTCTGTGTCTGACAGCGCAGACATGATGGCCCCACTCTTCACGTTGGCTCGGCAGGCTGCCACATACCAGGCAGGCATTCCCAGCCAGAGCTGTTGGATAGAAAACACATACACACAGATTACAACCGTAACTGACATTTTAGTTTCTCTTACATGCCAGACATTATTCTAAGTACCTAGCATGTATGAACCCTTTTACTGCCACCATCCTATGTGATAGATACTATTATTATTTTCCTTAAAGGAGACAGATACACAAGGACGTTAAATAATTTATTTAAAAATACCAGGTAAGCAATGAGGAAAATAAAGATTTGACATTTAATTTCCAGGGTCTACAATTTAACAACTAATTTTTATTATTAGGGATAAAAATAATAGTTGTTCAACACCAAGTTTCCCCTTGGAGTTAGGACAAGAAAGCTACAAGCTGTACTTGATAAAGACTCAGTCAATATTTGTTTAATGGGTGACTTCAATTTATAGCTCTCCTTTGGAATTCTGAATGCAGAGAAATTCTGTCACAGAAAGAGTCAGTTCTACCATCTCCAGCCACACAATTTCAGTTTATGCCCACAAAGTAGCTAAGCCACATTCATCATGTGACAACTTTCACCATGTGACAGTTGTGTAAACTTAATTAGGTGATCTCTATGAACACATCTTTGGAGAATGAAATGTACTAATGAAAGATGCTGACATGGGATGGGAGTAAAAGGCAGAAAACTGTACTTGAACAACAATTAAAATAAAAAAAGAAAAAAAACAACTATTAAAAACTGAACCTGAAAAAACAAAACAAACTAAGCAAACAATTAGAGCAGGAACAGAATCACAGAAATGGAGATCACATGGAGTGTTATAAGCAGGGAGAGGGAAAAAATGGGAGAAAAGGTACAGGGAATAAGTAGCATAAATGGTAGGTATAAAATAGACAGGGGAGCGTTACGAATAGTATAGTAAATGTAGAAGCCAGAGAACTTATATGCATGACCCATGGACATGAACTAAAGGGAGGTAGGGGTGGTGGGATGCATATGGGAGGGTTTATATAGGGAGGAGAGGGATAAAGGGGGAAAATGAGATCATTGGAATAGCATAATCAATAAAATATATTTCAAAAATAAATAAATAATATATTTTAAAAAGAAAGATGCTCACATTATAAACATTTGGAAAACTTTAGCAAAAGAGAGTAAAAACATGAATAATGAATGAGAAATTAGGAGTTTCAATTTTTCAAATTTGCTGTGATGATTGAGAGACAAATGAATCAATAGTACAATGGTAACAGCACAGTACCTGGCGCACATCTTAAGCACTGGGTGAATGCCAATTCACATGCATGTTGCAGCATCTGAATTACATATACTTTAAAAAGGAGTGTTTTCTGTACCTCCCCTCATCACAAGTTTTGGGTAAGAGGACATACTTCTTACTTAGCTATGAGGGGAAAGGGTGACTCATGCAAGTGAGCAGTTTAAACCTTGGTTTTTCAATATTCCAAATACTACAGGGCTATTTTATTCATTGATATGAACAGATTGAGCAAAAGGAGGGCATGAGAGTGAGAAAAGTGAGAAGAGGAAAAAGAAAAACTATAAATCAGCAGAATACAATGCCAAGAATCAGAAGGCCTGGGCTGCATCAAATCCTGTCCTGTCATCAGTGAGTTATTTAATCCTCTAAACTTCAGCTTTATTTTTCTCCTTTGTAAAGTGAAAGAATTCAGCTTTGTTATTCTAAGACTTCTAAGTACATCCCAATGAGCAACTCCTCCTCCCAATGTCTCTGTCCTGGTATAATCTTGCTCCTTTGAGTCTGGAAGTCAGTGACTTCCAAAAAAATTCTTTTAAGGCTCGCCTGAGTATATTTTAATTATTGATTTTAGAGACACAGGAAGGGAGGGAGAGAGAGAGAAAGAAATATCAATGTGAGAGAAAAACATTGATAAATTGCCTCCCATATGAGCTCCAACCAGGGATTGAACCCACGATTGAGATATGGGCCCTGACTGGGGATCAAACCTTCAAACTTTTGGTGCATGAGATGATGCTCCAACCAACTGAGCTACCTGACCAGGGCCTCAGTGGTTTTTTGTTTGTTTGTTTGTTTGTTTGTTTGTTTGTTTTTAAAGAACAGACTGTGGTAAAAGTGATGGGATGACATTTTCTGGATTGGATTATGAAAAGATTGCAGCTTCATTCCTGCTAGTCCTCTCATTCCCGCTCATTCCTCTTGGACTTCTCATCCAGGGGGAAGCCAGCTACCCTGTGAAGAAACCCTGTGAAGAGGCCCATATAGCAAAGAACAGATGTTTCTGGACAACAGCAATCAAGAAACTGAATCACAGCTGTGAAAACATGAGTCAACTTGAAAGCATAGTGTCCCTAAATTAAGTCTTGAGAAGATTGCCACCCTGGCTGATACCTTAATTTGTAGCCTTATGACAGACTGAAGAGAGGTCATAGCCAAGTCATGTCCAGATTCCTGACCCACAGAAATATCAGAAAAATAAATGCTAAGTATAGAGATAATTTGTTACATGGTAATAGATAACTAATACAGATGTTATCCTTTATTTTTAAAACTTCTGATATATTGGAAGACTACTTGTCTCTATAGGAAAAACAAACAAACAAAAAGTCAAATCTTGGGGTCACTATGGACTGGGCTGTGACTGAGGTAAAAGAATGCAGAGAGGGGAATCTAAGTACAGTGCATGACTGAACTGTTTATAGATTCTTCCAGCGGATTAGACACGAGGAATGGACCTTACCCTGACAGGCATGATTGGATATGACTGAAGGTGGGACTTGACCTCTTAGTTTATAAACTCAACATGTTCAGTATAACTAAACATCCAAATATATCCTCACTGGACATTAATTATTTCCCACCTCCTTTCTTCTAAGTAAGATATTTAGATTTCTACAAAAACTTGTGGATATATTTGGATTGACCCAAATGCTTCTCAAATACATTGTTATCAATGTCATCCCTGATTAGACTTTTAAAAGTTTTTGATGTGGATAAATGGTGTGTGAAGCATCAGATTTACATCATTCTTAGCAGGCTGTATGCACTAGAGTTAAGAGGTCTCATTCATTGGATCACCTGCCTTACTCAGCATATTTCAGTTCATAATTTTAGTCACAAAGCACATTATGAGCACTTTTTGTGTGCTCAGGATAGGTTTAATTAGCACAAACTTTACTGCCTGTCATTTCCTAGCCCCTTAATGTCAGTATATCTGTTTTTTTCTTTTATCAAATGATTGTTCCAAAGGGGGAGTTACTGCTATTCTGGCAAGTGATGAAGTCACTCTCTCAGTGTAGCTCACTTTCATGGAGTGAAACTGAACAAAGAAGTGCTATCAAATTTGAGGTATATTTCCTCATTTTGTCTTATAATTAATTTTTAAAATATAGAAATTTTAAAGACATGTTTGGAAGTAGCAGCTCTGATTACTAAAAACCTGATTGATTTGAGAAAATATAGTAAGACACAGCTTCTTTCTCCCAGTCCAAGAAAAAAGGGCAAAACATGTTTTTATATCTATTTATATAGGACAAATTTTATTTTATTTTTTAATCATTCTTATTGTTATTCTACTACAGTCATCTCAGTTTTCCCCCCTTTGTCCTCCCCTGCCCATTCCATCCCACACTCCCACAGTGCATCTCCACACTGTTGTCCATGTCTGTGGGTCATTCATACATGTTCTTTGTCTAGTCCCCTAACCTATAAGAAGAAGCTAATGAAAAAAATAAACTAATAAATAAAATAGAACTGCAGGCATGGAAACGTGGAACAGACTGACAGTGACCAGAGAGGAGGGGAGAGGGGAATACTGGTGGAAAGAAAGTGTAGGACAAATTTTAAAACTCATATGGCTTTTATTTTTCCTCACTGATTAACTCTTTAGCTTTGAATATGATATGATAATGAACGTGAGTGACTTTATAATCCTAAACCATTTAAAACAATGATTTCTAATTGCTGCTGTCAGGCAGGAAAAGCCTGTGTTCTTTGTCCTAACATTGGCATTTTCTGGCAGTGTCTAGAAGCCCTCTTTAAAGAACTAAATGGAAGGGGGAGTGAACACTACTGATAAGTAGTGTGATGGTCCCTTTGTGGTAAATATGAACTCCCTTTATGGTGCTCATCAGCTCCTGATGCCCTCCACTCTGCTCAGGTGTTACTGAATTTTTCCAGACCCCTGTGTTGTGCACAAAATGCTGAATATAGTTCTTGTTTCATTATAACACTCTTTTTAGACACAGAAGGGAGCAAGAGGGTATGTCTTCTGCTTTATTCCAAGTGTTTGAGCCTAGCTGGCTCCTAGGACTTAGATAATTAGGTTCAGGAATTATACTATAAGCAAAGGAACAGTATGTGGTTAAGTGGCAATGGCACCTTGGAAAACACAAAAGTGTTAAATATGGAGAGAGCTCTTCTCTGTAACCTTTATGAGCTACTCCAGGATATTGGAAAGCTATGACTTCAGAAATATGCCTTTACCTCTTCTCTAAAAGAAAAAAAGCTATCAAATGAGTAGTGATTGAATTAAGAGCCTTCTGGTTTAACTGTCTTACCTCTAGCCATGCGACTACAGTGGGCCCATCCCACTGGGCAAAAGGTAATCCCTTCCTTCGAGCTTCTTCTAGAAGTTCATGCCTGAAGTATATGACAAAGATTATTAGTTAGGTAATATGGAAAAATATGGCTGTGATTATTTTTAATTACATTATTTAAAAAATAAAATAATCCTTTATAAGCTTTTCATGACGTAATACAGAATAACAGAATTCCTCCTTCCTTTGCATAATACATGAAAATCATTCATTGATTTTATTAGAAATGAAACACATCTAAAAATAATTTTCCCTAACATTTATTTGCTAAAATTCAACCATTAAATGCTAATACTAAGAAGCTGAATTATATTATCAACAAATGTCATATTCCTTTAACAAGAATATGCATATTCAAGCATACATTATGGGATGTAAATGTGGCTTCTTCCATCTGCCTTGCTCATGCTCCTTTATTATTTTAATGGCAGAGGAAATGCCTGTATACAGAGGCAGAAGATACATTTGGTCATTTTAGCCACATTCAAATGATGTGCTTAATTTTAGTATATTCTCTGGGTCCAGGTGGCTATCTTAGGAAGTTTTTTTTTTTTTTGTCTAGACTACAAAATTATTTTTCATTTGAAGAGGGCTCCGAGGTACATTGATTTCTATCACAATGATGCAATGTAAGATGTGAAATTCAACAGTACACTTATTTCCATTTGTAATCACTCCTGTTATTAAAGAAAGTAAAATACCTCAATAACAACAAATGTTTGCTTTTGACAATAAAATGTTATGAAGAGCCTTGACAAATGCATCTGTAATCATTCTCCCTACTACCGAGCCTTTAGAATTGACATCCATTTATAAAAACAGTTTGAGTTTGCTCATTATTGAAATAGCAAGTTCATTTTCCTGCTGTATATACCTGGCCAGGACCATGTTAAAAAATGTATTCTCTGTTCCTTAGTATGCTTTGATCTCACACAGAAATAATAAAAAATGTATAAAATAATTGTTTTTTGAATATGTGTATTCTGTGTTTTGGAACAAATAATTAGCATCATATAAAAGCTTTAAATGTATCATTTTATTATATCCTACTATCAATTAATTGCTTATTATGGTGGACTATAATATGTTAAAAGGCATAATCAAAAATGTCTCTCAACACAATAGCTTTTTCTATTTGCAAAAGATGTTACCACCAAAAATGCAGTGTGGAAAATAAGCAAGGAGACAAAACAAAAATTGAATTTATAGTTGCCAAAGAGATACATAAATCACCTGCTCTTTCCTTTGAAAGGATAGCAAGAAAACATGGGTAATCTCTGCAAGTGAGCTATTCAGCACCAGGGAAAGGGAACAGCGACACTGATGCCAGGAATCCAACAAACCAACGGGCTTCCTCAAGGACCTTGCTCCGCCATCACCCATTCCCTCGGGCCTCCTCATGCCATTCCTTCATTGAAAACCAGATTCAAATAGCTTGGTCTCACTGTGACAGATGTATTTATAAAAATGGGTTGAAGGTTAACCAACCAACCATCAGGTACTTTTTGAACATCTGTTGTGAAATAGACATTGACCCAGTTTTTCGGTAGATCCCTGGCTAAATAGAAAAACTAAACACATGAAACTGAAAACATAATGAAATATACAAATAGATGATAAAATCAGTAATGCACATTATGAGTGTGAGGATTTTGGAAAGGGAGCTAATAGCAATGGCAATTGTTGGAGTCTTTGTGGCAACTGAGCTTTGGAGGGCAGGTAGGAAGGAGATGGGGTAGCATTTCAAGCTGGATAAGTAGTAAAAGCATTGAGAGGCAGGGACAGGACTGAGTGTAGAATTCATGCAAGAAAGTGTAGAGTAGACCTCCTTTGGAGTAGATCTCTACAGAGCTGAAGAGCATTATTAAGAGTTGTAATGTTATGTCCATCATGAAAAGGAAAAATTTTGGTTACGTGACAGGTGAGTGGCATTAAAGTGGAAGAAACAAGTATACATTTATAATCATTTTTATATATTTAGTAAAAAAGCAAGTAAACACACTCAGAACCTAGAAAGCACATATCATTTTCACAAGTGAATTATGAGTTGTTTAAAAGCTATTTTTAAAAATTAGAACATTTTAATTGTGAATTTCTGCCTAGTTCCCTAATAAAAAATGTACCAAACAAGCTAGAGTGATCCTGTTGAAACTTAAGCCAGATGACATAACTTCTCTGCCCATAAATTCTCAATTACTCACTGTATCACTGAGAATAAAAGCCAAAGCAGCTCTTAAAATCCACCCTACTTTTTTTTTAATCTCTTTGACTCAAGTGTCATGTCACCCAGCAATGTCGTTTTCCTTGCTGTTACTTGAAAATAGCCCAGGCCTTCTTCTACCTCAGGGACTTTGTACCTGCTGTTTCCTCTGTCTTAAATTCTTGCCCCCCTCTACTACATGGCTTAGTTCCTTGCCTACTTTAAATCTTTACTCAAATGTCACCTTCTTTCTGAATGCCTCTTACCTTCCCTCCCATAACTTCCACCAAAGACTCCTTATCCCCATTCCTTGCTTCATTGTTTTTATCTTATCTTCTAACACAGAGTGGTATTTATTCCTCTCTGTCATCTTCCAATAGAAAATAAGTTTGAAGAGAAGCAATGCTTCACATATTCTGCTCAGAGGTGAATTTGAAGCATCTACAACAAGGCCTGACATAAAAGGGGTGCTCGGTAAATAGTTGTGAATGTTGACATGTCAGCCAGTGCTCACATTCAGGTACTTCTGTTTAAGTAAATTGCATCCTGTAATGTATTTTTGTAGTCCATTTTTTGAGCCACTTTGTCAGAACAGTACCCTTTCCACATGATCCAAAAGTCTGACCTGGTTTGGGATTTGTGATGAGAATCTGGTTAAGAATCATTCCAATGTGCTCAAATAATTCTATTCTCTTTCTGAACAGAAATTTAACTGTACAATTTTTTGAAAAATCATTGAACATTGTGGCCCTTCAAAAATTTTTTTGTTTGTTTTGTTTGTTGCATTTAAATCATAGACTCTCATTACATAACTTTAGTAAGATTATGCACTTCACTTTTTCTTTTAACATTTGCAAGCTAAAAATGTATATCTTAATTAACATAATTATTCTAAACAGAAATATATTACAAATCTCAATCAGTTGTTTCAGAACATCGATTACCGAAATACACAATTTAGCTCCATGATACTGAGAGTTTCAAATCCCACATTAATGTTTGACCTGATTTGGAAAGCACAGCACACTGTGATTTTGTGCATGGCAAGTGTGTGTATTCATGAATCCCATTATGGCACATTTTCAGAGCAGTTCATGTTAAAGCCCATTACATAAGTAAGTAGTGTTTTACTTAGAGTCTAAGAACACATGATAGGTTGTTTAGAACTGAAATTACTTGCTTATGTTAAAACCAAAGATCATTCCTATTGAAACCTTTTTTCTTCAAGCTCTTTGAAATAGAGAGCATAGTCACAAACAAAAAATTTAATTTACTTGTGAATTTGAGTTGGGATTTACATAATTTCTTTTCTCACTTTATTATGAATTTAATCAAAACCATTAAAAAGGTATAAACACACTTGTACAACTGTGATGAAACAATACGGCAATAAGATACACCCTGCTGTTTTGAAAACTAAAGGGTCTTTTATTATCTTTCATTAAACAATTTCACTTTTACAAGACACTGTGGCCTGTTCACCCCAATCACTTCTTGGTAGTAAACTAGGGACTTACTGGAGGAACATTGCTAATTTTTCAGGTCATTTGCATACCATTTAGACTGGATTATGTTAGTACTTCATTTAATTTTGGGCACCCTTTCACTCAAGATTTGAAGTCTATAGTTTCCATACTTCTGAGGTCATCCGTATTTTCTCATACTGACATGAAGATAGGAAATGGAAAGTAATGTTAGTAAGTACAGAGAATATAAGTCAGTTACTCAAGGGTACCCAGCAAACAAGTGGGAAATTTGTGGCTTAAACTCTTGTCTTCTGATGTCTAATTTAATGTTTTTTCCATCCCAAATTTTCGCACATCTTCACTGTTTGTTCTGTCTTTTCCTGTTGTTTTAACCTCCTAAGCTTCCTTTCAGCAATTATACTATGAAAATTATTTTGAGGCTCAAAATATTTAAGTTCCAGAAGCATAACTGAGACAACAAGAAATTGCATTTTAGAATTAAAGCAATTATATTGGTTCCTTGGAGTTCATAAATGACAGTGCATTATGCATTTATGATCTTTCAATATTTCATTCAAAAGAGGTATAGAAATGAAGTGTTATTTTGTGGGATTATTTTCCTCATGAAACTTAAAAGTAATTAAAAAACAGAAGACAACTATTATGTGATGATATGAAAACAGAGCTTTAAAATCTAATGTCATAATATTTATTATTTTAAAAATGTAAGTTTTTACAACTTACAATCAGCCAGAAGTGTGGAACACTACTGTATCCAGACCCTGCCTTACCTTTTTAAGAACACTTATTAGAGCTTCCATTAATATCATGAATTTTTTTAACTGGAGGAAATACAGCATTGTTAAATAATTAGCAGTAGTAACTATAACTTGAAATTACAGTAGGGGAAAATAAATATCCATAGAGCCGATTACTGACACTCTCCATAGTTTCCTGGATAGTTACATCTCATTGGAGCCATTTAAAAATTTTTATTTATTTTAATTTTAATTTTATTTTAATTTGAGAGAGAGAGGGGAGGGAAAGGAAAAAGAGAGGGAAAGAAACATGATGTGAGAGAAAAACATCGATTGCTTGCCTCTTGTACACACACTAACTGGGAACCAAACCTATAACCCAGGCATGGTGTTCTGATTGGGTATAGAACCAGCGAACTTTCACTTTGTGAGGTGACAACCAACTGAAACACACCCATCAGGTTGTCATTGGAGCCATTTTATTTACTACAGCTCAACTTTTGGCTTTGAATTCAAAAGCAGTATGTGCCCCCATCTAAAGTGCTTTAAATAGTTCGCCATGTTACCAATGCAAAAGTTTACACCAATGTCAATATTTTATAAAAATTAGGCTAAGTGAAATAAGACAGAGAAAGACAAGAACACAAACAAGCAAAATAGACTCATAGATAGAGAGCAGGCTGACAGCTCTGGTGGGGGCTGGTACTGGGTGGGTGGAGAGATTGAGCAAAAAAGAAAAAAAATAGAATGAATGTGGACAATGGTGTGGCAAGATTTGAAATTTGACGCTGTAATCTGAATAGTACACATTTTTAAATCTTAAAAAATTAACGCATGTACTGGAAACAATGGGAAAAACGCAAAACAAAAAGTGTTCAACCAAAACCAAAGATGACTTCGGAATCTGAGTGTATAAGTTCTACAGGGGAGGATTCAGCATTTTACCCTCTTGAGCTAAGTGCAGTTCTAGTCATTGGCAAAAGTTGTCTCTTGACTCCAAGGGCAGTGCAGGACCACAAAGCACTAGGGAACACAGAGGCAGGTTCAGTCATGCAGCACAGCCAGAAGCACCCCGGCAGTCTGCAGCTGTGACTTGGGCCTGCCTGACTGCCACACTGACTCCTGGAGAATGCCTTGAAAGCTAGGGAAAATGATGTCTGGAATGTCTGCTGACATGTGTCTAATAGAACTGAAAAAAAATAGAAGTGCCTGGAAGGCCACATAAATAATTCAAATAGAAACATTTCTCTGAACCAATGATTCCTTTTATGATGTGGAAATAAATACACTTTACAATTTTCACTTTAGGTCAGAGGCAGTGCAGCTTGTGTTACAACCGAAAAGAGAAACACTAAAGAGAAAAGAAAAAGAGGATGGTGCTGAAAATAAGCATGTTCAGCAGCCACTGTGATTCAACTTACCCAGATGTGCTTTTCATGAGATGGAGAAGGGTGGATGGAAAAGAAAAGCACAGAAATGTTAACAGATACATTTCAATCCAAAGAAAGCCATGGAATAAAATAAGAGCATTATTTCAGATGTGCAAAAGCTCAGATATGAGAAAAAATATGGTGTCTTATTGTTTTTCATCATGACACACATACTCACTGCGTCCAAAACCATGATCAGGCTGAGGGTAGTTCTAACAGTTGACCTGTAAGTCTGGCTCTTGAAAATGAGTCACTCTGAAACATGCATGACCACATTTTTCCCGGCCTCTAGTATACTCCGGAAGGAAATCAGGCGCCTTGTTAAAGAACATGCTTTACCTCATGGCACTCCTGGGTTATTTTATAAATAGAAGCACATAACTTACTAAATGGCATGCAGATTCACATACAGCCATAATCGCCTACTGGTAGGGCTCAAGAAAAAGTACAGTAGACTTCTGGAGAGGCAGCAACTGGAAGCAAGTACTGGTTTGAGCATCAGAATATCTTGTCTAGTTCTCATACACGATTCAGTCAAAATTACTAGCAGGTTCTGATCTTGAATTTCCTCAACTTGATTTAATTAGGGGCAGAAAGAAATTTGTGCATTCCAGGTCCAAAAATTTATAATTCTAACAGGTGCTATAATGATAATTAGTATTTTTATTTCTGTAAATATGTATGTGCCCACAATCAGAACATGAGGAAGTATAAAAAATTCTATAACTCATCTCCCCTTGTCACACTACTTCTTCCTCTATTTGAACTGGTAAGATAAGTGTTGAGTTTGTGCCAGTTGATTCTTTTTCATTAGAAACAGTTACGAGAATGGACCTTTATGAATGCTGCTATGAAGAATGATAATGAATGAGATTCATTCACCAACATTGTCAGAAATCATCACAAAACCAACAATGATTTAAATGTGGTGTTGAAGGAGCCCACTTGCTCCCTGATATAGTAGAGGCACCGGGAGAATATGGAAAAATAATTCAACCAAAAGCCATGGAAATATTACCTTACAGTTTCTAGGCAAGCATAACAGAATAAACCTTAGAAAAATAAAAGTTTCACTACAACTCATAAAGTACATTCAATGTAACAAAATATGAAGCAGAAATTTCTATCTCAGTAATAAG
This sequence comes from Phyllostomus hastatus, assembly GCF_019186645.2. Taxonomy (NCBI): domain Eukaryota; kingdom Metazoa; phylum Chordata; class Mammalia; order Chiroptera; family Phyllostomidae; genus Phyllostomus; species Phyllostomus hastatus. The sequence goes on from NW_025333880.1 coordinate 4,129,406, forward strand.
GCAAATCATTGTTTTTTATCACAGAATCATTATAAAGAAAAGCTTGATGTGGCAATGGAACACCCTGCACATGCCTCCTCTAAACGCATTCATTCAGAGAAACCTTGTATTATTTTATTAAACAGGCATCACGAAGAAATGAATATTCTTTGACAAAAGCACTGGAACAGCTATGGCAAGCTATTTAAATTTTCAAATAAACAAAAGCATAATTGTCCATACAAGTTGGCATCACAATGTCTGAAGAAAATCAATGCATATTTTTCATATCATACATGCAACATTAAGTAAATTAAGACCAAAAAGAGATAGCTTCTAGGTGATTAATATGGTCTTCCTGTCAACATACCTGTGATCTTTTTTTAGATTCAATAGAGAATGCATTTCTTACATTCAGAAATATCTAGACACTGCTCTTTCTTGTTAGCAATCGCCAGGAAAGTGCTCTCATTTTCCCTAGGACAAGTAACAAGACCCTGTGCATGAGCACAAGAAACCTACTCCCTTGAATGGCTCAAAACATTGAAACACAGTGCTATTTCAGGGCCTCTTTTTTTTCTAGCAGAAATGTTCATCCTGAAATGGCAATTCTGAGAAATTAAAGACATGGATGATTGAAAGGATGTTTCCATTTTTGCTCACATACTACAGTTTCTGACTCATTGGATACCTTTATTTCCCCCCATATTCCTTCCCCAAGCTTTGAGTCGGTCTGAAAGAATGTGACCTGACGTAGTGAACACATCCTGAGACAGAGTCTGGACCTGTGACGGTAGCTTTTCAGTGTCCACAAGCTCTCACAGCATCTTTCTTGCTCCCTTGCCACTTCGTCTTTTTTCCTTTTTATTGAATTTATCAGGGTGACACTGGTTAACAAAATTATACAGGTTTCATGTGCACAACCTGTGGACTTTTTTCATGAGCCTTTGAACAAAGCGATTTCTGAGCTTTACATGAAAATTGCCAAAAGAATTTAGGCCAGTTATTACCATGGACAAAATTATCTTCTGCAGCCTGCCAGTTACCTAAGAATAGCTCTACAGTAAAGCATGCAAATTAAATCTGCACAAAGTGGAATGTTAATATTCCTCACATCTTCATTTATAGCTTTTCAAAAATGGGAAACTTGCACCAATAAAAACACCTTAAACATAAAACATGAGAAATGATGAAAGTAAACAGAAAACACAAATTAAAAAGTATCACTCAAAAAGTATTGCTTAAAGTTCTAGTATGCTTATTGTCAATTTGTGTTATCTGATTTCTCATAGTGTTCATGAACTTTCCTCTCTTCCATTATCAATTAATTTAAAAGCCACTTTGAGCAGGTATCTCACTTTAAAATATTAAGTATTTCAGCTCATGACTTTCTAAAGCACAGGTGGCAATCACAAGGCCCTTGGGCCAAATCCGGCCCTCCACTTTGCTTTATCTGGCCTGGCACCATGTTTCTACCTGGTGGCAGCACCAAGCTCCTTGCCCCTAGTTAAGGAGTAGTTACATTTATACAGTCATAAAATTACATTGCTCTTTGAAGGCAACTGCGAGGCTGATGTGGCTCCCGGTGAAAATGAGTTTGATACCCCTGTTCTAAAATATGTTCTGCAACAAAGAAAAAAGCTATAGTCCTAAGTAACTCAGAGATTTTGTGGTAATATAAATTCATATCAAAGATGTATGCATGCAAAGATATATTTTTAGTTTGGATAAACTGTTTAATTTACATTATAAAAGTTAGTAAATTCTTTCCTACAAGCAGTTATTTATAGTCACATATAGCCCCATAATTCTTTTTCTCTCTCTCCAAATTGTCAAGTTTATGATAGTAGTGAGAGAGATTCTGTCAAAAATAAATGTTCTTTAGTTAAAGGTCACTGTAAGTAATAGGCAAATAACAAATTTTCAGTCAAATAGAGAAGATCAGGGTAAGTTACCATCCAATGAATAAGATCAAATCAAATTACTGACACAGGGTTTTCCTTGGGAACATCAGCATACAACCAGACACAACAAGAAGATATTACCTGCTAACATATGTCTTATATTCCAAAACAGGTGCCTTAAAGTTTTCAGTTGTCTTACTTTAATCTTCTAGATCTCCTATTAAATGAATGGGCCTTCACTTGTTTATAAACTAAACTGTGGATATAAAACTTCACATGAAATAATTCACTAAATGAGCTTTATATGTATACTATAATTGCCTCTTGCTTTAGAAGGTTCAAGTGGGTAACTCAGAAATATTCTTAAATTGGTTATTAGCACCAGGTTGAGAAGTGGATGGGTAGTAGTTGGAGTGAAAAAGTGGAATGAACACAGGCTTTCTTTTAATAGGCTAAACTTGACAATGTTTAAATGGTGATGGTCATAACACAGAAGGGAGCAGAGTCTGAAAGATAGGCGCACGAGGGACACCAGCACAACATAACTGAGAAAATGGGAAGCCTGGTTACCTTTAATAATAAAAAGGCAGGATGGGGGCAAGTGTCAGTGTGTGTTAGCAAATAATTGAGAGTACTCAGCTGTTTTCTTCATGCTCTCCCTCTATGGTAGAGTGTGAGCTCATCTGCAAAAGATGCAGGTTTGAGGACAGTGGAGTTCTCTAACAAAGGTTGCAGAGAGCAGAAAGATTGGTGAGAGGAAAATATTGAGATTACTGGGCAGTGTTCAAATTTCAAATGAAGCGGAAGCTAATTTGCCTGCTGTAATTTTCTCTACCACACAGAGGTGCCCAAACATAGACAGGGAGAATGAAAATTCTTTGGTGGCTGTGGTTGTGACACTTGGGTATGAGCAAAGAAAAGGGAGTTAAGGAATTTAGGGAGTTTTGATTGTGTTGAAATTATGGACATGGAGTCTGAAGTGAAAAGGAAGAGAGGATAGAAAAAGGGCTTATGCAGTGGGAAAGGATAGTAACTTTTAAAAATATGATAGTGAAAGAAATTGATAAAGAGAGGACTCCAGTTCGAAAGGAATGACATGCATAAATCAGTAATTTTGGAACAGAATGACGGCGGTGATGACAAGGTTCAGAATACGACTGAACCTTGGGAGGTGTCTGAGTTAGAGAGGGAATGATAGTGAAAATGATGAAGCTCTGAAACTTAAAGGTCAGGCTGTGATGGGGTGAGCTACATGGATATAAGAGCTCCTTAGGGTAATGGCAGGAATTGCTTTATACACAAAGTCAGTCTATTTATACAAATAGATAGCCAAGCACAATTCTACCGATCCTTATAAATGAAAGCAAATGGCTCAAAACTTCTAAGTATGCTTCATCATGATACTAATTTAAAAATAGCTTTTCTTTAAAGTTAATATTCACTTCAAAAAGCTTTCAGAGAAATTTTTAAAAGATGTTAAGAATCTTTATTCTTCTAAGAACTTTGTTACTCACTTGCCTACAAACTTAACTCAGTCAAGCCCAAAATTAAAGTTTTGATTACGTAGGTTCTGAAAGAAACACATTTAGTTGTATGTTTGTATATACATATGCATAAAACACACACACACACATAGTTTGAAAGAAATGTCTTTTGGTGAAGACTATTGTTTAAAATAAAACCCTGGGAATAGGACATGGATGGTCACTGTCCTTCTTAGAAATGCGGGGGCATGGAAGAGAAACTTGCTTCATGAATGGCTAATTTTAAATAATTGTGGAAAGAAACCACATCTTCAATGGTCTTATAAAAAATACAACACAAGTGAGGATGGCTGGGGTGGTGGGCAGTGGAGGGAGAAAATGGAGACAACTGTACTTGAACAACAATAAAAAATGTGAAAAAAATATGAGCTAATGCAACATCCTATATTTGTGGAAGCAAATATGGAGAATGCTTTCTAGGCTAAGATAGCAGCATTATATTTAAATGTACCTCAATTAGTGACGTTTTTCTTTTTAGAAAAGGAACTAAATCATTCTTTTTATTAGACACTAACTCAGTAAGTTTTACTGGAATAAATAGTGTTAGATTGATACTAGCACACATTGTAATTTTTATATTGTTTACTTATTAGTGATCATTACCATTGTTATATCAACTTTGAAATATTATGTAGGGCTAATTATATCAGAAAAAGTCAATTTCATAATGTGGCTACAGCTTATGCTTTGAAACTACTTACCCCTTCAGTCTTAAAAAAGAAACTTGGTTTTAATATATTTGTTGCTCATTTTGAAGGAAGGAATAGGGTTGGATAAGAAAATATTCTTTAGGGGAAAATATATGCTACTTGTTTTCAGAATATGAAGAGAATGAGGGTTTTTTGATTCCCTGTATAGACCATTTAAAATTATATAGGGCCTTCAAGGTGCAACTGAGAGACTGGACTATGTACTGTGCCCCTGCCCTGAAACCCTAAATAATTCAGACAATATCTGGGCTAAGGAAATCTGAATTTTTGTATGCCACAGTGCCTGGAAAGCTATGTTTCCTCCTGTGTGGAAGGAAACAGCAGTTTCTACTTCAAAGGATTTGTGAAAATAAAAAATTGTAACAACACAAAATGTATAGAATAGCAGCTAGCATATCATAACTGCTCAATGTGGTTATTAAATATTTATTACATATAAATAGATTACTATCATTACTATATACAGGATGAGGAGGAAAATGGAACAGAATACATGCACACTAGGATCTAGGAGTAATCATACACAATAAATAGTATTAAGTATATTTAGACCATAATGTGTATGATTGGAAATAGAGAAACAGAGCTGGTGAAACAAATAGGGACCAGATAATGTAGGAATTTATAGGCCACCTAAAGGCATTTGGAATGTATCCTAGGGCTGCTAGGGAATGAGTGAGGGATTTCACGTAGGTTCCAAAATGCTTTAGGTAGATCTCATTAGCTGATGTGTGAAGAGTGGACTATAGAAAGGTAAGGCTGAAAGTGTGAAGATTGTTTTTGTATAATGGTCTGAAAAAAGAAAGAAGAAAATCAACACACTTGAGAGATTTTTAAAGAGCTAGTATATGCGGTGATGTTATACAAAGGTGACAGGTATACACAGGTGAGAGTGGTAGTACATAGAGGAAGTAGTGTATGGAAGTGAGAGTGATAGAATACAGAGATGATAAGGATAGTATAAGGAGGTGATAATGATAGTTTATGAAAGTGATAGTGATCATATAGGGAGATGATAGTGACTTTAATTGAAAGTGATAGCAATGGTGTGGTGTATGGAGGTGATAGTAGGACACAAAGGTGCATTGAAGGAGAAGGAAAAGGGAGAATAAGGGCAAAGATGAAACTCAAGTTTCTGGTTTGGTCTTCTGGGTAAAGGTCACTGCGCTAGTTCCTGTTCCATTTTCTTAGGTTTTCTTCTTCACCCTAGAGTTCTTTCCCCAGCCAGCTTCTAATCATGCATTCAGTTTTCCGGAAAATATATTATGAGTACGTGCAATATGCCAGCACTGCAAGTGCTTAAAAAAGCAGAGGTTCTCCTGAGTTCAGTCCTCAAATTATATAGAGAATCACAGAATCCCAGGGCAGAAATAATTTAAAGAGCATGTAATAGAATCTCACAGCTGAAATTTGAATCTCCTATATCACAACCTTACCACATACATATGCTTGAAAGGGCTGTATTGGGAAGAATCATGAGAAACAATTCTCTTTCCAGGTGGTCAATTCTTTTTTCTCAGTTCCATGACCACTAACAGTTTTCACTTAGATATAGACCAAATTTATTTATAACAACCTCTGTTTTTGGTCCAAGCTCTTATCACAGCCATAAAGAATACATTTGGTTATTCTTTGCTTGGCAGCATCTGGATCTTTGTTGTCTACATGCCACATAGTCCTATTTATTTCTAACACTCCTTGAAGAAATGGTTTGGTGTCATTTGTAATACAGGTCATGACCCTCTGAGTATATGTATATGTTGCTTTGAATATATCTGCTTCAAGTTTATGTCCCAGAAAAAAATTAACACAATATCCAGCTATATGCTGGTCAGTGCATCAAATTTTGGCCTTAAAAATTGCTTTTATGGATATTGAAAATCATTAACTTATTTGTCAGACTTCACTAATTTGCCCTTTTTGTAGAAACATTTTTCTTAGGCACTAAAGCTAAATTATACCCATCCATACCCTCCTATACACAAATAATATATATAGTAATAAAGTTGGATGCAGAATTACAAAAATGCCTTTATTAAACTTCTTATTAGATTTGGATCTCTCTATAAGGCTTTTCCTTAAACAAAAGTATTTATCTAAAAACCTAACTATGTCTGCTAGCTTCATGCTTTCACAAGCCTGTTATTACTTAAATCATCTGTAAAAGTGCTGAGCTGGACGTTTTCTATTTCACTCAGTCATTACCAGCTCCTTTCTTCAGCCCTTTTGATTACAATGGTCCCATTGGGTATAAATGCATTGTGTCAGTCTCCTTCCCATCTTATGTTTAGAAGTATCTTTTAAGAAGTATATGAAATACCTTGCTGAACTCAATATATGATATTTCTACAGCATGTTTTCTTCATCTGCATGTCTAGAAAATGTTTTAAAATTTAAGGGCACAGCTTATCGTTGAGAAGCTCCAATTACTCTTGGTGATCATCTAATAGGTGTTTTACATTTATATTGGGAAGTAACAGTGAGGTGACTAGTCTTTAACCTGCAGAACGTATTTTAAATAAGAACATTAGGTGGCTGTAGGCCTGTGGCACTTTTCTCATTCTATTCAAAGATGAGTGACTTCGAGAAGGGAAAAAACCCTGAAATACTTAAGTGCAATATTTGTCTTCATGTCTATCTCTCTAATACCAATCAAGACAAACAATATAAATTTATTTAGAAAAGGAGGTCTTTCTTGTAGTGTATGTAACTATCCTGAGTTTTAAAATCCTATTACTAGTTCATATTTTCCATTTTCCATGGACAAAAGATATCAACACTTTTTAGGGCTTCTGTTCTATGCACTCTGTATTAATAAAGTACTGTGGGTTCAAAACAGCAAAACTATTCCTTCCATGTTCTTTCCTTCCTTCCTCCAAATAGATCAAACATATAGGAAGAGCACTTTGGTTTTCCTTAGCTTTATTTTTCCTAATAAATTGCAATGCATCTTGAACTTTAGTCTTTGGATATCATTATTTTTTAGGTGCAGGGAAGTCTTACAATTGGCCATGGTTGGAGCTGGGCAGGACTATTCACAATCGAGGCAACAGATCTCTAGCTCAGGGCAGGCAGAGAACATGCACTTTCCAGAGCCCCACGTAGGACCCTTGGACACATATTTTGAGAGAGGAGTGTGGAGTACCTTGTGTTTTGGTTCTGAAATATTTTACACTATTTAATCCTTTTGAATCTGTTGCCCAGGAGTGTTTCCTTATAGCCATGTCTGTAACTAAATGAACCCTGGACTATACCTAATTGATCCGAGTACAAATATACTTTTTACATTAGGCCAACCAGATGCTTTCACCTAGGAATTTACAAATGTGAGTAGAAAACATGAGTTATTGACACTTTAGAGAAATATTTCATCATTTGTTATTATTGAAATTTTGAAGTTGTCCTGGCTGTGCTTTTCTGCAATCTCTGAGATCTCTAATATCCTACCAGTGAATTCTCCCTTTTGCTTAATCTAGCAAGACTTAGTTGCTTTGGCATGCTTACAAAATAGGTATTTGTGGGGGAAGCAAAGGCATTCACCTTCCATACATACAGCATTGCTTAGGTGGGAAAATGTATTTAAAGCTTCTAATATATGTCTTACAAGTTAACCTCTGAAATACAAGTTGTTTTTAAATTTAACTTGGCACATAGGCCTTTAATAAATATGTATTAAATGAAAAACTGTTGTAGAATTTCTGTGACACTTTAATGAGGAATATTTTCTGTGACATTTATTTTGCTTGGAGATAGGCAACCTCTGAACCTTCCAAGTGCTAAAGATTAAAAATGCAGGGTTTTAAAATACATTAAAGATTAGGTACTGAAGGAGTCCCTCGGGACTGCAATGGAAATAAATTAATGAAATCTACAGAGCTTCATTTTTATGTCTTTGAAGTTCTGACATAAAGATTCATTGGTAATGATGAACTGTGACTGCCCTGCTCCACGGGTAAAACTCTACTCTAGAGGATGCTGCTGATAGCTGAGTTGGAATGTTAATTTCATTTTAATGATGTTGAAAATTGATTTCAAATATAAAATCCATTTTCATTTAGCAGTAATATCCATTCAGGAGAACATAACAAATAAAAAATATAAAATATTTACTCATATTACAAGTAAAATTAAAAATGATAAGTTAGTTAATATATTAAGATGTATATTATATATAGTTTAATTCATCTCAAGATACAAATTTTAGCATGAATATACATCTTAGTAAAAATTATACAGTGTTAAAAATGCAGGAAGAAAATATTAGCAAACAAAAATTTATTTTAAAATTTCAGAATTTATATTTCTGGAGATAAGTGACCACTGGGTATTCATGAATTTTAATATGTTCACTGCCTGTCAAGGACTGTCATGAGTGTTAGATAAATGCAATGCTCCTGAAACAGACAACTTCATATTTAATGCCATACTATTTGTAAAAATTAGCTTCTTGGAAACAAAGTTGAGTCTAAAAATAAAAGTTCTTTTGGTCAATAAATATAAGACAGTTTGGTCTAAAAAATCTTCAGATTAAAAGTATAAAGCAGAAAAATAAAACATTGACTAGAAACACACATAACATTTATGGACCCCAAAGATAAAAAGAAAAATCTTAGACTTTTAGAGAAAGAGATGTTAAAGAAACCCTCCCAGTTTTATACAAATGACAATCACTGACAGTAGATATGACTGGAAGCAGGAAGAGTAATACTCTCAAAGTTTTGAGAGAAAATTATTTTAAACTAATAGTTTTATACTTTTGGCAATTATCAATTAATTTTAGATGTAAAATATATTTTTGGATCTGTAAGTATTTAGTGAGTTTGCCAAACACTCTATCATCACATTTCCAGAGAGATGATATAGGTAATTGGAAGTTAAATATATTCCAGGAGAAAAAATAAGGTAAGAAGTCTGGTGAGACATTAATATAAACACATTTAACATTGATATTTCAAAACTTCTTCTTCAAGCAAAGACGCTAAAGACATAAAATTTTCATTTCCTTCCTTGTGGGATTATGGTCCCTGATTCCAGAGTAACATTTTTATGGAATAATAAAGTTGTCGATGCTATTTTTAAGGAGAGGTAGGACTTATGCATCTGCATCTTGGAAGACTGCGACTACCCAGCTCTTTCTGTGTGATAAGTTTATCTAATTTGGGAATTCAGTTTTAGGAAAACCCCTTTTTGTCCCTACACCTAACTAAAAATTTAAATAGTTTAGAAAATGTAAGAATAAGTGGCCAATGTTGAATAATAATTAATAATAAAAATTTAATTTAAATACATTTAGAAACTCTATAATTTAAAAATGATTTATCTTGTCTATCTGATAAAACTCATTATGTGAAGACACTTCACACGTGGCCACCCAGAAGCCCGGTCGTAGTGTCATCCAGGCCCTGAGTGAGTGCTGGCACTATACGTCTATTTTTACAAATCCTGGTTACATATCTGTGCTCCTGGGGTTCTTGCTATAGTACAGACAATAAAAAAGAAAGACTTCTGTTCTTCCATTAAATAACTGTGTTGGATTCACTTGAACCCAAATACTATTATTCTACTGGAAATTATTATATTGAGAAATGTTAGCTTTTATGATATTAAAGAATGTTCTTAATATTTTTATTATAGCAAATAAAATTATTCTATCTAATGCATTTTAAAATCATACTTTGCCAAGACATGTTGCAACATAAAACTCAAAAGTCAAGCATAGTAAGATTTTCAAATTATATCCAGAACTAAAATTGGCTTCTGACTGTGAGGGTACTTAGGATTTGAAAAATAATTCCATAACATTAATATCAAACCAATCCAACAGTATGTAAAGTTAATAACAGCTAAACTTTAAATGTTTTATTTTAAAAATCATTGTATAATTGGGATATTTAACTTTAGTAGCTGTCAAAGTACACTTAACTTAGTACCATAAACAACCAATGAACGATAGTGATGCATTGCCTCAATATCAGCATTGTATACAATGCAAAAGCTGGCCACATTGCCATCACAGGCATACTTTGGTACTCATCAGTTTCAGAACTTGTCAAGCCCTGAACTTGTCACATTTTGATGAGACAAAATGTTTCAGCACTTGAGGTGCTTGCTTGGGGCATCACACTTGCTACAACTTGCATGAGTCATGACGCTGACCCACAAGAGAAAATGCTTTATTGTTACTCATTGGTTTTGGCACTTGTCATGAGTTCCAGAATACATTAATGACAAGTACTAAGGTACCACTGTATATGTAAATATTTCATTGTAGAAAAAATAAAAAATAACTATTAAGAGAAATAAACCAAATCCATTAGCCAGGCTTGGTTATGACTATTCTTATTCCTTGAGACTTAAAGTAATTTTCATTGTCTAAAATTGAAAATCTTTTACTCATGGAATAAATTTTTAAAAAATCAAAGGAGAAGATGTAAATTTTTTCTCAATAAATAACCATAACATTGACTAAAATAATCTTTGATAGGAATAAATGAAGTTAAGAGATTTCAAGCATATTGTGATATTTAAATATTCATTTTGAGTGATAATTATTAAAATCATTTCACTGTATTTAAAAAATAATTATCTAGTGTTATTTCTATTTTCTGCACAGTATTTGTCTTCTGAATTTGGATAAATACCTAACTTTTGTAAGTAGCAAATAAATGAAACAATTAGGTGAGTGAATTGTGTTGCAACTTGTAAGTAATATTTTCTCATTAGCACACAACAGCAAAGCAAGTGAGTTGGCAAAATATGAAGTAAATTGATTAGTCTGAATACTATAACCATGAGAACATCTCTCTTACAGTAACAATGATGAGAGCCAAGAACATTTGAGAGGGAGGAAAAGGTGTTACCAGCCACCAGATTCTGGAATAAGAGAAATTCATTGGCTTTTAAGGACATGTTATAAACGTGCTATTTCATCACTAAAAATGTTACTATGTTTAAAAATGTTACTATGTTACTATGTTTAAATGTTTAAAAAAAGTTATTTATGGATTCACTTGCTTTCCAATTGCTGCTGAGGATCAAAATTTGCCAATTTTGCAAGTCATGTAAATGTCCATACTATATGTGAATGAAAAGATACACTATTAGTTTCCTGACAGATGTGAAACAATCTGCTATGAGCCTAAAATAGGTTTATATTCAATCACTCAGAGGAATGCTCTCCTTTGAAAAACTTCATTTTAAGAGGGGATACTTTTCTTGTCATAAGAAGAAACACAATAAAGGATAGTTTATTCTCTCATTTTATCATAGTGATTCATTACTAAATTTAACATCAAATAGATGTTTGTAGGCCTATGTTTAAATACATTAAATATATTTGTGTTTTGAAATAACACAAGTGTATTTAGAGAAACTTCATTTCTACTCTAGGTGAACTCTACTCATTTCAAACTGTAACCTATTAGAATCAGAAAACGTGATCTCTGAATAGTTTTAAGAATGCCAGGGAAATATCTGCTTCTGTTTGTTGATTTCTTTCTAACTAGTTTCTTTCTAAATTCCCCACAAGTAATGACAGAGCGCAAATTAAAGTTAGAAAAAGGAGGAAAAAATCTGCAAACCTACTTTTTCTTCAGTCTTCTGTCCTTCTCAGCTTGAGTTCCAAGTTTGCCTAAACCCAAGGACTCCTGAGCTGCGGCTTCTGTCTCCATGAAGCCTCCTGTGGAGAAGTAACTATCCACATTAGTTCGTATACATTGTGTCAAATCCGAAATTAAATTCTTAAACACTTATTTGAGCAATGAGTTAGTATCACATTTCCCCACTTTGTTTTTTTGGGTTGTCATTATATTTCCAAACCAACATGCATAAAATAGCATGGGTACACACATAAACACACACTGAGAGAGTGAAAAATGATCTACTCTTGGACTAGGCAGTGGTACCCGGTAGCAAACGTAATACATGTGGCCCATGCACTGACAAACACGTGAATCTACAGTTTACAAGTCTCAGGGTCTCTCTTACTATTTTTCCAAAGAAACATAAGAGAAAATATCTGTGTTTTATTGAGGTTTTTCAACATTTAAAAATTTTTAATTTTATCTATAATGGGATCATTGATAGGCCAATGAGTGAATATCTTCAATTCCATGTCAAGAGAATGGAGAAGCATTTCCTGACTTCTAAAATCTTTCCATGTGTAGCTTTTGGAACCCTCTTTTGCTCCCCTGCATGACCCCTATGTCCAGTCCACACTTTACTTCCAGAATTTCCTATGTTCTTGCAGGTTTTGTTTTGTTAATTTCATTATAATACCTTCAAAAATTCTAGGTCTGTTTTTAAAAAGACCCTTGTAAGAATTGTTTTTATTAGTAGGTCAAAAATTACTGGGTTTAGTGGCAATTTTATTGGCCCTGGAATCTATTTTATATATATATTATATATATATAATATACATATATAATATATAAAACATATTACATATAATATATTTTGTATATATATTATATACACATAATATATATATATATCTCCCTGGAATGAAAGAAGAAATATGTTAAGCATCAAACACAGAATCACATATTTTCTAGTGCAATTATTTAATTCAGAATACCTGTACATAGATTAATTCATATATATTTGTTATAGCTGAAAAATGAGGAGTTAATTCTGGGCTGTTTTCTCTTTGGTATCTATTCTAAGTAAAAACATGAAAAATGCTCAATATACTGAAGTAGATTAAGGTATTACATATATCACATATATATAATATGAAATACATGATATATAGATACCATTTATATATATTTCCATATATATAAAATGAAAGTGGATTTAGGCTCCAATTAAGCTCAAGATGAGATACAAAGATTTAAGTTAATATTAATTCTTACAAAGACTACACAAGAAATTATACCAATATATCAGTAAATAAGAACTCTTAAAGATAACTTTTATTCTCTGTCATTAAAATTGATATTTCCTTACCCAATATTTGTAAGACTTGACCAGGGACAAATTTTATTAGTACTGTTTTTTATAGTTTACTTTAGTAAATAATTTATAATACTCGATGCTATTAATTTTGGGTCATTGATGTAACAAGTTACTCTTATAAGCTGTAAGAAAGGTCTATTCGACTAAAAACACATTGATGGCTATCTAGATCTTATGCAGGAATTCATAGTTTGGGGACCAAATTTTATTTTATTCAATTATGCAAATGTGCAATTAATACCTAAAAGAATTTTTTATTATAAAAGGTTTTCATTATTGGTATCATTAGGAAAGTCATCTAATAGCTAACTAAAGCACTCTTGGGGATCATTTTTAAATATGGGACTTTTCCATAATGCACAATAAGTGAATATTTTCATTTTATTTCTCTCATTGGTATACTTGCCTTACTGTATATCCATAAATTATTATTCACAATCTGCAATTAACAATAAAATTGTACTCTTTGAATGTAAATGGAAGTGATTGATTCATTTTAAAGCTACAAAATTTTTCAGCTGTACCTATGGGGACATAGAGATTGATGAGAAAGACCCATTCAAAGCAGTGAGATATTTTCAGCCCCCAGGTGGTTGGATTAGACTTTTTATTCTTCAAAACAAACAGTAACAACTAAATTTTGATGAAAATTTGATCAAGAGCCAAAGATTTCAATTACAGAAAAAAAAATTTAAAGAAAACTCTGGAAGAGAAATGAAAGCTCTAGAAGAATTTTGTAAGTCAAAACTAGACCTAGAAAGAACAGGTATTTGAATTTGCTTCTTATAAATAAAATTATAAAAATAAAAGGCATGAGGAGCTTGAAAATACTATAAGTAGTTCAAAATCAATATCCTTTGAATGAAGAATTTAGTAAAGACTGTGGACACATCCAGTTTGTAAATGCCAATTGAAAATGACACTTTAATAGATTAGGTAAAATTATTTTTATGCAACATATATAGGAATGTACCTTTAAGCAGGATCAAAAGCATAATTACATTCATTTTTTAGCCCAATTAAACTATTTCTAGATGAAAAGAATATTCTTTCATAGAACTGATCCAGCTGCCCCATAAATCCCAAGTTCATCTTTCCATGTGCCTGACCAGTTAGCTAACTTGTAAAGGTGAGTGTGCTTCATTTTGTCCAGGTATCAGCAAGCTCCTATGGCTGTGTGGACTTTAGGAATATCTATTCATCTATGCTGATATTTTATTCACTATTTAGGTGTGTAGATTGAGCACCTGAAATGTGGCTAGTCCAAATTAAATACTGTAGTATAAAATATGCACAATATTTTGAAAACTCAATGTAAAATATATGTGTATACAATATATACACATAACTAATTAATAATTGTATCTGATTACATGTAGAAATATAAAGTTTTCATATATTGCTTTAAATAAAATATATTATTAAAATTCATCTCCCCTGTCTCACTTTTCTTACTGTGGTTATTAGAAAAATAAAAAAAATGTGATTCACATCTGTGGCTTGCATTATATTTCTGTTGGCAGGGCTATACACGAGTGGCTCTTACACTGGAGATAGCATCAACCCCTCAGGGAGAGAGTGCAAATATTTACTTATGTTGGTCAAACGAGGCCACTACATTTTCAGATGTCACAATGACTGCAAAAGGAAACTAATACATGTTAAGTAGGGGACCAGAATTCTAAACATCCTCAATAAGTAGAGAATCCCTTGTCTTTCCAAAAATGACAAGAGTGCCCCTGATGAGAAACACTGGCTTGTGGGTAACTCCTTTTTTAGGAGATCCACTAGGACTGTGGAAAGAACAGCATTAACTCCACCCATCTCATGGAAAAAGAAACTTAGGCATTGAGGGCTTGAGTCTTATGATTCAGTGGATGTTCAGATAATAAATTATATGTTGCCTTGTCCATAACCCACTAGTAGTTGCACATACTAAGTCCCAAGTCAAAATTCTGGCCCTCAAAGTTCTCTGGGCTATTCATCTTCAAGTATATTTTTATAAGAACTTGGAGGATTTGGAAGTGACAGAGAAAGGACCACTCCTAAAGTGTGAGGGACCCAATTCAGTACTTTTTCCAGTCCTTTTTCTATGTGAACATTGTGAGTAACCCAAAATCAGTGGGGCAACAATCCAGTGGTTCAATATTACACAATATCATTCTGGCCAGCAGAAGTGGATGGTTCAGTTGTTACACTACCCTTCTGGAACCAGGCGCAGGCCACTGGTCCAGAACAATCCCATAGGTGCAAGTCTCTGTGCTCAGCAGGACATGGATTAGAGAATTAGGGAGCACCTTGATAGGGAGAAACAGGGACCCAGGTCCATATGGTTTAGTTAGATTAAATGATACTGCCTCCCTGGCTGGTCCAAGACTCTGAAATGTAGCAGAAAATTTCAGTTCTTTCAGCAACTGGACCCACACTGGTCTACCTATTTTTTGCTAAGAGTGCCCTGCCATGATGGCAATTCCAGCCTCAGCCTTTCTCAGGCACCAGAGGAAAGCTCTTGGAGAATTTCAGTAAAGCTGCTGCAAAGTGTAAGGCCTCCTAGGATTAAGGTTGAGGAATTCAAGGAAAGACCCTCTTATGACTGAATCTACAAGTGGTACTGGTTGGAGATATTTGTCCATTTGGGTTATGAGAGAAAAATAATCTCGATACTGCCTGGATTTTAGACTCTATTCAAAATAATTTCTTTCCTGTTGGCCGTTGACATACACGTATGGAGAAATCTGTGGCACAAATCTGAATTTTAAGGTCTCTGCCTCTCCATTTTTCCAGCAGAAGTCCCTACTTTTGTATAAAAAAAGGAGACCTCTAACTCCAGAGAGACTGAGACTATAAACTGCTGCTGGCAAGCAGCTTCATCACTCTTTTATTTGACTTCTCTTCAGTATTATTTCATACCACTCATTTTATATTTACACTTGAATTGATAACTGTTTACTTAATTGTTTCATGTCTGTTAGCTCTCTGGAGGATGCACCTGGGCAGTGCCTGGCTCATAAAGAGTGTGTACAAAATGCATTCATAATTGAAGCTAAATATTGCTTTCTCCAAAGAAAGGCCCTTTCACCCTGCAGAGAATGAGTCATCTTTAATTGATACTTTGTGGAATTTATATATCTGTTAGTTTCACAGCATCTAGGAAATACCTGATATTTTGGGAAAAGGCCAGTACAGCCACCAAATTTTATGTGTAGAACAGCACTTGCTAAATAGTGCTGGTGCAGTGCTGATTCTGTTTTTGTCATGATGCAATTGTTTTCTTTTTTATACTCATTATATAGCAGGTCAATGAGCTCAGACAGTTATAATACATCTGTCAGATGACCATAAACTAAGGGATATGCAATTTAGTAGGCAAGAAATCTCTTTGAAATGTATTGCTTCTCAGGTGCATTAAAAGGAAATTTGTAAAAGTAGCTCTTTAAAAAAATCAGTAATATATACACTTTATATATCTTTAATTGGGAATTCTGCCTGTTCAAAATTAATATATTTTCTTCTTTCTACTATCTTTTCATAGCTTTGCTGTATGTGGTTCTATTTGTTCAATTCTCCATTCTTGAAGATCCTTTTGTTTTTGATTTCTGTTTCCTCTCTTGCAATGCCTATCAATGTCATCTCTTCTTTATCCTCACCGTTCTCTGTTAACATCAGCTAGGCTGGTCATGTGTGTTCTGTTTTTTATTTATAGTCGTTATTATTAGGGCTCTCTGAAGACCTGGGAGAGCTAGTGTTTCCCAGGTAGTAAACGAATTAACATTAAAATCATATGGAGCAGATGATTCCCCCAGAGGCAGTATATTTTTTAACATCTCTCCCTTTCCTCCGCATTCTATTACCACTTGTGTAAGCGTTAGGTAAATGCCTCCTAGCATGGTACTTGATTGCTGACTTCTAGCTTCTGTTTTGATACTTGACCCTGGAACTTCGGTCATTTCACTTATGTGCTTATCTCTGCTTCAAGTTGCAGCCTCTGAGCTCCGCATTTCCAATCTCTCTACAGGCAGCTAACTTGCCTGAGTCCTGATCATCTCCTTTGCTTGATAGTTTGGTTTCACATTTCTGATGTCAGCCAATAACCCACTTTCTGACTAACCAAGGAAGAGACCCAAGTTCCTTTCCATCACATTCTCCTTACTAGTTTGTTCTTTCATGTGGCTTTGGTTCTCAGGAATAAGTTCTATTTGAAACTCTAGCTTTACATCTTTTCAATTCTGTAGGAAAAGTGCATGGAGATATTCCTTGTAGAATCAAATGTATCCAAGAAGAAAAAAATTAATAGTCTGAACTCCTTACTTATATCTGTATGCTTCATAAGAAAACTTATGCTGTATTCTGTAATTTTTTAATATTGCCTTGAATTTATTTAATTTTTATGCATTTATACGTAATATTCTGAAAAAGTTATAACCTTAGTAAAATAATCACATTTTAAATTTTGTTAACAAAGTTGTACTACGGGACTAGGACCTCAAGGAGGCATTTTTGATTGAGAGTTTCCAGAGTGTACTGTCTGGAGCACGAGGCCAGAAGTGAGAGCTGGGAACCCAAACCAGCTCTCCTACCAAGCAGCTGCTTTACTTTGATCATCGTTCAACTCACATCTGTTTTCTTACAGCACTGAATGCGGGCCACTACGCAATCTTTAGATATTGTCTAACTCTAAAATTCTGTGATTTAAAAATACAAATACATTCTTTTCTTGAAGGATATTTACTCACTTCATTAGAAGTTGCACTACAGTATTTGTTTAAAGAGCTATGTCATCTGCCATCTGCCTCATGTATTTAATATAGGATTTTTAGAATTTGTTTTTTTAAGAATATTTTATTGATTATGCTATTATATTTTTTTCCCATTTTTTTCTCCCATTTATCCCCTCTCCACCCTGCACCTCCTCATCCTCCAGCATTCCACCCCCCCCAACCCAGTTCATGTCCATGGGTTGTACATAGAAGTTCTTTCGCTTCTCTGTTTCTTATACTCTTCTTAACCTCCCCCCATCTATTTTATGCCTACCAATTATGTTTCTTATTCCCTGTACCTCCCCCCATTCTATCCCTCCCTCTCCCCATTGAAAATCCTCTATGTGATCTCCCATTTCACTGGTTCTGTTTCTGTTCTAGTTGTTTGCTAAGATTTTGTTTTTATTTTTTAGGTTCGGTTGTTGATAGTTTTGAGTTTGTCATTTTACTATTCACAGTTTTCATTCTTATATTTCTTAGATAAGTCCCTTTAACATTTCATATAATAAAGGCTTGGTGATGATGAACCCCTTAACTTTACCCTATCTGGGAAGCACTTTATCTGCCCTCCCATGATAGCTTTGCTAGGTAATCTTGGATGTACATCCTTGCCTTTCATGATTTCAAATACTTCTTTCCAACCTCTTGTTGCCTGTAAGGTTTCTTTTGAGAAATCAGCTGATAGTCTTATATGAACTTCTTTGTAGATAACTCTCTCCTTTCCTCTTGCTGCTCTTAAGAGTGTCTCTTTATCTTTAATCTTGGGTAATTTAATTATGATGTGCCTTGGTATATTCCTCCTTATGTCCAATTTCTTTGGGATTCTCTGGGCTTCCTGGACTTCCTGGAAGTCTATTTCCTTCACCATATTGGGGAAATTTTCCTTTGTATTTGTTCAAATAAATTTTCAATTTCAGGCTCTTGTTCTTCTTCTGATACCCCATACGATTCTGATGTTAGAGCACTTAAAGTTGTCCCATAGGTTTCTAAGCCTCTCCTCATTTTTTGAATTATTTCTTCATTCTGTTCTGGTTGGATGTTTATTTCTTCCTTTTGTTCCAAACTGTTGACTTGAGTCCTGGTTTACTTCCCTTGTCTGTTGGTTCCCTGTATATTTTGTTTTATTTGACTTTGGGTAGCATTAACTTCTTCCTTCATTTTGTGACCCAGCTCAGTCAGTTCTCTGAGCATCCTGATTACCAGTGTTTTGAACTCTGCATCAGATAGGTTGTCTATCTCCTCATTGCTTAGCTCTTTTTCTGGAATTTTAATCTGTTCTTTCATTTGTGTCATATTTCTTTGCCTCCGAGTACCTGTTATATTGTAAGGGGCAGAACCTTAGGTATTCATGGGGTAGGACAACCCTCTTTGCTGCATTGTGATGCTGTCTGTGAGAGAGGGATCAGAAAGGGAACAATGCCGCTTGCTTGCTCCACTCTAGCCCTGCTTTCCAGCAAATTCTCCTGGGAGACTGGAAGTTTCTCCCACCATCACAACCCCCACAGTATCTTACAGCTAGCTTTGAGTCTTTAGTTTTCCATTTAGTCAGGCCCAACTTACCCATGCTGTCTGCCACCTTGCTGTGCATCCTCTCTGCTCCACCGCCTGTCTCCCATCTCTGCCCCTCCTACTGGTCTAGGTGACTGTTTCTTTAACTCTTTGGTTGTCAGAATTCCATGCAATCTGATTTCCAGGCAGTTCTGGTAGTTTATTGTTTTTAAATTGGTTGTTCTCCGGTTTTTGGTTGTACAAGGAAGCAAAGTGTTTCAACCTACACCTCCATCTTGGCAAGAACTCCACAAATACATTCTTATAATAAATAATTCATGATATATGTTTTATTAAAAAGAGTTGCTTGACAGAGACTTAAATGTTAGAGTTTCAGTGTTATCTCAGTGTTATTCAGTTAATAACATTCAGTGTTATTAGGGTTGAAGTAGACCTTTAAAGATCATCCAGTTTATCTTTCCAGTGCTTGGATCCCCTCCACAACAGATCTTCCTAGTATTTATCTAGTTTTTGTTTTAAACTTACCTAGTTTTTCAGTGACAAAGAAGGCATTACTTCATAAGGCAACTCTTTGGATGTAATTATGACACCCCTGTGTTCTTTTTTACATTGAGATGAAGTCAATCTTTCTACAACTTTAACACTCTGCTTTCAGTTTTATATCTTCACTCAGCAATGAAAAAGCCTGGAGCTCTCTTACATAATAGCTCTTCAAATATTGTAATCAGCCATATCAGTGGGTCAGCAAGAAGAATAAACACACCCATTTACTTATCTGCTCCTCACGTGAGCTCAGTCCTCTATATCAACTTAATCATCCCCTTTACACTTCCTCCAAGGTTATGATATGGCTCTAAAAATGTGGTAAACAGAAATGGATACTATTCCTTGGCTGTTATCTTATTATAGTGGAGTAGGATAAAAAGTCTTCTCTTATCCCAACATTATGTTTATTAATGTAGTCCATATTTATTAATTAATATATTGACTTTAGAGTCACATGAAATTTGTAATGTTTTCTTATAAAAATAAGAATGGGATATTTTGGAACTTCCATATTTTACCTTTTTAAAATAGTACTTAGGAATAAGACTATTTTATTTTGTGATTCTTTCCCATATCAGTAATCCATACATCAGATATCTGTGTTGTTGAAATGTTCATGTCCAAGTGATTGGGGGATGTGTTGGCCAAGGAGAGGGTGAGTCTTAAACATGCCACTGGAGACCTTGAGTGAGGTCACATCATTCTATTCATTGGCATAATTATGGTGGTATCATTAAACTGATTATAACTCCCACCCAAAATTGCCATCACTGAGGCCCCATTGTGACATCTTATCCACAGGGATGTCATGAGTCATCCACTAGCTTTCCTGTTCTGTTACTGGGTAACTTTGTCAATGAAACAAATGAACTGCATTTCACATGGCTATTTTAAAGCACAGCTTAATTAGTTTTTGTTTCAAAATAGGTTAATGCTTTCAGATAAAATTAAAAATAAAGCCAGTCAGGATTCTAATTATTGATGCATAGTCATGGATCCTGGGTTTCCAAAGCCCTGTTCCTAGCTGTTTGGATAGGACAGACAACAGCAGGTAAAATTTTCTGGGCTAGAAACATACTGAAGATTTGGTTTGGTTTTAAATGAAAGACTATGTATGTTTATGTATTGCTGCTGTTAGTAACACATTTATAGAAATATATAGTATGTAGCATACTGAATTTGGTTCTCTGTGGTTGGGGTTATTGATTCAGTCACATTGACTGAACTATCACAACTGAAGTTTACCTTAACCTAGACTTTTCAGAATGCCATTTAAGGCAAATAACTCTCCCTTTACAAATATTCTGCTCTGTGAGTTATTAAAAATTCCTTCCTTGTTGTTTATCATTTCTGATGAAACCAAGTGAACATTTTAATATTTTTATTTACAGTTTTATTCATTCCTCCAAACCATATTTCATTTAAAGGCACCTAGCATAGCTACTCTCAGGTTAACTTATATTTCTCCATCTTTATGAAATAAATTCTTTAACTAAGAGTTCCAAATCTTAGGACATGATTCAAAATTTCAATTTGGTTCTTTGACACTATCGTTCTTTTACATATTACTTTCTATGTCATCCCTTCTTATCTCCTGTTTTCAATGGTAAAAGAAAGAGCATTGGGATGCTGCTGTGTCTGAGTTTCCATATCAAGATATTAAAAATCAGAGTCATTAGAGATCCTTCCCCAGTTTCTACAGAGGCATAAGTCAGCAGCACGAGGCGGCAGTCCCTGGGGTTGGTAAGTGTTCATGGTCTTTTGCTCACAACCTGAATCCACCTTCCAGGCTAAAACTAGACCTGAGTCCATACTTCTTAAGCAAAGTGCTAGTGGTACCATGCATCTTTTTTGGGGGGGTACAAATATGGTTTCTTGGAACCTACTTGTGCCTACGTTATTTGTGTTTAGTCAAATTTTATTTTGAATAAAGGCTTTATATTCTTGGTTTCTCTGAGAACTTTGACTCACCTTCAGTGTAGCATATAT
Source organism: Phyllostomus hastatus (assembly GCF_019186645.2). Classification (NCBI taxonomy): domain Eukaryota; kingdom Metazoa; phylum Chordata; class Mammalia; order Chiroptera; family Phyllostomidae; genus Phyllostomus; species Phyllostomus hastatus. Next base: position 4,151,302 of record NW_025333880.1, read on the forward strand.
ATAGCTCTAGAAGTTCAGATATTTGTCATTGTCTTCCTTACCCATACTGTATGTAGTCCTTACCGTGCTGCTGATTCTGATTTTGTTTATACTCTGCCACTGTTCTATCAAGTGAAAGAAAACTTTCAGAGCTCAGAAATCTTATAACTATTGTTAGTTTCTGATTTAGATGGAGTTGATATGAATGTAATTGTAATTATTTCCCATTTCTTCTGTTCTGTTCTGTGTCATAGAGACACACAAACCTGAAAATAGGTAAGACTATCTAGGTTTCTGGAGAGGTCTACATTTTTCTAACTTTTAACTGTACCTTGGATACCCTAATTTTGACACAATATTGTTGGCAAAACTTCTAGTGATTAAGGAACTACTCATCTAAGTGAAGAATAAAGTAAAAATAGAAAAATCTGAATGAAGTGAAAAGGCAATTATATACATTTTAAGTGGCAAAAATAAATTATGGAATCTAAGATGAATATGTAATGTTAGAATATAAATATATAAAATGACTAGCATTTTAGCAAATTAAATATTCAAAAGTAATTAACTATCAACACCATTGTGATTTACACTATAATATACTGGGAACGACAAAGAATTTGCTAAGCAGTTGTCAAGTAAGATAAAACAAAATTTAAAACTACCTTGAAATAGACATTTTGTATCGAAAAAATAATCACCTTTCCTTTTTTTATTAAGCAATAATATTTTTGATAGTTTAATGGGGTCCTTTTATGAGAAATCAAAATCCAGGAGTATTTAATTCTCCTGCTGAATAACATTAATCACACAGCTAGCTGAAACATCAGTTTCCACTGGTTTCTGATGTTTTGAGTGGGTTTCACATTGTGGAAGTCGGGAAAAGCATTTTTGAATAATACTACAATTGTATATTTGAAAAGATGAAGATAATTCTCAGAAATTATTTTGGAACCAAGACAGGAAAGTAAGTCTGGTAGTTGAGGCATTACTTGTTAATAAGCATTTCTTTATTTGAAAGCCAAATGGAGTGCTAAGAAATTTTATCATTCTGTTTAGCACTTACTACTGAAGATAGGGACTAAATTTCTCAATAATTTCTTTCTCAGTAATTTAACTCTAAGTAAAGCATAAGGAGAAGAGGGAAAAATAGAAGACACAATCATGACTTAACAGATAATTAATAGAAATTTTAGAAAAAAAAGTAAACATATAGGAAGACACCAAAAATAGCTAAATGTATATATCATCACTTCAGAAAATATATTTCACATATTATTTCATTTTAGAAAATTATATATGAATCTCTCTCTCCATACATCCATCTATCAATCTATATATGTATGTTTATGTAATAACCTAAGATCATTTCAAGTGATTTTTATTCAATCAGTCATTGACAATAACTAATTCTAACACAACCCCTATTCCCCAATTCCTTCCACCCCTCCCCCCACACCTACCTGCTGTAGAGCTTGATAGTGGGAAGCTGTCATAGCTTTAAACAAAGAAGCCCTATCCTTTACATTTTATGTCTCACATGTCACATGCTTTATTTTGACTTAACAATTATTTTGGTCTTTTGTAGGTTTCTGATTTTTTTCCAAAAAAATAAAAGCTGTTAAATTCACATAGCTAAGCTTTTACACACATCTATGTTCCAAGTGGCAGAATACACAATGGTTTCAAGGGGGTTTTGAAACACTGGAACTAGGAGCGATATTTCAGTTTTGCAAATTACTAAGACAATGTTTTCTTGTCAATAAATGAGAATAACAGTAATAGCACTTTCCCTCAGAGGTTTTTTGTGTCTGTCACAGAGTCAGCATTAAATAAATTCTAGTTATGCCTATTAACAGAGAAACTGGAAGTGCTGAAAGTTTTATAATAGAGTATTCTTTTCTTGTAAATTTTGTCAAACATTTGTTCAGCTAAATTGGTTTTATAAAGCTGGTTAAAATGGAGAGTTTGTCAGATAAGAAAAAGAAAAAATTTAAAAACCGAGAAACGAAATGAAATAAAAAACAGACGGACACTCATAAGTGACTGCACTGAGTAGAAAAAGAGTCAGACACTCATACTTACGGAGCTGCCCAAGTCGAGCTTTCTCCTTTTTACCAAACAAACGTCCTATTGAAGACTTGATTCCCTTCTTCTTGGGGGCTTTGTGGAGGGAGTCTTGGCTGCTGTTGGCACTGCCAAGCCCGAGGCTTTCCGGCTCAAGGGAGGCAGATAAACTACTGCAAAACACAAAGGAGGGCAAATGCTTGTTTGTTGCAATATCCAAAAGGTACACAAGACTTGTTTCCTTTACAAAGACACGGAAGGAGGAACAAGTAGACTTTGGAAGTAATTTTCTCCCATTCTGCTCACCTTCCCTGTTAAGCATATTGAAGTATGGCTTCCTCATCCTTAGGGCCCTGAGTCTCAAAAGGTCCTCTAGAAAAATTTCTTTTTACTCCAAATGATTTTTTTTCTTTATTTTCTACACAACCTCAAACTAAGCAAGCAACATAAGTGGGCTTATTAACTACATGTTAAATTATCTTCTGTTATTTAGCACTTGACCTTTTATTTATTTCTTTCCTGGAGTGCTTTTAAAATCTTAAACATAATGAATGACCTATGATAAGAAATTTAGATATAACTAATAATGAAGTCTAGCCCATGGTTTCACTGAATTTTCATCAAGCCATCTTTCTCTCAGTTTTGGAACCTAATTCACTCCATTGAAAATCAACTAGTTGGGACTTAGAAATGACAAATTGCATGCACTAGTGATCACCGTACACTTTTTCTTCAGGTATTCTTGATAAGCTGAAATAACTTTCAAGCAGTTGGTATAGGGTCATTCCTGGCCAATGTATCTGACAGTATATTAATAGGAAAGGTTCAGGAGATATTGCCATCATTCTTTTTTTCTACAACTATTAAACCAACAACACCATAATGAATTATTTAAATTCATTGCTTACTTTTCCTAATTAATTTGAGGTCACATTTTGTAAACTCCAAAAGCTATCACTTTTCATGTTACAATATAATTCACTCTTTTTTTGAGACAGTGAAGGAAACATATATTTTGTAGCTGGAGTAATTATTTTTTTTCCCACATTAGAAATTAAAAATAAACAAAGTGAAAAGTGCTTGCCAGAACAGAAAGCTCTGTTTTCAAAAATATTTGTTGTAAAACACATACTTTTTAGAAGACAGGTTCTTATTTAAAGTGTTAATCATGGTTATTATGTTCAGTTATATCAATTATGTGTCTAGAGATGCTGCAATTGATGACAGTAAAAGGACATGCATTTAAAATTAAATTACATGCTTAGATTTATTTATGTCATTAATTATTAGAGATCTGCTTGCAATTCTTTTAGGTAGATGGAAAGCACAGTATTTTAATGAGATAGGTCAGACCTAAGACCCTCAGAGAACAAGTGAGACATTAGGTCCAGAGGTCCCCCCAAATCCAGCACAGAGACTACTCCCCCCTTGGTAGGAAATGCATGGGCGTGGAAAGAGTGATGAGGTAGCAGAATAGAGAAGTCTGTCTTCTGCAAAGGGAGGGGCTGCCTGAAAAAGGGGAATGGCCATAGGCCAGAGGCTAGTATTAACACAATGCAGTTGGCAGGAGGAGGGGCAGAGAGTGGGCAGGATCAAAAACAGAGTTGGGGTTTGGTAGCCCAAGCTTTGAGGCTACTTGTTCATGACAAAGGTGATCAGCACTGTGGGAGCTGATTGCCCCACCCAGGGTGACTGGAGACTTCTGGCCATGCATGGGAAGAGGGGCAAAGACAAAATGGCCATTGGTTGAAAAGCTGGACACTTCCACTGGCTTCCTGCATGTGTGGGATATTAGGAGGGTCTTTTTTAAAGCAAAGGAATGGAGAAGTGAGGCTCTCCCTTTTGCTCTGGAGCTTGGTACAGGTTCTTCCTGGCTCTCTCTGGGCTTTTGGCACTGGAGGCAAGCTCTTCATTCAGGGCTGTCTTGCTTTGGCACTTGGATGCTCTGGGTCTCTGGCCCTTGCTCCTCACATGGTTAGGAGAGCTCATGGGACCAGACAGATGCCGAGTCCCCCAGGAGTTTAGGCCCCACATGGTTGGAAGCCTGCTGCTCCTGGAGGTAGGGTTCCAAACCAGGATGTGTGCCTCCCTGGGCTCTAGCCTCTGAAACACTATGATCCAGCACAGCAAGGCACATGGATCCTGGTCTGCTTACAAGGAGACTGAGAACAGCGCATCCCAGACCTTGAAGGAAAGAGCTGTTGCAAGAGGATGGCGACTCTGAAACCCACGAGTGCACACTCCAGAGATGATGGAGATGTGTTTGCATGACTGGGAAATGGGGAACTTCTGGGTATGGTTTTGGCTTGTAGTCTTTTGGGGAGCAAAAGAAGTTCTGGGTCTCGTGGGAGAGAAGAGCTCAGAGCAGGAATGCTTTAGCCCCTGCAAGGTTAGAACCTAGTGAATAAATATCTGTTTCCTTCAACACAAATCTTTGGGTCATGTGAATTAAGGGTGACAAGCGTCTGAACCCCATGCTGCACAGTTACAATATGAAGAGTCACTATGACAGATGGGATATTTCTCAATCTAACTTTATCCTTGTTCTTTGAGATTTTGTAAGTGTACTTTTTTTTTCCTTTCTAAGAACTTTCTGCCCAAGAAGCAGCAGCACCCAAAAGATAGCTTACCTACCAGTCAGACAAAAGTAAATGAGGCACAATAAGGACTTTTCTAACCTTAATTACTCTTACACTACAAGCCAAATTTACAATCTTGTTCTTGGAGGGAAGAAGAATACACGACCTCAGCCTATGCCACTTTGGCATGTGAATTATTTTAAGTTGAAGAGAGTCTAAGTCTAGCACTCTCAGGAGAAGCTTTTTATTCCCCGCACCTGCCTCTTAAATGCCTAAAAGAAGTTAGACAGGGACCCGTATGAGGAAGAGAGCTATTAAGAGAGGGACATTTTTATATCAGAAGGACTTATCTGTAGGCATGGCCAGCATCTATCTACCAAACAGATAATCTTCTCATTTCTCTATGAATTATCTTCCTTCCCTGGGAAGCTCCCCATCCTTAACCCCTTCCCTTAGCACAGGAGAGTATATAAGCCTCACCATAAGCCTGGCTGCCAGGGAGCCTCACAATTTTCTGAGGCTCCCATATAAATAAAACATGTGTTTCTTCTGTTAATGTGTCTTATTTCAATTTAATTAGACCAGTCAAAAACTCTAAAAGGGAAGATGGCAAAAGATTTCTGCCCCTACATCTTAGAATTCTTCTAGTTTTTTTTGTTATTCCTAGTAAGTTCTTCCTCTAGCCTGATTCCCTTTATAGAAAATATACACCAAAAATAGAAGAGCTATTCCTATAACTATGGCTGGCAACAAGACCACAAATATGATGTTAATTTTGAAACTAAAAATTGGATCTCAAAATGAAAATTTACTTTTTTCACAAGTAGTATGTTTTTTATATTTTCACAAGTTGAACTAAAATTTTTTATATAAAATTTTAAACAGTCCACTTGACCGCACTGAAAGGAAGAAGAACATTTTCCTGTGGAGAGCATGCATTGCACAGTGTGCTAGGAGAGCCTACCTTCTGGCCTCATTGTGGTAGGAAGAAGGGAGGGTGTGAGTCATCCGGATGGCTCTGGGGGTAGGGGGAGGGGAAGTTTCACATTTAATTGTGGCTTTATCTTCCCGACCATCCTCTTCGACCACAGCAATCTAGAAGTAAAAACAATACATTCAGATGAACTCTTTCAAATTTCAACTGAAATTAGTAAACATGGAGAATCATCAAAACAAGGCTATCTGAGTAAATCTAATACAAAAACAAACAAAAAAAACTTGGGGCATATAGGTTTTACATATACAAAGTCACATTATTAAAGAATGTGAGTTTAATAAGTCTTTAAAAGTGAAGACACTCCAGTTAAGGTAAACAAGGTCCAACTACAAAAAATGTTTAGGAGTAAATAAATAACATAGATCACTATGCAGGGACCGTGAAAAAGCTATTTTGAAATCTGTTTTAATATACCAGAGTATAAATGCTTTTAAAAAGTTGCAGCAAATTTACTAAGAAAATGCATAGGCAGGTTATCATAAAACAGACATCTTTTAAGTAGGGGAATTTTGAAGTGAGAAGACAAGCTGTCAATCTATAACTTTATTAGAGAAAGTTTACGTTTTAAATTAACCAAGCTAAAGAAATATATTTCAGGTGTTTAAAAATGAGTTGCAGTTTATATATGAGCATATAAAAAACTTTTAAAAATCACAATAATAAAAGGTAAGAACATAATTCTTGCAAACTATTTTATTTCACTACCTGTCATGTGAAAATTAATAAAGGCACACAGAGAACCTTAAGAAAGTGAAACAAGGGATATCCTTAAAGAACAATTATTTCAGAATCCAGGACAATTCTGGATAGCATAAATTTTGCAAAAGATAGAGAGATATAGCTGTATTAAAATAAGACCTTTCAACAATTAAAGCTAATTCTAAAAATATATTTTCACAGTGATGTTTATAATTTATGCATAGCATCATTGTGTATGTGTGTGTGTGTGCAAAATGAGAGAAAAACTGTGGAAAATCACAGCTTGAAGTAGTTGCAGAAGTTCAGAAGAAGTTCCAAGATTGGCTAGAGCAAAATTTTTAAAGCTGTGTTCTCATTTTATGTCTACACAATGTCTTGTTTGTTTCTACTGTAAGGTATTATGCTTAAATGTGTTTATATATGAAAGAGGCTTCATTCATTGGAGAAACTTAATAAAAATATCTGCTTGTGCTCTTGTTATACAAGCCTAGATTATTCTTAACAGTTCAGGCAAGTATCTTAATAGAATTTTCTCTTTCCATTTCAACTAGCATAATGCCACTAAAATAATCATTTTCTAGAATTGTTTTCAGCATGGCATCAATGCCATGGAAAACTGTTTCTAAACTTGCATCCCTTTTAAACTCATAAAGTGTGCTTCCATACTCTTCCTAATGGGTGCTTATGTTTTCACAGGTCATGATCTGACTGTGATTGTTTTCCATGATTGTTTCTGCTAAGCATGGTGATTTTTGTTTCCAGATTTTTTTCCTGAAACACCCTCTTACAATACCTTTCTCTCTTTGCTCTGATAGTTAAACTATGCCAACTTTTTAAATATCAGCTTTTAAGAAAACTATACACAAACTGTTCCCCTGAACAATGCTGAGAGCTCACACTATATTAACAAAATTGAAGACGATGACTTTGGAATCAGAGATGGATTTGAACTTGTTTCTCTTATTTATGCTAATTCCTTACCTGTTGAGAAAATACATTTCCTCCTCAGTAAAATGGAAGCCAGGATACTTATCTTAATGTTTTCCTTTGAAGTGTAAATGGAATTATGCATGTAACTCCTTAGTCTGATATGCAACAATTTTTAGTTTGTGGTCTTCCATAACCTACCTTTCTTACCAATCAATCATGTCATTCTCTGAATTACTTGGGGCTGAATTTCTGAACAGGATCTTTCTTTGTGACTTTTTCTTTCTTATATTCACTGAAAATCTACTCGCTGAAGTCTTTCACTGAAGTCTTTCTTATATTCCTATGTTCCCAGGACTGAAGTCCATCTCATTTCGTGTATTTAATATTTATGCTCTTGATGTCCTGTTCATTCTGAACAGGAAAGCAGTATATTAACTCTGTTTTCATATTTTCTATATTTTTGATGCTCTGGCAGGAGAGACTGCTGTTCCAGAGCCAGCTAATTCCTGTGGAAAGCAGACCACTTCCCCAGAGTGTGTCTTCTACATGAATACCAATTAGTCAGGATCTCTATCCCATGCCATCTTGTCTACCTGGCTCTTATACTCCAGGAGGCAATATTCTTCTGCCTTAATCACCCTGGGCCAGTTATTAGAGAGAGTTCCTAAAACCTAGAACCCACTAAAATTATTCAAAACAGCCAATCCTAATTTTACTTACCTTGCCTTCCTTGTCTTTCCCTCAGAAACTATGATAAAATCTGCCCATGCTTTCCCCTCACTCTCTCTGTCTCCTCACACACACTGGCTTCCCTATGGCCCTGCAGAGTGTGGGGAGCCCAGTCCTCCTGGGAAATTTAACTGGTTATCTTTTCACTGCAGCTGTCTCCTGATCTGTTGGCCTCCCTCTAAGTGAATAGTGGTGAAACCTACATTTTAAAACAGGCAGCATTACTTTAGTATAGAGAGTAAGTCATCTAAGTCTTTGTATCAACAACAGCACTGTAAATGTTGTGTAGAAAATCAAAATACTTAGTCCCTGTGCATCAAAATTTTTTGTCATTAAGTAGTTTGCTCTGATGATCATATTTAAATAATTCAATAAAACTTAAATGCTTCTAATATTTCATTTTTAGGTTAATAAAATATTTCAACTAGGCAGAATATAATTTTAAAGCTCTCATAGGAAAAAACAGTATTCAACTAGTAATCATATGAAAGTCATTTACAGTACCTTTCTCCGGTGCTTCCGTAGATCACTGGGCTGCGATTGGCAGTGATGAAAGCAACATAAAACAGAACTAGTTAATGACTGTCATTTCACTATTGTACAAATTTAAATAGTATCTATAACTTGGTTTTCTTCTTTACATTTTGTTTTTTTCTAAATAAATTGTGCTCATATTCATTTGTGAATCATGATAAAAACACTCCTCTAGGGCGTTACTTTAGAGAGGGAACTTCCTCAACGGTGTGTTGGGGGGGGTTATGTGGCCACGAAGGAGCCATGTCTACATGCATGAGATGTGAAGTGTGAGGCCCCAGGGAATAGAAAGCACACATGCAGTGGGCTGGCCAGAAACAAACATGGAACTAATTCCTCATCTGTTCCCCATTTCTGCAGAGCCTTGGGCCTCCTTTGGGCACATGTTTTTGTTGAGGGATCTTGATCTTCCTGGATTCTAACAAATCCCCTATTCCCAAGTATCAAAATCTGTGCCCCCAGTATGACATGATTCTCAGACTGCCATTTTTTTGTCAATACTCTTACATAATTTTTTTACAAAGTCAATTCTTTATGATTCCATGTGAACATTATTCACTTAATGTCTTTACTTATTTTTCTTATGTAAATAAGAAAAATATTTTAAAAACAATTTTTGTTAAAATCTCATTATACTTTACATTTTTGTTGCTACCAGAAAATGGGTTGATTTTCTAGTATTCTAGTTCATCCAGTATTCTAACTAGATATTGCTAAAACGTTATTTAAGCTTATGTATTTGTGGTGAGGTAGCAGTGAATACAACTAGTAAAAGTAAATAAACCAAAAAAAAATTTTAAAGCATATGAACATATACAACTCAACAACAATGTCTTTACAATACGTAGTTTCTGTCCCCCAGATTTCTAATGTTCTTTGAATATTCAAACATGAATTATACCCAACAAAATTATTTTTCTTCCAACATGTTTTAATGTAAAAGTAAATCTACCTGTTTCACTATAGCAATAGTGAATTTGAGGACAAAATTTCTTTAGGTGATTAGTACTTCATTTTAAACACTTTTTAACCCTCAGAGAATGTTATAAATATTTTAAGGACTCATTATAGAGCAATAATGTTCACTTACCACTGATTCATTTATGACTCAAGGCAATGCATGGAAGCACTGGTGTCCTTGTCACACACAAAAACATCACATCTAAATATTATACATGTTTCATTTTACTAATATAAAATAATAACCTTGTCAAGGTTTATGATGATAATGTTTATGAAAATACTTGCAGGTTCAAAAACACTACTACTGTAAAAATGGAAGGAACTAATAGTAGTACAGAAAGAACGAAGTTCCCTTGCCTTGAATGCTGACAAAACTACTCTGTGGATGAAGATTCTTACTTTGCTTTAGTAAAAAGTAGGTGATCAGTATATGTAGCACATATTAAATATGTAGAAACTGAGCCAAAGATAATATCATTTTAGTTAATAAGATCAAATGGATGGTTTCTAGATTTCTAAAGTAAGATCATAACATAGCTCAGTTATTGCCTTAGTATATCTTAGTACAATGGCTAAAATTTTGTGCTCTATCAAGTGGGGTCAAATTTGATTAATTTTTCTGATTGACCATTGCCTGTGCTGTTTATTTTAAAAACATTTTTAACATCAAGCCTAGAAATTAGCAGAGACTAGAGGACTCACTGGCTTAACAGCTTAAGGAGATAATTTTTTAAAAATTTCACCACTTCTCTTAGATAGACTTTATTGCATAGAAGTCCCATTACTGTAAAGTTTGCTGTGGGAAATGTCATTTCCATGTAAATAGTTTCTGTTTCAGTTCTCAATTCATAGTCAAAGAAAGAGATACGTAAGCTTATAAGCATAAGAGAAATTTTGTGAAGATAAAATAAAAACCTAAGATAATTATTATTTATAAGGTAGTTTTCCTCTAAGGCAAGAGCACACACACATATATATGAGCAGGATATATATATCTGTGTGTGTGTGTGTGTGTATGTATAATTTGTTAGCCATATCACAAATTATTATAACATTTATTTTAAAATCATTTGGAAAGTGAATTAAACTTTTTGTTCAGATATCACACACACACAGACATTGTGAACTTTTATAGAAGCTTTACAACCTTCTCACTGGAAATATAATATACACTTCATATTTTTCTGTAGTATTATTAATTTATCCTCCAGTTGTCATGTTCATGCTAGAATTTACAGTGTTTCAACTATTATTTTATCTATTTACATTTTAATTAAACATAATCCCCAAATGCTTTCATTTTAAATAGAAAATTTTATTGTTTTAATAATACAGTTTTAATATTCATTATAAAAACAGAATTTTACCTCTACAAATAGTCTAGAATATTTAAATCTTCATTATTATTGTCAATTCAACATATTTCCATGTAATCAGAACAGAAAGACAGTATCGTATGTGCTTTTGAGTTAGCAAATTTGAGGAAAAATCTAGCTCTGCCTATGAGCTGTTTTGGACATGGGCAATTCACTCACACTCTCAAAGCCTCATTACCTTGCTCTCTATTGATGTAATGTCCTCAGAATTCTGAATGTTAACATGAGAATTAAATGTCCAAACATCATGGCATTAAGTAGTTATTACAACCTGATTTTCCAGAGGTTTCCTGTATTATTTTTAGCAAGGGGCACTTAGATCCCTACCAGTTAATGCTTTCAATGTTTAATTCCAAATACAAAGCTAAATGAAATAAAGAATTAAATAATAAAGGTTAAAATCTTTGACAATCAAAATGCAATGAGGAAATTGCTGCTATTGCCTCTGTTTCTTCTTGTTAAATTATTTTGTAGTATGCATACATAAAATTTTAATGTTTTACATTGGTGTACTGAAGCAATTATAGAATAATTTTTGTTATTTATTATGTTAAAGAAGTCCCAATTTAATTCAACAAGATATCAAAATGTACTTAATGATTTGAGTCACTCCTGTTTCTGATAAACTATTTAGATTCCTACTCTTCCATTTACTTACCATATGACCTTGGAAAAATTGCACCTATGCAGGTTACATCTCTTCATCTGGTAATGGAATTACTATCTGTACCTACCACATAGGGTTGTGGTGAAATGAAGAAAAAAGGAACAATGAAACACAGCGAAAGCCCTTTGTCTGGAATAAACACCCGATCAATGTCAACAATGTATCCTTAACCCAAGTGGCGGTAAAGTATCTCTGGACTCATCATCTTACCAGTGTCATGACTCCCATCCGATCCATTTCCCTGGCAGGACTTCGTGGGGTGAGCTTTGGCGTCGAGTGTCCACTGGGGGGAGATGAACTAGCCAGTGAAGAAGCTGTAACCGAGGCAGTGATGGAAGTACCTGGGTGGACTCTCGCTAAATTCAGGCCTTCCAGGCTCACACTTGCTACTCTGTTCTCAATTTCTTCAGCACGTAACTCAGTAGATTCTTTTTCTTCCTGAATTAGCCTGAAAGATAGTTTAATTTTGATACATTATATGGTCCAGTAATACTAATAAGTCAATAAAAACTTCTCTGTGAACATTATAACAAACTTGGTATTTTAACCTTTTTTTCCTCTAGGAAATATAACTATCAATAAATTCCAGGGACTTCCTACCTGAAACTTAGAAAATCCCTCTTTCCAAGTAATACATGATTCCTCTCCACTTTTAGCTTGATCCTTTTCTATACTATAACATACAAAAACCCCTTACCTGCCTAATTAATTTTTGCTATTAATCCTGAACTTACACTTGAACTCAGAGGATGATAAATGAGAGTTATTGAACAAAGTTATTGAATCTTACCTCTGACTCAATAACAAAGTGTAACTGATAAAAACCTCAATAAATAAATCAATCTGAATTTTTTTAACACATTAATACCTATTTAGTCATGTCTTCTTTAAATAAGCACTACACAATTTCATAGTGTGGGAAAATAGATGATGGATATAGATAATAAAAAATTAAACGTTTACTACAAAATTTTTTGAGAAAAAAGCACTAACTATTTCTCTTTTTCTTTAAATAGAAACAAGCTACAAGAATGTGTATATATCACTATTAAGTATTCAAAGACAGAAATAGAGCTTTAGCTGGGTTGCATAAAGTCCCTGTTTAAGTTGAATCTATACATATTTTACATATTATAATGAAACTGTGTATCAGAATAGTTTGTTTGAAAAAAGAAGGACAGGAACCTACTGACATATTTCCTTAACTACAAATGGCTTGTTGGGGACTCTGAGGGCATATACTCCTTAACCTCAGGTCATGATCACTGCACAGCTGTCTTTTTATATTTATTTTGTTTTTTTTCTTTTAAGATTTCATTTATTTATTTTTAGAAAGAGGGGATGGGAAGGAGAAAGAGAGGGAGAGAAATATCAATGTGTGGTTGCCTCTTGAGTGCTCCCTACTGAGGAGTTGGCCTGCAACCCATGCATGTGCCCCAACTGGGAATCAAACCAGTGACCTTTTGGTTTGCAGGCCAGCACTCAATCCACATAGCCACACCAGCCAGGGCACTTTTTGTATTTATTTTGGAAGACAGTTTGGCAGTTTCTTACAAAATTACACATACACTTACCATATGATCTAGTGATCATGTTCCTTGGTGTTTACTCAAAAGAGCTCAAAATTTATGTACATACAAAAACCTGCACATGGATGTTTCTAGCAGCTTTATTTAAAATTGCCAAAACTAAAGCAACCAGGATACCCTTCAGTAGGAAAATGGATAAATAAACTGGAATATTATTCAACACTAAAAAAAGTGAGCTATCAAGCTATGAGAAGATATGGGCGAACATTAAATGCATTGACTAAATAAAAGAAGCCAATCTAAAAAGGCTACATATTATCTGATTATAACTATGGCACTTTAGAAAAAGCAAACCTATTGAGGCAGTAAAAAGGTCAGTGGTTGCCAGGGGTTGAGATGGGAAGAAAATGAATAGACAGAGCACAACAGATTTTTAGGGCAGTGAAAATACTGTTTGATACCATATTGCTAGATGACATTATGCATTCTTCCAAATGCATAGAATGTACAACACCAAGAGTAAATAATAATGTAAACTATGGATTTTGGGTGATTATAAAGTGCTAATCCAGGTTCACCAGCTATAACAAACACACGACTGTGGTGGAGGATGTTGATTATGGGAGAAGATACACATGTATAGGATCAGGTGGTGTATGGGAATCCCTCAATGAAATTGGCTGCGAATCCTGAACTATTCTAAAAAAATAAAGTCAATAAAAATATTTAGAAGCACACCTAATCTTAATTATAAGTTTTTACTTACACAAAGTACTTATAGTCTGTTATTTTGAAGTTTATTTCATGGATGCATTTTAACTTGAGCAAAGATCAGATTCCCAAAGGAAGGCTTTATCAAGTATCAGAGTATAGCATCATTAATGCTTTAAACATATGCCAATGGAAAAACTTTCTCTTCTTCAAAAGAATTTTTTGTACACTTAAAATGATTGGTAGAAAATTATTCCAGAAAAATCTGGCAACATAGCTCTTTTGTACAAAGGATTTGTAGTTATTCACTCTAATATTCTATTAATTGTATAAGATGTAAACCTAGAGGAACAAGTCAGGCAAGAGGTCAATCAAACATTAATCCAAAAGGAAATCCAATGTTACCTAGATGCTCAATTTATTTGGAAAAAAAATAAATAGTAGTCCATTGATTTTTTCAATCCTCATATATATGTGGAAAGCAAAGAAAATAACAACAAAATAGAGTTCTTTTAGGATGCCCCAGTGTGTTGGGGAGGGATCCCCACAGAAATCATAAAGGCTAAAAAAATAAAACTACAAAAGTAAATTAGGCAAATTGTAGCTAACTATAGATGAACAGATCATTGAAAGTTGCAGTGACAAATGAGTTTGAAGTATCTGATATTTCCCTGTAAGAGAATCAGTGAACTGTGAGATGCCAGAGGAGAGGAATTAAAAAAAAACATATTTTTCAGGGACTTCAAGTCAAGATGGAGGTATAAGTAAACATGGCTTGCCTCCTTGTACAACCACAGCAAAAATTACAACTTAACTACAAAACAACTATCACCCAGAATCATCAGAAAATACGGGCAGTATGGAAGTCTGACAACCAAGCAATTGAAGAAGTCACATTGATCCATATGAATAGGAGTGGGGGAGATGCAGAGATGCACAGATATGGTGACATGAAATGTGGAGTGTGGAACAGGTAGTTCCACATCCATGTGTGGTGGATAAAAATTGGGAGGGATACCTCAGGAGTGGACTCACTCCCTCTGGGCTCTAGCACCCGGGCAGCACCTTGGAGGGCACCAGTGAAATATGGGGAGAAATCAAAGTGTCCGGCTCAGGGCTAGTATCAGAGGGCAGGTTCCTCTTGGACAAAGCTCCAGAGGCCAGGCAGTGGCCATTGTCCCTTTTCTGAGCCCTCCCCCACACAGAGCCACAGAATGGCAACACCATGTCTGAGGTTCCAGTAATCTGGATCACATGGATTGCTCAGCCATGGCTATTACCTAAGGATCTGCCCCATCCAACTTACCATGTACTTTCCCATAATATGCCATGCTACTGAAACAGGGAGTCAAAGCAGCTCTACCTAATATAGGGAGGTTGCCAAAATATGGCCCAAATGAAAGAACAGAACAAAATTCCAGAAAAAGAACAAAACAAAATGGAGATAAGCACTAGTTAGTAGGAGGCTCAAATGGGTAATTCAACAGCATAAAAAGGATCCAGTGAGAACTGAATGGGACACTAACTGAAATAAAGAACAATTTATAGGGAATCAATAGTGGAGTGGATGAATTAGAACCAAATCAAGTCAGTAAATTGGAAAATAAGGAAGAAAAAACATTCAATCAGAACAGCAAGAAGAAAAAGGAATAAAAAAAAACAAGAATAGGTTAAGGAACCTCTAGGACAACTTCAAATGTACTAACATTTGAATCATAGGGGTACCAGAGAAGAAGAGAAGGAACAAGAAATTGAAAACTTATTTGAAAAAATAATAAAAGAAAACATCCATAATTTGGTGAAAGAAATAGACATATAAGTCCAGGAAGCACAGAGTCCCAAACAAGATGGACACAAAGAAGACTACTCATCATAGTTAAAATGCCAAAAGTTAAAGATAAAGAATCTTAAAAGCAGCAAGAGAAAAGTAGCTTTGTAGCAAGTTACCTACAAAGAAGTTCCCATAAGACTGTCAGCTGATTTCTCAAAAGAAAATTTGTAGTCAGGAAGGGACTGGTAGGAATTGTTCAAAGTGTTGAAAAGCAGGACTTACAACCTATATTACTCTACCCAGCAAAGCTATCATTTGGAATAGAAGGGCAGACAAAGTGCTTCCCAGAGAAAGTAAAGCTAAAGGAGTTCATCATCACCAAACCATTATTATATAAAGTTAAAGGGACTTATTTAAGAAAAAGAAGGTCAAAACTATGAACATTAAAATGGCAACAAATTCACAACTATTGACAACTGAACCTAAACAACAAACTGAAAAAACAAGCATAACAGAAACAGAAAGATAAATGTGGAGATCATTTGGAAGGTTATCCATTAGGAGAGGGAAGGGTGAGATTGGGAACAAGGTACAGGGATTAGGAAGTACAAACTTGTAGGTACAGAATAGACAGGGGAATCTTAAGAACAGAAAGGAATTGGAATTGCCAAAGAACTTATATGCATGATCTTAGACATGAACTAAGGGTGGGGGGGTTGCCGGACAGAATGGGAGGTACAGGGTAGAGGGGCAAAGGGGGGAAAATTGGAACAACTATAATAATGTAATCAGTAAGATATATGTGAAAATTTTAAAAAATAATTAATTTACAAAAGAAGAAAAATCTTAACGTGATAAATTCTGGTTGGTGTTAGCATATTACCACAGTTTATATGAAAGTGTCCATTTCTTTCAAATGTTGCTATGTACTTGAATTTTATGTATTTCTTAATTTCTTACAATTACCAACTATTTTAATCTACCTTATGGGGGTCAGTAATGTTACATATCAAAAGACAATATATTGAATTTATTATTTGGATATCAATGTGTTAGGGTCAATAATTAATCTAGGCCAAGATTGTTACTAGGAATTACTACCCTAATGCAAGAGAGCTAAGAGTCCATGAAACGATACGGGTTGTTACTGAGGGTATGTGTATATATTTTTGGTGAAAACAAATATCATAAGGGTGCATACTTGATTTGAAATCTATTTAGTGAGTCCAATCATTAGCTGCACAGCATCAGAAAGCATTATGCAGTCGAAATTAACGTTTTATATATTTTTTCTATTTACAGGAATCAAATACTTATAAAGCACTTTCTATTTATTAAGCAAAATGCTAAGTTCTAGAAATAAAAAAGTGAGTAAAACCAGATATACTTTCTAGCTCTTATATGACTTACACTCTAGTGATATAGACAAAGAACTAAAAAGACAGTGAAGTGAAATGAAAGGTGGGAGAAGCAATAGTGGAGCTCTTCATGGGGAGTAAGTATAAAGTGGGTGAAGAGTTAGGGCAGAAGAGTGTGCAGAGAATGTACCATATGTACCTCATGTACCATAAGGGAAAAACACCAGCAACAACAAAGGGGATAGCTTGGATCATTTAAAGAATGCAGGTCATGTATAATGGAACCTGGACTATGCCAGGTGAAGGTTAAGAGAACATTGACGTAGGTGACCCATTGCAGACCATCAAAGGATCTTGATCTATATCTTAAGAAAAACTGAAAGGCTTGAAAAGGGAAAGTGTACAAATACATTTCGGTTTTTAAAAGTCTGTTTTGACTGCAGTGTTAGTTAGGACTAGCTTGGGAATCCTAATACTACAAAGAAAGTAGAAACTATTATAATGTGCAACACGGTGATGATAGTGGAGAGCTAGGTAAATTTGAATCAAAATAGGAGGTCCA
Source organism: Phyllostomus hastatus (assembly GCF_019186645.2). Classification (NCBI taxonomy): domain Eukaryota; kingdom Metazoa; phylum Chordata; class Mammalia; order Chiroptera; family Phyllostomidae; genus Phyllostomus; species Phyllostomus hastatus. The sequence goes on from NW_025333880.1 coordinate 4,168,753, forward strand.
CAGATTAAAGCTACAGGCTGAAAGAACAAATAAAAGCATTGTTCAAAATAGTAAAAACTGCTCACTGGTTGAAATAACAACTCAAGAATAGTTCCTGATGTTTGAAAGGAAACAAATCTACCTAACACAGTAGGGTTATTCACTAAGGTTAGTCAAATTCATGATAGAAAAACACTGCAAATGTCATTGGAATTCAAGAAAATAGATAAGTTAAAATTTAAGCTACCATAATGACAATGTTTCTCAATATTTAAAATGCTAAGTTGCACAAATTGTATTCTATAATGTTATCTTCTCTTTGGAAACCATCTATTTCTAGATGCTGCGTGATGATAGTTCCATTTTTCATATCTAGTTTCAAATAATTCATAGTTTAATTTCACTCTGGTGTTTAAAAACTTTTAAGGAGCCTACTGCACATTTATTTGTATGCCAGTTAGTACCTTTATTACAGTGTTAAATGTACCTTAATAATGTATCTAATCACCACAAATACCATTTAAATGGTAAATTTTAATTAAAAAAATGTTTTAAAATTCATTGGAGAAGATTTTATCTTTACCTCACTCCTTTACATTCCCTTCATATCATTTCTGTATGTTTCATGTATGTTCCTCTCAAAGACTATCCTAATTTTGTATAGGAGATATAGAGATATCTAGGGAATTCTGTGAAAATACACACTCTGCATCAGTAGGTGCAGGGTGAGGTATGAAATTCTGCAGTTCCAACACCCTCCCAGGTGGTCACAGTTCTTCTGATTTGCTGATCCCATTTTTAGTATCAATGTCTTCTTACACCTTGAAACTATCAGTAATAGTTGAACTCACCTGATTTCTTTATTGATGGCATCCAATTGTTCCTGAAGCATCATGGCTAGAGTCTGGGCATCAGAATGACCACTTGGAGAGAGGAGGTCCATTGAGCTAAAAATCGTTTCTCTGTCATCATCATCAATATCAGAAATTTCTGTGTCACTTTCAAAAGGGTGGCTGCTTAGCATGCCAATTTGTTGAGTCCTGTTCCACTCATGATCTCCTAGAGATTTTACCTGAATGGTAAGTGAGCAATTATATTATCTATCACATTATTTATTTTCAAAGCAATATTCTAAAAAGCAATAGAAAAAGCACATATGCTTTTATGATTACTTGGCAAAAACTGAACTGATTATTAACTTTTTAATGTATTGGTTCAATAAAATAGTTCCTTGGCATTTCATTTTATGGAAAGTATTGTCAGCATAAATATTAAGATTTTCATAGAAATAAAAATAATAAATGATAAACATCATGGTTTCTAGCTCAACTCCAAGTCAAGTTAACAGTTACTTTAAAGCATTTGTGTTTGCAGCATTTCTCCTTATTTACAAATTAACCCTTTCTATCCACTTGTACTCAAGCATTCCCATTTATTGTACTAATTAGTCTTATCTACACCTTGTATTCAAGGTAGAAACTACAAATATTACCACACAACAAATTACATAAGAATTCTTTCAATGGTGATTTACATAAATCTAACTAAGTATTATTTAGAAATATTGCAAAGTTATTTGATTTCATTTCCACTGCTCTGGTCCCTTAAATGTCTGATTGATTTTTTTAAGCCCAAGGCACACTAATTTACATGGCTATGTTTTAACTGATATAATAAATACTCATGTTAATGAAAGTCTTGAGTAACCAATAGACCAATGTTTTTCAAGTTGTAATCTCAAGGTATGAGAGGTTTGGGAGTAAAAGGGAGGACCAAGAGTTTTCTTCTATTTCAAAAAATTATTTTTTTATTTTTATGAAGATGTAAAATGACTTTTGGGGGGAACAATATAAGATTGCCTTGAGTAGTATTTAAGATTTGAAAAACTGCATTAGCTTTTGTATTACAAATTGTTTTGGTACCAAGTAGTACTAATCTATTTTCATATAAAAATGAGAAAAGAACTGAGATAAACTTAATTTATTCATTTTTTCATTTATCTATATTCAACAGGTATTGAATGCCTACTGTAAAGGATTAATTTGTACATGACACATAGGTGACAATTAGAAACAAAAGTGTTAAAAAAAGAAAACAAAGCATTTGTATAAGTAGGTTATGTAGAACTTTGAACACATAAAAGTAGTTGGGGAGAGCAAACTATTCTTAGGGCACACGGGAACTATATTCTCTATAAAATGCAACTATATACTTACTGAACATGCATAGCTTACAAATTTTAAGTTACTGAGTGAATGAAAGGTTGGTCCTGCAGTTGATCGTGGACAGTTTTCTACAAACACCTTTAATGTTTACAGACATTTTCCTCAAAGTGTTTTTAAAATAGAAATTATAATTAAAATATTTAATTAATTTTAATTAACAGAAGAATGCCATCACTTAGGTGCCCAAGCAAACCACAAAATACATTTGTTTGGCAAAATAGCATAATGGATAAAAGCATGGAATTTGAAAACACAGAAACATAGGCTCAGATTCTGATCTGAGCCTACTATTTCATTGAAGGATGTACAGGTCTGGACTGGGGCCTGTTAAGGAGCCAGGCTGCAAGCAAATCTTGTCTGAATGCTGCCACCTAACTCCCCGACCCTCATCCACAGCCTGTGGGCAAGGAAAGTTTACCTGAACTCTGACTCTTCTGTCCTCCTGTCTCCCACATTCCCATTCCTCAGTAGGGTGAGGGAAGCTTGAAGCTCATCACCTCCTGAGCCCTGAGCCCTCCATGCCCCAGCCCAACCCACCTGTCTTCTTTCAAGAAACTGGCCCATGGTGCCAAAAAGGTTAGGGACCTCTGGTGTGGTTGAACACTTAAAATTTCTGAGCTTTAATATTTTCATATATATAATTATAATAGTATAAAAATAGTACCCAATTCATAAGGTGATGTGGATAAATAGATAGGAAATACTTAGTTGAACATCTGGCATATAGTAAGGATTTTATTTAAGTCATAGTTTTTAAAATATGTCATACTTCACACTTGAAACTAATAAGAATGCTAGCATTTTGAATCTTTTCAGTATTACTGATAAAATTCTAACCAAAATGTAATAGTGTATTTATTTAAAGCCCTCAAAAACTTGAAATAAAAATTTAACCTTGGGCTCATCTCTTCGCACACCCATGCGACCTCTTCTTGGTCTTCTTATTACTTTAGTGGTTCTGTAGTCAGACTGGCTGTCCACCAGGGAGCCAACTGAATAGCGCAACTCGGCTGAGGTGTCCAGATGAGTCCTGGGAGAAGGAAAAAATATGAAATATAGCCACTCTTCAAAATTAAACTTACCTTCAAATCACTGTCCACCTCTTAGTTGGCATTAAAACATTAGCCCTCAAGGAAATGAACTTTAAGACAGAAAACTGATGAATTATCATGACTCTCTGAAGTCTCCTAAGAAGATACATCAGAAATCCCAGCCTTAGATTCTTTCCTGAAGATTTGGTGCATGTTCTCTTTGTAGAATACAAAAAGCCCTTCAGTTCATTAATTACTATTTTCAACTGTGGTAGTACAATAAAACATTTTACCATGGAAAGCCATGACCCAGAGGCTTAGATTCTATTACTTCTGCTTAGTTTGAACTGTTTAATGGATATCCCAATATATCTTATTTGTTACTGTATTTGTTTTAAACATTCCTTATTAATCTAACAAGATAATGTGTAAAATTTGGGAGTACCAGAGTTCTCTGTTTTTCAACATTCGATTTTTCAATTTAAAAAAATCAAGAAAATGCTTAAAATCAGATTGACCCAAGTTTAATAAAGTTATTTTTGATGAAATAGAATATGCCACCAAAACAATTTTTTAAATTCTCACCTGAGGATATATTTATTGATTTTAGACAGAGAGATGAATGAGGGAGGGGGAGAGAAGAGATGATGTGAAAGAGAAACATCAATCGGTTGCTCCCCTCCTCTCCCTGCTATGGTCTCCTGCAACCCATGTGTGTTCCCTGACCAGGGATCAACCTGCAATTTTTTAGTGTACAAGACAATGTTGTGACCAGCTGAGCAACCCAGCCAGGGTCAAAATAATTTTTTAGCTTATAAGAAGGCATAGATTAAAAAAATTAAAGAAAAGTCTTTTGACAAGCACATCTAATTTTGAAATCTACTTAGTGATGCAACAGTTGGAACATTTTGATTGGAAAATATTGTCACCATGTTTTTCAATAAGCATGGTAAGAAAGTACACTGAAAGTAAAGTGTGATAAAAGTTTTTCCAGGAACATTATTTATATAGAGATTTACAGCAAATTCAGTTTATTTCTACAGTAATGATATCAGTGGCAACATACTGTCCTACAAAATGATTTATTATCAGTAGCAAACATACATAAAGCTGTGTTTACTCTTGAATTCGGGGTTCCTAAGGGAATTTTCTTACCCTTAGTTCCCTTTGTGAAAGAAGCATTTTCAAATATTTGGCCAGATTAAATAAAAGAGGTCAAGTGAGATCAATGTTTACAACAGCAGAAGATACTGACCTAACTGATGGAGGTCCTGGTTTTGCCAAATAGGACATTAAAGCAAATGAACTAAGGGATTACCCCTGAGAGAGATGACAGTGATTGTTTTTAGATCAGTGAACATGAGACTTAATCAATCAAACGTTTTTTTTAAAATTTTTGATTAATCATATATAAAAACTAACCAACAAGGCCATGGTTGTAAATGGCACAAATCTTAAGCATTTAACTATTAGGCAGAGGGACGGTATAAGTTTCAAGAAGACAAATATATTTTCATCTCCATTATATGTTCAAGGAGTTATTCCTAAGTATATATTAAGCACTTAAAAATATCTGGTAAGATAACAAATTAATGCAATTGATTGTAAGACATTCTAAACTATCTACCTCAGAACATTCTGTGTTCCTTTTGTCTATGGCTACTTAGGGTAGTGTTTCTTTGAGCATCAGAGTTGATTTTCTATTACAACTTATCATCCTAGGAGTAGTGTTTTCTTGTTTAACACTCAACTCTAGGTAATTTATAAAAACTTGAAACAAAACACAGATTGGTCCCAATGACAACCTGCTTGAAGATGTCCTCAAAGGCCCTCTGCAGTAGTTTGGGCCCTTCCTACTTCCCAGTTCACTTCTAGTTATTCTCTGTATCTGGTCATCGAGCTGTATTGACTTTCATGCTTCACTAACTCACTTTCACTTCTGAACCTTTAAAATAGTCTCTTCACACATTTACATTATTAGCATTCTTAAAGGTTCAGTTAAAAATCCCATTGCTATATATAATACTATTCTAGTTTCTCATATTCCTTCCATTAAAATATTATTCCTCTATTTTCCATCTGGAACAAGTCCTCTTCATTACCATCACCTCTGTATCTCTAGTGCCATGTCTGGCAAGTAGAAAGTATTTAACTGATCCTGAAATAACAAAAGACCCAAGACAACAGCAATTGTAGAAGAGCCCGCCACTTATACTTCATCTACAAATGTTACTGCTCACCTATTTTACTCAACTCTGTGAGCTAGCTCTCTAACAAGAGAAGTCAAAGGCTATATTATGTACATTTAAAATTGTAATCATTTTGGTTACAATTTCATGTAAAATATATACAAAATTAGAATCTTGTTATGGAAATGGGTTTTCCAAGATCAAACAGCTAGTACTTGTATGTCTGAGACCTAGGAATGTCAGTCTTATTATGCTTGGTGTAGTGTTGTTTCTACTACAGTCTTCTTCAGCCGAGGAAAGTTGTCTTGTGTGTAGTTCTATTATTGTGGGTAAATGTCACACTGCTAGGTGGCCCATGATGACAACATGTCTAGAACTCTGCATTTCTGAGCCTGAAGGTCAAAAAGACAACAGAATGGATATTTGGTCCTATGGAAATATCTTTAATTTGTTAATTTAATAATGTTCACTCTATGTATTTAGAATCTCCTTGGATATTTTATCAGCTCTTTTTCTCCTTCATCATCATCATCATCATCCCCATGTAAACACATGAAACTGAATTAATAATTTTGATTCAGATATATGTGAGAATAAAAATTTGTTAAAAATAAGCATGACTTTCTAAATTAAAGAACTACCTATTAAAACTTTTAGATATGCCCTGGCTGGTGTGGCTCAGTGGATTGAGTGATGCCCTGTGAACCAAAGAGTTGCTGGTACAATTCCCAATCAGGGTACATGCGAGTTTTGGGCCAGGTCCCCAGTAGGGGCCATGCAAGAGGCAACTACACATGGATGTTTCTTTCTCTCTCTTTCTCTCTCCCTTCCCTGCTCTCTAAAAATAAATAAATAAAATCTTTAAAAAAGTAAAAAAAAATTGATATATTTATGCCTGCAGAATTGTGTTTTTATATTCAATTGAAGAGAGAATTACTCAAAATACTGAATGTTTTATCAATACTTATACTGAGAAATATAAGCTCCTTTAGAATTTTTTTATTTGGATCTTTTTCATTTGAACATCTGAAAACTACTTTACCAGATATTCATTCAACAATGTTTTTTGAGTGCAGACTACATGCTGCGATGTTTTTAAGGTGCTGAGATTATAGTAATTAACTAGATAAAAATTCTATCCCTTATGGAGCTAATATTCTACACATAAGCATAAGATCATGAAAAATGAACTTCTAGAAATCTGTGGTGGTCAATAGTTTCAAATAGCTAATATTATTGTATTGCTTAATAAATAAATGATCAAGTAAGTGAATCCGTCTAAGGTTTCTTATCAAATTTGAATAAAAGGCTCTAAACAAAAAAAAATATGTGAATTATTGAAGTTCATCTAGAGAGAAAAACAATGGGCTCATTGTTTCTTTTATTTAAGATGAGGTATTGAATCAAAGTAGATGAGTGTGACTAAATTTATTTGAGTTTTTAAGTATAATTTATTTTTACCTCTTTATTTGCAATTATTTACCAAAATAGCTAAATGCTCTTTGAATATGAATGTTCGTAATCAATGAAATTTCTTCAATAACAATAAGCATTGAAAACATTTCTATATGTAGAGAAAAGGGCTGACATTTCTTCCTGGAATGAGATGTAATCTTATGCATTATTCCATTTCTTCATTTAAGATTCTTATTACATATTTTATCTATATAATTAAATGCAGAATATGAAAGGTAGTGATTTCAATTTTTATTGCACATCTGCAGAAAGGATTTCTAAATAAGAGAATTATTTTTGAGTATAACTAAAATTGTAAATAAAATTGTAACTAAACTAGAGAATTACTTTTGAGTATAACTAAAAGTGAAAATAAAATAAATTGGTAAGAAGTCAAAATAGGGCAATGATGGCTAGCAATAGGAAGTACTTGTTTATTTTATTTGAGGAGACATTATTCATAAGGAAACTCATATTGATTATTGGTCAATTGCAGATAAGCTTTTAATTTAATTACCTTGATATTGTGGGTTCAATTAAAGAGCCAGTTCTCATTTTCAATTGGTCAAGTTCAGATCTCAGCTTTTCAATTTCTTCTGCTAGTCTTTCCTAAAAATCAATGCAGTTACTCAAATGATATGCAAATAACAATAATACCAAAACTCAATTATGATAAACCAAACCACCAATTTTGGTGGCTTTTTAAAAGCAAAAAACTGATGGATATGATTTTATTAAAGGTTATTGGTTATGACAAAAAAGCATGCCTGATTTTTCCCTTGTAATAAATATGTAAACAGCAGAAATCAATTAAAATCTATTTATACTCCCTGGAATTTGTTGATCCTGAATTTTTGCAAAAACATGAGAATAAAAGGGTCATAACCAGCCAGCTATACTTCACTTAGAAATGTAGAGTAGAAATCATAGTCAATTTAAAAAATAAAGAAAAGACCTTATTTATGCAGTAAGTGAAAGATTTCTGTTATGCTATAAGGATCAAAAAACACATGGGTGAAGGACAAAGACGATTGAATTAAAAGGATGAGGAAAAAAATCACCATCTCATATTAATTAAAACTATTAGTTTGATATTGGCACAATTATTTCTATGACTAAAACTTTCTCAGATTGGCATTGTCAATTTCAGTCTCTAAATTTATGAAGACAAGTGTTGTCTTATAGTCTTTAAATGTTCATGGAAGCACTTAATTTTGCTTTCATAATTATAATTTTTATAATATCATAAATGTTTAAATGCATCCTTCTGGATTTTCCATTGCTGTTTTTTCCTCTCCAGGTGGCCTATGCTTGGCATTTTACTTGACTCATACTTCTTTACTACTTACCCTTTCTTGTGTGTCAATATGGCCTTTGCAATACTTATCTGCCCTTTTTTATTCTTACTACAAACATCCTACGGTACATCCATTTTCCCTCTTCCCCAAATTATTTTACTAGCTTCCACAGAGGTAATGCACCATTCAAAATTTTCCACACATGTTCCTTGGTTAGATGTATGATTTTAAAAAATGTATGACTAGATAAATCTTTTGCTTAAAAATATTCATTTCTTATTGTATTTATTAATTCATTCATTTGTTATTTCTACAATTATTGATTAAGTACCTCTTGTGTGCTATATACCTAAAACAGTAATAAACTAACAAATTTCCTGCTATTATGTAATTTACAATTTGGTAGAAAACACAACAAACAAATACTGTCTTAAGGATATTGGTAAGAAGGAGATAACAGGAGAATCATGAAAAGTCTCTTCAATAAAGTGATATCTGAGTAAAGACTGAAGAGAAAGAGGAAGTTACAAAAACTAAGATATCTAGGAAAAGCCATGGCAGATAGAAGGAATAGCAGGTGCAAATGCCCCTTAGTGGGAGTATGTTCAGTGAGCTAGAGAGCAAAGAGGCGAGCAAGGTAAGGGATAAGGGATAGATTTAGAAAAGTATGATTGCAGGGTTTCAGAAGAATAGTTCTGAAAATCCTTGTGAACCATTTTAAAGCCTTTGGCTTTTGCTCTGAATAAGACAGGAATGACTAGAGTATTTTTGAGTTGAGAAGTGTCATGGCTGTTCTGATGGCTGTAAAATGAACTGTTGAATGGGATTGGGGAGAAGGGGAAAATAAAATTATCAGTGTTCTTCCAAAACATAGGTGAGAGAATTACAGCTTGGACAATGATGGTGTTAGGGAGATAACGGCTAGAATTTGGTCATATTTTGGAGATATAACCAACAGAATTTGCAGTTGGACTGAATATGGAGTATGCAGTAAGAGAGGGGTTAAGAACAACTCCAAAGCTTTCAACCTGAGTAACTTAAAAGAAAGAAGTTGTGATTTACTGAGAAGAATGATGGTGTGGTGTTTTGGAGGGACTGACTTGTTAAGTCTGGGGTGCCTATGTGTCCAAATAGAGATGGTAACCTGGTTCTTGAATACATGAACTCCCTCAGGGTAGACAGCCCAGTAGGAGATCTAATTTTAGAAGTGCTCAATTTATACATGTTATTTAAGACCATGAGATTGGATGAATTCACTAGGGACTAAATATAGAGAAGAAAACCAAGGACCGGCCCCAAAACTTCAAATTATAGATATTAAGGTGATCAAGAGAAACACTGAGAGAAGAGGTTGAGTATACAGGGGATTTTGCTGATGGATAATGCATATAGATAAGTGAGTGGGAATTTGAGGAGTTATAGGAAATGTTGTTATATTAGGAAACATGTTTTGCTGTACAAGATGATATTCAGATATGAAGTATGACCTGAGACTTGCTTCTTCTGGCAACTGACATGCACGAGGATGTGAAGTGTGGAATGATTAGTACTGCTGGTTGCTTAGGCAGATTGTTGATGTTGCAAGGCTTGAGTAGGTAGGTGGTGGGGGAGTGGGATCTGGGGATCTTGCCAGGAATGCACAGAATTTTGGATAACATAACATTGCATAACAGGATGAAGTCCAAAATCCACAATCTGGTCAAAACCTAGTTCTTCACATACATGCCAGTCTCAAGCAAACTTCTAATGACACAACAAATCAACCATCTATATTTTCTCTGTGCTGTTGTATATGCTCTGTTCTATGTCCTAGGCTTCTATATTGAAGAACATATCTACCCTCAAGAGCCTGAAGCAATAGCCTCTCTCCCATGTAGACATTCTGAACTACTTCAAAAAGAATTTGATGCTATCTTCTAGGCACTCTATCATATCTCTCTAGTAGATTTACCTTTTGGGAAATTTTGTACATACTTACTGAAGGACAAAATAGTTACTTTTGAAATTAACATCATAATATATATCATTCAATAGGGTTGAATGTATAATTGTTCACTATTATCTTTATTTTCTTATCATTTCAAATACCTTTTATATGTCACACTTTTCCCTTCCTTCCTTCCTTCTTTTCTCTTTTCCTTCACATACTCTCTTCTTCCCTCTCTCCCTTCTCTCTATTTTTCCATCATTTGATCAACACACATTTATAGATCACTTCGTAAGTTAGTAGTTTTAAATGATTGCATTTGCCTATACCAAACAAAATGAAATCAAGACAAAATTGCTAGCAATCATTTTACAAACTAATAAAGGAAGACAGATATATTAACAATCACGGCTTTTAACATTTCATAATCTGGTATTGATCTGCCTCTTCTACCACATATTCTACAATAGGAGTAACTGATTCCAGCCAAACCATTAGGCTCATTAATATTTAAGATATCAAATTCACTTCTCACACCCTCCCCTACCAAGTACCTGCAATCATGCTACATGTACTGTATTTGAAAGGCTTGCAACATGGTCCTACCTTTTCTTAAAGTTTTAGTCAAGTCCCACCACCCTGATGACTTCTTTATAGCAGTAACATATGGTGATCTCTCCTACCTGTAGTTCTCATTGTCTGTTTCACTCATTTGACGCTTGGCATCTGCTAATCTGTGACTCATTGCTTTGTCAAAAGTGAGTTGTTTCTCTTCAACTAGATTTTTCAGCTACTTTGCAACTAGGATTATGTTTGAAAAAATATAACTTAACAATTTTTATGCATAATAGATATTTAATATATTTTTGCTAAAATGATATCTCAAACTAGACACAAATTAGTGCATACATTTTAAATTTCATTTATATAAAGCACAAATAAGTCAAAACCAATTTTTTTCTGTAAGAAGTCAAGCTAGAGATTCCCCTTTAGTACAAGAGTGGTGTATATGTTAACAGGAGTGGGGCTCCCAGAGTGTTGATTTTTAGTATGTTTGGTTTGTAAAACTTCATCAGGCTTTCCGTGTATATGTACAGTTTTGTAGGTATAATATAAAAAAGAAAACATCTTTAAATTAATTCTTATCAAATTTATTTTATAAAACATTCACCAATGTAAATAGAAAAATGGGTAAAATGTGAGTTTTCATGATACCTTATCATGTAAAGATTCTTCCAGATTTTTTCTGAAAGTTTCTGATTCTTGAATTAAAACATTCTACAAAAGAGGAAACAAACAAAATAATTAATAAATTAAACAGAAAATAATAAAATATGGACATTATTATTTTATCACTCCAGATCTTCATTGATTTCTTCCTTGATGCATCTATTTATTCATTTTGATAGAAACCAAGCTTCAATGGAATCTGGAAACATGACACTTCAACATTTTGAGAAATACATAATTTAAATATGATATGTTATTTTGTAACATTTGAGTTGACAAATGGACTCAATATTATCTTTACATTTCTATTTGCCTCCTCTTAGCCTAAAAATTTGAAATAATTAGGCTACTTTCAAATAAGAAAGAGTTACAAGCTTAATATTAGCCAGAGATATTACTGATAAAGAATTCAGATGAAACGATTACTCTTGTCCAAAACAAAAAGAAATAGTAAGATTATATTTTTTAAACATTTAATTACTGGACTTATATTTCAAATACAGAATTAGCAATTTCTATGCTAGTTAAATTTTTAAAGAAATAAAAATAAAATTTTAGCAATTAAAAAAAACCTAATTTCCCATCATGACATGGGAAAACAAGTTGCAGCATAGATATTTTCAAAGATCCTCACCATAAAAGTATTATTGTCATAAAAGCTTTTAATTTTCTTATAGTACTACAAAGGATAATGTTGAAACAGTGCATTGTTTTCAAGTTTACAGAGTAAAGTTAAACTAAGGGTATAGTGATTGGCATAGTGGCCATGCATTTGGAGTTGAATGGAAAGAAGTCAAGCCTTATGACTTCCTAATGGGTAAATTAAACAAAATACTTTCACATTTTATTGAAACATTTTTTCCAATGTTGGGTTATTAGATGGGGCAGGGGGAAAAGTCTAACTTAAGTAGTGACTGGCATTCAACCTAAATTTCCGAAATGATTTGTACACCTAGGTTTTAGCCCTTCTCTTTATTTATATACTACAATGGGCAACCAGCTCACAGAACTTGCTGGTTTGGTAGCTGCCAGCTCTCAATGAAATGTATGTAATTATGAATGAAACTGCAGACTATGCAGAAACACTTAAAAAAAACAATACAGCTAAAAATATTGCATGCCTAAATTCTATATTGGCATTGACATTACTGGTGATATGAACTCAATCACATTTTGGATTTTAGGTCTGTAATAGATTCAGTTACTTGAAACATTTGAACAATTCAAAACAAGCCTGCATGTATACCCCAACATATTTAATTTTGTCTTATCATTTTTCTTTTTTGAATGCCACACAAAAGATAAATGAAATATTTTTATCATAGAAGAGCAGCATATTTTAATGCATTTGTCTCATATGATCATGTTAATATGCTAGATTTACAGACTAAGAAGAATATTTATCTATTTATTTAACAATTGATCTTACATATTTTTACAGAAACTGTTCATTCACCTCTAGGATTATCTGTCATTTTTATTAAGGAAAGTCAGTGAATCGTTTGACCAATATACTGATTATAGCAGGTACAAAACAAATGTGATAAGAATACTGCTGAATGTTCATGTGCCCCTTCTGTTGTTTTACCTTCTCTTCTAGAGCAGCCATTCTTTCCTTCAAGTGCAACTGTAAGCGCTCATTGGACTCAGTCAGGAGTCTGTCCACAGTGTCGGATAGCCTTTTGTTGTGCTCCTCATTCATTTTCTCTCTTTGCCTAGCCTGAAATTCAAGAAAAACAAATAAATCAATTTGACATAAAATAATTTTAAAAATATTTGGGTTTGTTTTTATATTTTTTCTAGTTTTAAAATTGAATTTATTTTTGTTTTATTTATTTTTTAAGGTTTTATTTATTTATTTTTTGAGAGGGAAGGGAGGGAGATAGAGAGAGAGAGAGAAACATCAATGTCCGGTTGCTGGGGGTTATAGCCTTCAACCCAGGCATGTACCCTGGCTGGGAATCGAACCTGCGACACTTTGGTTCGCAGCCCGAGCTCAATCCACTGAGCTACGCCAGCCAGGCCTATTTTTATGTTTTATTTTGATTAAATTGTTGGAAAATTTTTTCTTTAAAATGCACAGGGCATAGTCATAACATTTTATAAAAGTAATCCAAAATCAAGAAAAATGTTCATTTCTTTTTTCTTTTTTTAAGTTTGTGTGTTTCATCTAAAATGTCTTCTTTAATCATTTTTTAAAAGATTTAATTTTTTAATTTTTTTTTTATTTTTTAGAGAGGGAAGGGAGGGAGAGAGAGAGGGAGAGAGAAACATCAATGTGCGGTTGCTGGGGGTCATGGCCTGCAACCCAGGCATGTACCCTGACTGGGAATTGAACCTGCGACACTTCGGTTCGCAGCCCGCACTCAATCCACTGAGCTATGTCAGCCAGGGCTAAGATGTTCATTTCTTACATGTATAATATAAATCTGTAAACAGATCATCAAGTGGGGTTCTTAATGTACGTACTCTCTGAAGTTCTTGATTTTTCTCTTCAAGTTGACCTTCTAGATGTCTCATGCGTTCTTCAATATTTCCATGTCTCTCTTCAGCCTGTTAAGAAATATGAAAAGTGTACCTGACATGTAAGATTTGATGAACACTTTTCCTCTAAATAAATTGAAATAAAATGTAAAGCAAGCTACTACCAACTGCAAATGTAATTTTCAAAAAAGAAACTTTATTTAAACAGGCAGCTGAACAGCATTGCTTGAAATGTGTCAGCTACAAAGGCCTGTTACATCCAAGCATCAGCAAAACATTGGAGTTATTTATGAGCAATGAAATCAGCCAAATGTTACATGCAGACTGTGCATGGTTTGAAAACAAACCTGCCATTGTCCAATCGTAAGCTCCTGAAGCACTGAACTGCACAGATGGTCGATTATCAATAAATAAAAGTAACATAATTTTTATAAAAGAAAAGAAAAACTTAGATGGATTCTATTTAGCAATAGAAAGTAAAGTCCAGTAGGACTACCTTCCTACGTATGGAGATCATTTCTTGTAGTTTAGCTTCCATAACATATTGATAATCATCAGATGAGGTAGAAGAGGTTGGATCAGACTAACGAGTCAAGGAAAAGGAGAGGGACAAAATTGAAAAATCAGAACTAAAGACACTGACGCTGAACAGAACACAGCACAGAATGCTTAAAAGAAAAGTGTGACAGCAAATTTAATACTTTAATAGACAAAATCTTATGTGGAAAAAATTACACTGATATCTGGTGAACATGATGCAGTTGATGGTTATAATTGAAAAACAATGATATGTTCAAATAAAAAGCTACCATCCTAAGGTATGGAAGGTTAGTGATGGAGGGCAATGAAAGACTACTACAGAATTAATTAAAGCAACTCTGAAAGAGTCATGTAATAATTGGAATTATGAGAAACCAAACACTAGAATATGTCTCTGATAGGTTGTTAAAAGTTTTGTATTTTTGTTTGCTTGTTTGTATATCATATTACTTAAAAATAATGGAAACAATGTTGAGGAATATACTAAGGCAATGACTTGGGTGAAATAAATTTGGAATAAAATTTATTATAAACTCAACTCTGTAGAAATCAGAGAAGAAGCTAAGCCGCAGGGTTAATTATTAGTAGTATCATCTAATTCAAGCAGGATTCAGTTTCCTCAGCAACAACAGCAAACACAAAATGACTTCTTGTCTCTGAACACACATTATGGCTCGAGGTCTAGAACCTTAGCACCTGTTCTCAGATATGGTCTGAATCTGAAGTTTTAAGTGAATATCATTAAAGTCCTTAGATTATCAAGGTGACAATAATGGTGTGAGGACAAGAGAAATTATTTGTGAACCATACTGAAAGACACTAGTGACCACTCCAAAATTGTTTCTGCATTGATTTGTTGTTGTGGAAACAAAATAGTGCCCTGAAGTGTATAGGTAGCATCTTGCCTTAGTGAGCTAAAGTTTCTCCAGTGCCAGGTTAGTTACATGTCTTAGGGATGACTGTCAGGTTACCACAGATGCAGACTGTTTAACACATGTGACATTGCTGATAGCGGAACCACATTAGTATGTTATACACAGGTTACATGTAAAGTTACAGCAACATTTGCATCATCATTACAAGTATCATTATAATTACAAGTATCCTATGTCAGAACTATAGAATTTAACTCCAGAGCATATTCTATTACATTTTATATCTTTATAAGTTTATGCTGAAACAGTGAAACTTACTCTATACAAATATAGAACTATATTTAAATACATCATGCAGTACCTGAAAAGATAATGGTAACCTATTCACATATTGGTTCATATATATTTGTACTATTTTATGCAAGGAATTTCATTTTAATCTATGAAATAACACTTAATATTTGACCAGTGTGCTAATGCAAGTTACAGTTCAACATTTACTGTTTTTAATTTTCCTTCTGATATTTTCATTTCATAAATGGGGGAAATAAAGAAATAATAATAATGAAATTATCTCCTCAAAATTCCAAGCATGAGAAACATGGAAAGCTACTATTTTCCCTAAATGCCATAAAATGGTTTTATAATAACATTTGAAACTTAGAATTAAATTGAGAATACAGTAATTGGGTCAAGCTGTTGTTGAAATTACATAATCCAAATTCTTAAAGTTATCTGTAATCTCTCAAAAGTACAATTTAACAGTGGTATGAAAATTAATTAGGTGATTGATTCGAGGTAGTGAAGACATAATTATTTCAGTTTCTAAAACTGTAGCTCCAAAAATACAAGTAACATCCAGTATATCTTTCAAGGTACTTAAAACTTCTACCTGCTTCCATCTTAACTACTCAAAAGACACCAAAATATTGTGGAAATTCACTTCAGAGAATGAGTAAGAATTCCATCATGTTTAAATTACTATGTTATTGCTGATCTTTTTATTGATACTAAAAATAAATAAAATACCTTATAGAATTTAAGATGAATTATGTCTTTGCTGAGCGAATATGAATTTTAATTAAAGATGTAAACATAATAAATTGTAAGATTGAGAACCCAAAATCTTTATTAATTAATTGTATAAATACTTGCAAAAGCTACATTTTTAGTTTTATCCATAGTTACACTTCTGACTTTCTAAAACTCTTAAATGAGGTTTACCTACCTATCTATATATACACATACATGCACATACATGGAGAAAAAGAGATAGTCTTATCAACCAAAGAATAGATTCAGACATCACTTCTAAAAACACTGGGGTCAACTTTCAACCACCATTGATTTATGTTCACCTTATCCTTGTAAAGAATGAAGTTTAAGCAATTGCCATAAACAAAAGGTCACACAAGTACAATCTGCTATTTTTTTATACTCCTTGATGGGACATAGGGTTTGTTTTGTGCTCATTCTTTAATGTAACACTTAAGAATTCCAAATGAGCTACAGCTTTAGAAAAAATTACATAGGCAAAAATACCTTTGGGAAGAGTGCAGATGTATTTGGAAATGAGGAAGAAACTAAAGAGAGGAGAGCCAAAGAAAAAAAAACATAAGCAGGTGACAATAAAAATTTTATATATATATATATATATATATGTGTGTGCATGTGTGTATATATATATATTTATTTATTTATTTGGTATATATATATATACATACCAAATGAAATGTCTTAGGGATTGTTAAGAATATTATTCAAAATATAGGAGAGAGGAGCCTTGGTTAAAAATAGGCAGAAACCTTTTAACTTTTTTTTAAAGATTTTATTTATTTATTTATTTATTTATTTTAGAGAGGGAAGGGAGGGAGATAGAGAGAGAGAAACATCAATGTGTGGTTGCTGGGGGTCATGGCCTGCAACCCAGGTATGTGGCCTGACTGGGAATCGAACCTGCGACACTTTGGTTCGCAGCCCACGCTCAATCCACTGAGCTATGCCAGCCAGGGCTTGAAGTCTTTTAACTTTTTTGAATAGTCAAACATATTAAGAACTAGAAAAAGACAATGATGATCAATAATGAGATATTGAAAATGAATTGAAATTCAAAAAATAAATAAATAAAGCAGATCTGGAGCTGTCCCCTAAAGGTCTTGAGAGCAGAGGGCAAAAGAAAAAAATTATTGCAGCCATAAAATTTGGGAGAACAAATGAAAGAGTGATCTTCAAATGTTATAAAAATGGTACAAGCAGAGGAAGTGTTTTGACATCTAAACACTAGTGGACTGTGTACAATGACAAACACAGCAATCTTCTCAAAACTGTATGTCTGAAATACTGTAATGGCTATAGAGCCAATCAGAAAAGAAATCAGCAAGAATGAGAAGCAGAGTAAATTCTAGCATTTAAAAAACATTTTAAGAAGAAAAAACTCTACTGAAAAATGAAGAAATCAAAAGGGTCTGGAGGAAGTAAATTTCAGCAATATACTATTAGGTAGGAGTAAACTGAGGAAATTATTTTATGTATGCAAGTGAAGATATGTATCAAAATAAGAGCCTCAGAGGATAAAACAAAAGGCAAAAAAGCCCAGACAGCTGTCGAGTTTTTTAAAAAATGTTCTAAATTAAGAATTCTCATGAATGTTAAAGTCTCATAAGTAAAGTATTACATTTTGAATTATGTTATCTCCTCAGTCTATCAGAAGTTAATTTGGGGCAATTATTTGCAGAAGTTTAAACCATGTTTCTTTGGAAGATATTCTAACCTTTCCTGTATTTCACTCAGGATAATACTGATGATTATTTTATACTAAAATTTTACAAATGTTATTTTTATTATTTAACCACTTAACTCCCCCTAAAATAATTAAATTCAATAAAATAACTATAAAAGCTTTCATGTTCCTCAGATAAAAAGACTAAGTGTACATACCTTAATCCATACTATAGTAATTTAAAATATCTTCACAAGAAAAAAATTGAATACTATTAACAATGTTTCTCTTTGCAGGATGACACCCACCGAACTGAGCCACACTGGTTGGGGCTAAAATGATATATTTATTTTTTACTAAAAATTACACATTTCTTGGATTGCCAGAGGGCTTTACTGCATGATCTGTGACTATAGAAGAATCCAGGTTGTAACATCACTCTAATCAGACTAATGTTTATTCAGCTAGTTACTCCTACACTCTGTAGATAACCAACCATTCCAATGTTTTCTAACCCTGAAATATATTGTCAAATATTTGCTTTTTACCACCTGATTAACTTACCTATTTTAACTAATAAGCATCAGTCTACTCTTCTTTAATTATCTACTTTTTCAGGAATGCAAGTATGTATGCCTACCTTTATACTGTCACAATTCGTAACTTTCAGTTCACCTATCTTTCTTATCCTCTTACTGCAGTGGAGTGGAAAATTTAGCTCTTAGTAAGAACTGTGTGCTTTGAATTAATATTAAAAGTCAAACATGCTTCTAAAGAACAAAATCTGAACTTTTATTCTAGTGACACGCATGCACACTTTGAAGCAATGCCATTTCCATTTGAGTGTTAAAGGTAATAACAGTTTTTTAAACATTGTAATGGCTGCAAAACCTAAAATATGTAGATAAGTGCAGAATCTAATGGCTGTATCATGACAGATACTACTGACCATTCTTCAGACTATGGACTTTAACTGATTCAGAAG
Organism: Phyllostomus hastatus; assembly: GCF_019186645.2. Taxonomy (NCBI): domain Eukaryota; kingdom Metazoa; phylum Chordata; class Mammalia; order Chiroptera; family Phyllostomidae; genus Phyllostomus; species Phyllostomus hastatus. Next base: position 4,187,690 of record NW_025333880.1, read on the forward strand.
AAATTGCATCTACTAAAATTGCCTTCTGACTTTTTAATGGCTGTAGACTTTAGACTTCTACAACTCTTACTTCCAACTTCTAAGAAATTTTTTTCCTACTATAGTCAGAAAGGAATCAACTCTTTATGATATTTCATATATTGCTAATACCAATTTATGCATACCCTATTAGATTACTATCTTCATGTAAATACATATTAAATATCATCATATGTTTATATTAAGTAATTATTCTTATGGGTAAATACTACCATGGAAAATTAGTAAAAGGACTAAAAGGACATGAAATTTTGTTTGTTTTTGTTACTATTTAAATAGGCAAGGGAATCATCATATTCATACATTAATCATTCATATCAGAATAACTATATATATAATATGAAAAATTCACCTAAATAAGAAACCAATGTAATAAAAATTAAATAAACAATTTTCATAGAGCCTAAAGAAAATCTTTATAGAATCCATTTTGATTACTAGTCATTTCCATAAACACACTAGGCTGACCAATGGTTTTATGGCAGTACCTTTGTCAGGGCTGCGATTCTCTGTGCCAGTTCAGCCTCTACTTCCGGTAAGGTCTCAGCTTTTCTCATTGTCTGCTGCAACTTTTGCTCAGCGAGCTCAAGACGTTCTTGTAACTGTCTGTTCTTCTCTTCCATCTGAAGTAGGAATGGAAAAAGAGACACTTAAAGAAGCACAGTTAGGATAGTGAACACCAGTCACTAGGAAATTTGGACTTCAGCCATTATCCTAAACTTAAAATCAGCTACCACACCCACCATGCAAAAAGATGATTGTCCTCATGTTTTTATATATCATTTATCCATCTGCCTTAATGCAATTCAGCACATTAAAAAGTAGAAAAGCTCTTACCAATGGCAGCAAAAATAAAATTAGTTAACAGTGAATACATACTTGGACAAATGGAATACCACTTAGTACTAACACTTCAGATGTACCATGAGAGCAAAATATTGAAAATCACAGTATTAGCTGGAGGGGGAGAGATAATGAATCATGATGGTTAAGAGGTAAGGCTGTAGAGTTGGGGTTGGCAAACTTTTTCTATGAAGGGCCAAAATAATAAATATTTTAGGCTTTGTGTATCATACAGTTTCTGTTCTAGCAATTTGATTCTACTGTTGTAGCACAAAAGCAGTAGACAGTGATTAAATAAATGGATAGAACTATATTTCAATAAAACTTTAGTTATAAATTAGAGCCATAGTTTTGACACATAGGCCACAGCTTTCTCACTCCTGCTCTAGAATGGAATAGACTTCGGTTTCTACTGTAGACTCTGGCAAGTACCAATTTTGTGGCCTTGGGAAAGTGTTCATGTCTCTGAACCTTACTGTCCTCAAGATAATAAAGGTGCTTACTTCACAGGTGGTGGTTAGATTTACATGAGGTAATATATGTAAACTTTTTAGCACCATTTCTGGTTCATGTCTAAATACAAAGTAAATATTAGTCATTATTTTCATTATTATTAAGACAAATTTCTAAATTACATACTGAAAAGCATATCTGTTTAGTTCATTTCACTCTAAATTTTGGAGAATGATTGACTGTCAAGAAATAACATATTTTATTCACTCCAGGTTTTGTGAGAATGGAGAGAACACACACATGGACCAGAATAAAACCAACACAGAGATACTGAACCTGCCGTAGGATGGCCTCTTTATTGGCTAACTCATTTTCTAGTTTATCATTCATGTCGTGTATGGAGGTAGATTCTCTCTGAGCACTGAGGTAACGCTTCTCAAGGGTTGTGATTCTTTCTTCCATATCTTCTTTCTGTGCCATGGCCTACGATTAAAATAATATAAATTTTCAATTCAGATTCTCAGATAGCTTACTGTATTATCTTGATATTTAAATAAAATAGTAAGATATAAAAAACATTGCTTTCTTGAAGTATATATCAATTTATTTCTTTTTATGGAAGGAATGTAAGATTTTATGTGAGTTTTCCCAATTCATCTGTCAGAATTATCTTTACATCTTGGATTAACCAAAAATTATCTTTTTCTGAGAATGCAACCGAGTATATTTGAAACTACCTACCTTAGAGTTGACATTCTTAGAGAAGATGTGGCAGATAAACTAGTTCATTACACAAGAGAGGTAAGTACAATTTTAGGTAGAGTTACATATCATAAAATTGGTGAGATGGTAGCTACAGCACAAAATTGCAAAGCAAACTTCAAATAAGGATTTTCATCTTCATAAATAAGAAGAGTAACTCAATGGTTAAAAGAGAAGGCAAAAAAGGTAAAATTGAATCTTATGCACAAATGAATTGATCTTTTGACTTTGGAACTTAATCATTTCCCTTGTTACATATATTCCAAATAGAAGAAATTTAAACTACTCAATGAACACAAAACTCTATCAAAAAACTTAAGTGTTGGTGCAAATGCAGTAAAACCATTGCATTAATGATATTTCAAACTATCTAATTCATAAATAATTTGGAGATGATTTTATCTTCCTAAAAGATTACATGGGAACTTATTAGTAGGTACATAACCTACCTTTTAAGGTGGTGTTGGCAAAAGTCAGCTGCAGAAGTGAGCCTCATGGGCTTGGTGTGGTTTCCTGACAATGTGGGGAGCTGCTTTGCATAAACAGCCTGAAATCAAGGGATGTTGGTGGTATCCATATGTCACTATCCAGATTCTGTGATCACTCATTCCTAATCTCTCTGTTACTCTCCTCCAGAATCCATGGCCAATCCTGTCACACCCACCAGTAGACAATTTTTTTTCTAATATTCCAAAAGAAATAGAAGATCCAAAACAGAGTCCTTCAACTTCCTGATCTCCCTCACCACCACGTGGAAATTAGTTTATAATAGGTGTTTCCCTTTTTTCAAAGCTTAATAATTATCTGTGATCTGAGTTTTATGCTTTTTCTTTTTTAGGGAATTTGATTATTCTTATCTCCTGGATTTTCTAGATGACAGTAGAGGTAAATCCCCCCAAAATGAAAAGAGGCTTACAAAGAGGCTGGTATACTATGCAACAGTGTGGATGGAGCTGGAAAACATTACGCTAAGCGAAACAAGCCAGGCAGTGAAAGACAAATACCATATGATCTCACCTTTAACAGGAACCTAAATAACAAAACAAAGAAACAAGCAAAATGTAACCAAAGACACTGAAATAGAGGACAGCCTGATGGTGACCGGAGGGGAGAGAAGAGGGAATTTAAGGGGGACAGTGGGAAGGGTTCACAGGAACAAACTTAAAGGACACATGGTCATAGACTAAGGGGAGGGTGGTAATGGGAGGGAAGGGGGGCGGGTGGGAGGGGGAACTGGATTGGGAGTAAAAAGGAGAAAACTGTATATGAACAATGATTAATAATAAAAAAAAAGAACATCAACAAATGAGGAAAAAAAAAAAGCTGGTATAGAGCAGAGAGGGAAGGCAGAGGAAAAGGGATGATTTGGAGAAAATAAAAATAAGAATGATAAATGATCTCTTTGACCATTGACCATAATTTGAAATTATGGATTTCTGCCAAACTATTGGAGTTGATGAGATTTCCCATAGTTTTCAAAATAAATAAGCAAATTAATATATCATGTAATTAATAAAATGCTGGAAAAACAGAAAGCTGTATAACAAAAGGAAGTACCATCATAGGAAACTCCTACTTGGATCAGTGTTGGAAATTATTTGCATAATCATACTAATGGTGATAATTAATGTGATTTTGAGATAATTATAGTGAAAGGATGGGAAGATATAGTAAGGGAGACAATATGAAAGCTAAAATTTCCATATAATATGATACAAATACATAGATCAAGCTTAAATAATAGAGAAAATACTAGAAGTAATGGCTAAAAAGATTGAAATAAGACTCTAAGGAAAAGAGATGGAGGTAGGTGGAGCTACTTATGTGTGTGCATGTATGTGTGTGTATGCATTTGTGTGGGCTTTAGTTTTATACCTTCTAAATATTGACTTAAATTATGAATATATCATAATAAAATTGAACAAAAGTAATATATCTACCTTGCAACTCAACACGTTGTCCTTAGTCACCCTGCCTATCCACAAATCAGCTCTTCTTGTACCACTTGGCTACAGAAAGACAGCACTCTCCACAGAAATTCAGGATCGTTCTTGAAAATTTCTTCACCCTAACTCTCACTTAACAACCCAACCTGTCATCTTCCTCTAGGTCTTTTTTCCTGCTTACTGATTCTCTACCTTACTGACCAAGAGACCATTCTAAATGTCAGTCTGATCGTATTGCATCTTGGCTTGATGTGATCCCCTACATTTTTAATATAAAATCTGAGCTACAAAGCCTAGAGAAGAAGTAGCTTTTTAACCTGATACTTCTTTATCTCTATGTACTGGAATGAATTGTGTCCCCTTCCCTCAAGTTCTACCCAGGATGTATGAATTTGACCTTGTTTGCAAATAAGTTTTTGCAGAAGTAATCAAGTTAAGATGATGCCATACAGGATTAGTGTGGGCCTTAAATCCAATGGCTGGTATTCTTATAAGGAGAGGAAGACCAAGATATACAGAGGAAAAGGCAAGGTGAATAGGGAGGAAGAGATTGTAGTTATACTGTTATGAGCTAAGAACACTAGGGAATCCCAGTAACCACAAGAAGCTAGAAGTGGCAAATAAAGGTTCTTTACTAGAGTCTTCAGAGGAAATAGTGCCTTATTGGCATCCCAATTTTGAATTTATAGCCTCCAAAGCTATAATAGAATAAATTACTGTTGTTTTAAGCCACCTAGTTTATGGTCATTATTAATTGTGGCAGCCCCAGTAAACTAATATACTCTGTCACTTCATTTCCACTCGGAATGCATTTTTATTGCCTTCTTTGTCTAGCTTAATCTTGCTGATCTTTGAGGCCCAATGAAAGACTACTTGATTAATTACTTTATTATTAATTTCAAATGTACAAAATGCAATTAATTGATCAATTTGGCAAGAAAATATTCATATTATTTTATTTTTGACATTAGGTACTCAACACTAGATTTTAGCCATCCCAAAAATAATTTCTATTCAAAAAGCTTTTATTTTACATTTTGACTTTTTCTATTTCATATGTATTTTTTAGTATAACAATGGTAGGGTATTTATCTTAGAGGATCTCTTCAGAATGTATACAGTCACTAATATTGCATTTTATTAATATCTTTTTCATATGGAGCACTGAATATTTTGTCAATTAAAATAATATTTTAAAATTTCTTGCTTTTTAGAGAGAGAGGAATGATGGAGAAAGAAACAAGGATTTGTTCTTCCACTTGTTTATGCATTCATTGGTAGATTTCTGACTGTGCTCTGCCTGGGGATCGGGCCCACAACCTTGATATAATGGGATCATGCTCTAAGCAGCTGAACTGTCTGCCCAGGACATATTTTATCAATTTCTTAGCTCAAAGAGAAAATTCCAAATCTAACCTGCATATATAAGATTTTTAGTAAATTGTAATAGTAATAAATTCAGTTAAAGGCATATGTATGTTTCTTCAGAACATGAATCCTGAAGTAGTACATACTCGCTCCAAACCTAGCTTTTCATACATATTATCTGTTATCATGTAAATGTTGCAATGTTGTTTAACACTCCCCCTTTTCTTTGTATGAGATATTGTTACCACATAACATTGTTAAGGTATGTTTGTTATAGTGTTTAAGTGCTTTGCATTATATTTCATGCAGAAAACTCACTCAATAAATCATATCTACTTTTTATTATTAACTAATATTATGCCTACAGTTAGTTGATATGACTCTGTGCCATACATTAAACACAGGAGTCATTGTAGGTGACTTTGGTACTGCATTTTCAATTCAGTGATTCATGTGGGAGATTCAATTTTTAACTACAGGCTGTGTTGACAAAAATAAATTTTGAATTTACAAGTTGAAGAAATATCTTTTCCCTATGTGTCACTTGGAATTTCTAAAAAAGGATGCTATTTTTGTCCCTGAAAATTGCTGTCTAAAAAAGGGGGAACGCAGAGGAAAGATTCAATTATTTCTTGACCTGACACTTATGTATAAACTGAATTTTATTACATCAAATAAATATAACTATAAAGCTGGTACAATGAAGATATAACTTTATGTTTCAATAAGATAAAAGACAAATTCATTTAACCAATTAACAATGTTTTGAAGAGCTTTTAATAGGAAGTTGGAAAGATAAGTTGATTTTATGCATAAAACAAAATTAATTTAAATAATTCATAGGAAATTCTAATTCTTTGCATATCTACATATTTAATGAAATATTATTTCCAATACTTGATTAAGTAGTCCTCTTGATAAAAAGTGGAGAGCTAAACTTCTGTTATGGAATTGTCTGTTTACTATTTTTTGTTCTTTTTTTGTTTTTGTCTTTTTACTTTTGAAAACTAAGGCTTTAACAAATAACTTTCCAACATTTTTGCATGTTAGTAGCTTTCTGGAGTTGTCCTTTTAAAAACAAGATTTTATTTATTTTTAGAGAGAGGGGAAGAGAGGGAGAAAGAGAGGGAGAGAAACCTCATTGTGAAGCTGCCTCTTGTGTGCCTCCAACTGGGGACCTGGCCTGCAACACAGGCATGTGCTTGGACTGGGAATCAAATCAGCAACCCTTTGGTTTGCAGGCCTGCACTCAGTCCATGGAGCCACACCAGCCAGGGCTCTGGATTTGTTCTGAACATTTTCTGTTCAAATACTGAAAGAAAAACAGGTTTTAGTTGAACCCTCTGGCTGCACTTTTGGATTAAACACCTGAAGATATTCAACAATAGCTGCTCTTAAAAACGCCTTCCCAACACTAAGGATGGAACTTATCTATCTTCTCTAACAGGTGTACTGTGTCTAGACTTAATCCAGCCTCCTTACTCTACAAGGTCACAGTCACTTTATGGAGCATCTAAAACAAAACTTCATATGAAAATAAATTTTAGATAGATTTATTTCTTGACAAAGAATAATTTCAAAACTATAATTTGAAACCCTTAATGAAACATACTTATATAATTTAAAATATAAATAAATTATATACATTCTTCTAGAATAATTGAATTGCATTTATTTTATATGTGAGTGTTCTTACATGTAAAGTGCAATACATATCAATTTTTAGTTATATGGTTAGTTTTTCCTATTCTATAATTTTTCTTAATTCAATAAATATTTATTGCTTATTTAATATATACATCATATATTTTCTTGCTACAGGGGTAGCAAGAAAAATCATGTTAATTTTTTTCTACTAAAACACTCGCAATCTAGTAGATTTTATGTGACCACAGCCTAAGAACACTTTATTATTCAGGAAAACAAAAGCTAAGTTTAGGACTTTGAATGTGAGTAAATGATACCTTTTTAAGAATGTGATTTTTGCATTTTCTTGCCTATTGGGAAAAGTGACCAAAATATTGATTATATTACAGCTACATTTTTTAATGACAGTTTCTATCACTGAAGTAATGACTATATGTCTTTGATTTGGGAAGCTGCTCAGCGTCGAATAAAGTACAGGTTTCCAAGTCGGGCCTGTCCTGTATCTTTCCAGTACTGGGGTCTGGGAAGGGCCATGCATAGGCCTTGGGCAAGTCACTTTCCTTCAGTAAACCTTAGATTCCTCACCTGAGAAAAGTGGGGATAATGACAAGTACCTTCTCTATCAAACAGTTGTAAGGAATTAGAGAAATTTGATACAGTGCACCTAGAATATTTTTCATAGTTGGTATTCAAGAAATTCTTATCAGCAGTCCAGGAGCTTATGGCTTATGTCTTGAAACTTTTTGAAAATATTTTATTTGACCTTCACTGTGTGTTTATTTGACCTTAACACACATGTGCACACACACACGTGTGATGCAACCAGAAAGGCAGGCAGAGTATAGGCTGTTTACCCTGGTTTAATGAACTCGATCACTTTCCAATATTTCACACTGGGCACTTTATTCATTTATACTGCCTTCCTGGCTCTGAAAGCATTGGTGTTTGCAACCTCCTTTCAAAGGTGAGTGATGACAGATACTCTTTTCTTATGAAACTCTTCTAAAGTTCAACTACATAGAAATTATAGCACTGATAAGAATAGTTATTATAATTTAAAAGAATTCATGTAAAGGCCAAACACCTTCTGCCAGTACAAGGTATTCCCAATAACACCTGGTATCAGATAATTAAAATTTTTGTCACCTACATGCAAAGACCATTAGAATCAAACAATAATTTTTACATCATCAATAAGAATGGGTAGCCAGGGATACTGGGCTCCACCCATGACCCTGGATTAAATAAGCATGAGTAAAGTAGATGAGCGTTAAATGAAAGGAAAAAAGCTAAATCTCTAGGACTAAGAGAATAAGAAACACAGAGTGAGCAAAAGCTCAAGAAATGGCTTTGGTGGTTTACTACCCAGAAATCTTGGTATTCCTTAACAGTGATATAGAAGAGAGGCTAAATGTATTTACCTCATAAATTCTGAGTTTCGCCTGAGAGGAAGAATTGAGATAAGGGACATATCTATAAACTGGTAACTCACATAAGGGTGTAGAGAGCACACTCTTTATCAGTGCGGTGGCAGAGCAATTTCCCCCTTCATGAGTCATGTGTCTTTTTTTGACAGAGCAGACATTGTTTTAGGACATATTCTAATCCTATCTGTGCCTTTTGATGTTTACATCAAACATCTATAAATATTCATTTTCCCAAGAAAGATTTTTTTGAGCATCTATCATATGCTCAATAGTTATGTAGGTGATTCAAATGGATCAGTAAACAAAACAAGGCCAAAACATTTTCAGCCTTTATGTACAGTTGGAGAAGGAAGCATACGATAAACAAGTAAGTCAATAAAATAGCTATTGTTTCAGGTGCAATAAGTTCTGTGAGATTAAAAAATAAGAGAAGACGAAGAGTGTTATGTGTGTGTATATGTGTAAATAGGATGGTCAGGGGACATTTCAATGAGAAAATATTTGAGCAAAAGGCAGAGGGAAAAGAAAGCATAACAGAACAGGCCTGGCTTGTTCAGGAGGTCACCTGAGCTGAATAGAGTGGCATAAAATGAAAGACAAGGAAGTGAGTTCCACAATGGATGGTAGTGGAGATAGCACATGGCTTGTAGGCCCCTGCAAGGACTTCAGTTTTAATGGAAATAGGATAGGTAGTCATTGTAGAGTTTTAAGCAGAAAAGTGACTTGATCTGACAAATTTTAACAGATTACTCAGGCTACTATGTTGATTAAAAACTATTATAACAATCTTTTGAAAGACCATGGTCCTGTGGAATAAGGAAGAGCCATGGAGGATGTGAGAAGAGTTCACATTAGGGAGATATAGTAAGGCTGCAAGTAAATAGGATTTACAACTGAATCAAATACAGTGCGTGGGTGAGAAGGTACCAAGGACAGCTCCAAGGTTTTTTGGTTTGAGCAACAATTAATGGGTTGCCATCAGCTGAGTTGTGTAAAACTGCAAGTCTGTCTCTCTGAGGGAATATCAGGAAAACAATCTTGAGGGATCTGATTTTGAAATACTCACTGGAGATTTAGACACAGGCATCTGAAAGTCAGGAGAGAAGGATAGGCTGGAGATTTAAATTGGGACCATAAGTCAATGGGTGGCGTGAAACTGGATGAATTTAGGGGGCACAGGTAGGTTGAGAAAGGAAGGCACTCCAAGACTGGGGAGAAAGCTGGTCCAGCAAAGGTGACTGAAATGGGAGTAGTAAGTAAACCTGAGGAAAATCAGGAGCGTGTAGTGTGCTAATAGCTAAATAAAAAAGTGCTCCAGGGAGTGATGGCTGATCAAGTGCCTGAAAGAAATGAGAAGTGGCCCCTAGACTCAGCAACATGAGTTCAATGACAACTTGGATAAGAACAGTTTTGATGGGACAATGAATAAAAAATATGATAAAACAGGCTCAAAATAAAATACAAAGAAAAGAACTGGGTATGTAGAGTAGGGTCAACTCCAATAACAACTAGCTAGTTATATACAAAAGACATAAAGAAATAAATGTATACAATTTAAAGTGCATACAAAGAGATTTCACAAAATAAAATGTTCATAAATACATATTTCTTTTAATTGAAGAAACTGAAAAAATCTAAACTTTTATCTTAGCTGGTAAGATGATTTAACAATGTTACTAATAAGTAATCTTATTGTATCTTTTATAGTAACTTCCTAGTGCTCTCTTTTTAAAATATATAACATGATGTTAAGTCTAGCAAGAATAGAATATATAGAAAAAGGAAGGCTCCTACATTCAAACTTATACATTCATACTTATAGACACAAACCCAAAATAAAGAGGAAAATTTTTAAATAATGTCTTTGAGTAGTCCCATATCTAAGAGCATAGCAATTCATTATACATACATCTGGGGTTGTTTAAAATGAACAGCTCAAAATTTTTTTAATCTTTAAAAACTGTAGACACTTTTTATTATATCTGAGACATGATATCAAAATTTCTTTCCATATATATTTAAAGTAAATAATTTTTGCTTTAGTGTACAAGTTTCATAATTAACATAATGCATCCCACATCATAGTCTTTTAAGATGTAAAGAGTATTGTCACTAGGGGTGATTATGGAAAACGCATCTCAGAGAGAGCATTTGGGAAGTAAAGACTGAAAGTGTTATGAATCACTTACCTCCCTAATGTCCCTTTGATATTTAGTGTTCATTTCTTCTGTTTTAATGAGATCCTTCCTTGCAGTCTCTGCTTCTTGTTCTACCTCTCCCACTCGGGAAGAAAGGGCTGCTAAACGTTCTTTCATTTGGGCCATTTCGTAATTTTGCTTTTCAAGCAATTCTTGCAGTTCAACTATTTGACTGGTTTCATCAGTTGAGTCTATAGAACCATTGGATAAACGCTGCAGGAAAATAAAGAGAAATGAGACTCAGGATTTTCTTTATCTTTAATTTGAAGTTCACAAACTTAAAGAAATGAAACTGATACAGCTTTCACACTGTAGAGTTCTTCACAGAGAAAGATCTCTAAGAGAGTTAATTTGAATTAAACAAAATTTCTGAGAAAAACTTTTAATTGACATTAGAATAGAAAGGTAGATCAGTAACTTTCAAAAAAGTTAACAGGGGCATTTGAACTGAGAGGTATATATTTATTATACACAGCTTCACATGAAATACCATTGCATCTTAAACATTTATTAAAGTGGCAGCTATTATGTTATCAATTGTATATAAAATTTATTATAAATAATACTACATTTCTATAACAAAGTATTTTAAAATTAAATAATAGTAAGGGCACAGAAACTGTGTAATATTTTCTATTTTTATTCAAGACTCTGTGTGCATCTGCAGGTTTTATTTTCAATGACATTCAGATAAAGAACAAATAAACCATTTTTTTTTGTTCCCACTGTGGATGTGAGCCAGCTAGAACAAAGTCATGGTATAGAAAAGTTTTGTTCTCTATATTGCTAGCAACATAAAAGTCATGAGTGCACTTGGCCCATGGAAAGGAGGCTGAACATAATTACTGAGTACTTTGAGACTGACTTTTCCCCTTTCTGAAGGGGCTGCCTGGAAGCCAGGGTGACCCAGGCCTCCAAAAGCATGGCCTGGGTGCTCCAAAAGCCCAGGTGCACTGAAGGAGCTTTGTGGTAAAGACAGCACAACTGAAGAGATATAAGTGTCAAGAGAAAAAGAGAACAGCCATGTTGAAATAACAAGATGACAAAAAGCAAAAAAGTAGAATTGATTCCATTATAATGTTTGTCTAGAAGATATGAATTTGTTCCAACACAAAAGACATATTAAGACAATTTGAACATACATATATTTTGTGTTTCTTATGTGTTATTTCATTTCTGAAAATCACGGGCTAAATACAGAACACTGCACCTACGTGAACCAAACCATGGAGGAAGACACAAAATGTGCATGCACATTCCTTGACATCTAACATTGACCTCAGTTCATCGTGTACTTTGACACAAACAGGCCAGGTCTGTGTTATAGCTTTCTGATTTCAGATACCCCTCCATCCACCCCCTCAACTAACTCACAGCTGTAACCTTTGTGACATGGATTCCATAGCAGACTTCAGGTGTTTTTCAAGGTAAAGAGTTATATTTATCACAATATTTATGCTATTCTTGACTATGTAACATATTAAACTGTGCTACCATTTTTATTAGTTTTACATCTTTTATTTTAAACAATAACATTTTAATGTATGCCCCATGAAATATGTGATGCTTGGGATATATTTATACTAAGAAATTACTAATTGCTTGATCATATGAAATTCAAATCAAGT